>NC_089500.1:4374694-4731569 GCF_036850765.1 Saccopteryx bilineata
TGCGAGCCCCCTTTCAGCTAGTGAACAGATACCTTGGTCTTGATGGACAACTGAACCAGTCATGTCACACTTTCTCTCAGCCTACGATAACCAGCAGGCAGCTGTTTGGCTGTGCTCATGTGTTGGCTTCCTTGTTAACATTTGTGCTCAAAAAATATTTTTAAAGTATTGATCCTACAGACTCTAAAATCCCAAGCTCTCTGTATGAATTTAGATAGGCTTTGCTCTTCACGTATTAAAAAAAAAAAAAGGAGTACTCTTCTTTTTTTTGTCTTCTAATTTCCTTTTGGATTTTTCTGAAATGAGAAGAGGGGAGGCAGAGAGACCGACTCCTGCATGTGCCCAACTGGGATCTACCCGGCATGCCCACCAGGGGGCAATGTTCTGTCCATCTGGGGTGTTGCTCTGCTGCAACTGGAGCCATTCTAGCACCAGAGGTGGAGGCCATGTAGCCATCCTCAGTGCTCGGGCCAACTTTGCTCCAATGGAGCCTTGGCTGCAAGAAGGGAAGAGAGAGAGAGAAAGGAGAGGGGGAAGGATGGAGAAGCAGATAGGTGCTTCTCCTGTGTGTCCTGGTCAGGGATCGAACCCAGGATTTCCATATACTGGGCCGATGCTCTACCACTCTAATTTCTTAAAATAAAAAATACATATATCAGCAATGAGATGACTCATACTTGAAATAATTCCACACAGGCAAGACTTTGCAAGAAGAGGTGATTGCTAGAATATAAGCTTCTAATGGACTCATGGAAATTTTAAGGACTTTGAACGTCAATGGACTATGGAATTAATTTTTTTGGAAAACAACTCAGTGTTTCATCTCCAGAAGCAGAGATGCCCTTATGAAAATAAAGCCACACTTTTGACATCTCTCAGGTCTTAGTCCATCCAGGCTGCTAAACACCACAGAATGGGTAGTGGGGAGGGGTGCTTATAAACAGCAAGTCTTTATGTCCTGGAGGCTGGAAGCCTAGGGCCAGCACTCTGCAGGTTCGTGTTCAGTGGGGCTTCCAGGGTCACAGATGGGGCCTTCTTCCTGTGGCCTCTTGTGTTAGCAGGGGTTACAGAGCTTTGTGGGGGTCTCTTTTTTTTTTTTTTTAATTTTTTATTTATTCATTTTAGAAAGGAGAGGGAGAGAGAGAGGAGAGACAGAGAAGGGGGGGAGGAGCTGGAAGCATCAACTCCCATATGTGCCTTGACCAGGCAAGCCCAGGGTTTCGAACCGGCGACCTCAGCATTTCCAGGTCGACGCTTTATCCACTGCGCCACCACAGGTCAGGCCTGGGGGTCTCTCTTTTATAGGGAACCAATCCCCATCACGACGAAGTACTTTGTGAAGCCCCGCCTTCTCCTATCCTGTCACACGGGGTATTAGCATTTCAGCAGGTGAATCTGTGTGGGACACAAATATTCCGGCTTTAGCACTCACTTTGGGAGAAGGTTCTGCTCATCTCTCAGGGCATATACATAATGCGGACATTAATGGCTTGTTACATGGGTCTGGCTTGATGAAACTTGCAACATTCAAAAGATTTCCTTTAATTGTGGAAATTTCATCTGTGTTTATTGTATTGTTTGGCTTTTCATTTCATAATGCATATCTGGTTTTATTCCATGGTAATTCAGAGTCTGGATTCATAGGACTAGTTCATTATTTTCTAAAGTTTGGCGTGTGTATATTTGTATGGGTGTAGGCCTATGTACATCTATACCCAAATCTATGTAACTATTGGTAAAAGTGCTGATGTTAATGCGAGGCTTCTCTAAACAGTAAGACAAAAACCTTGTAATGGTATTACTTATGCTTTTTGCGCACTATTTGCCCAAATGGGAAAGAAATCCTAAGCTCAGTGTCCTAGAAACAACGTGCTGTCGACTTTCTGTAGTTCAGAACCAGCACCTGCCAGCAGGGGTAGCCAAGTACTCAGCTGTCAGGTAGGATCAGAGAGATAAATAAAATCACTAAGGTAACGGGCTCCTAAAGCATTTTCCCATAACGTCAAACCTAAATCATCCTTTGAAGACTACCATTTTACAATGCTGCCTCCTCAAAAGTAGGATTCAGCTCCCACTATTGTCTGTTTCCAAAGGCTCTAAATATGCATTTAGCATTTGTGCTACATCGGTTTCCTTTTAAATCCAAAATAAAAGCAGAACGACAACATGAGATTTAAAACATTCTTTTTTCACTATGTTTGTAAGAAAGCTAGTCAGGAGAGAGGTGCCTACACATTATCAGTCCAATTAGGTCAAGTGTTTTTCTGCCATTTTTAATACAATAAACGATAGACTGAGAAATTAATGATTAAATGGAAAATTTGGACCATACTTCACCCCTGGGGAGAAAAAAATTGTCTATACAAATTCAAATGCTATTTTTATCTGCCTGTAAGGCTGCACTCCTCAGCTTGAGATACACTCTGTCTTCTCTGCAACCCTCTGTCAATTGTATTTTTGTTCTGTCTCCTGATTGCCATTCTCTGTCCAGAAGTGCTACTCACACACACACTCAATCCATCCACATCTGTCCTGCACTCACTCGATTTATCTGGTCCACATAGCTTGTTTCAGATGGCTGTTATCGACTGTAAATGACACCCCGAACAAGAGCACTGCCAACTGCTCCCTGCAGGGTGGTAGAGACTCATAAAACTAGGAAGGCATTTGTAGGGACAGGGATGTGAGTTATGTCTGCAGGTTCCCAGTTATCCCGGCGAAAGGAACTGTGTCACCTGACAACACTTCTGTGACTGCACCTTGCAGACCGCCTGCCGAAGTCTACACAAACCCAGCCCGCGGTCGGTCTGGGACCCATTGAGCTCCTCCAAACCCACCTGTGGTCAGAGTTCAGAGGTGCCTTCAGAGCATTCTGAAATTCATGGGCATGCGCTTGGAAGCCCCCGTGCTAACTGCACGGGTTTGCGCGCAGCACTGGAGGAGGGAAGTTGTGAATGAAGCAAGCAATTGGGATGCTGGCCATTTCCAACGGATAGAAGAAAAGGATCTCTTTTAAATGCATGTCTCTATCATGGACGGCAGTGAGGCTAGGATAATTTTCTGTAGCTTTCCACAGCTTGCCCATTGCAAAGTTACTCCTGATGAAAGTTAATAAATAATGTACGTGCTGCTAATAGAACCAAAATATTAAGTTCCTCTTAAGGAGAAAAATGGTGCCAAAGCATCAGAGAAGTGCTACATTACATTGGAGTGAGTGGGAGATTGAAGAGAGAGAGAGAGTCAAAGAGTGAGGAAGAAAACTCAGGATGTGTTTGTATTGGATTGCTATTTTTACCATAAAGAGCTAAAACCAAGGAATTTTAAGTAATCACTAAATTTAGTTTCAAGCCTTAAATATTTTCACATAATGTTAATTTTTATTTTCGTTCCAGTTGGAAAATTTCCTCATAAATCTTCTTCTTCTTCTTCTTCTTCTTCTTTTTTTTTTTTTTTTTCTGTCTCGGGAGTGACTTCTAGTTTACTGAATTTTTTTTAACTTAACAGAAACATACACTATTTTATACAAATGTTATACATATCTGTATTGTCTCTATCGTTCATCTGTAAAGCACTTAGATCTATCACAATGTGACACACAGTAATTGTGTCCTATTCTTCAAACTCTCAAAACAATATTAACTTTCATGAAGGTATATCTGTCTGCATACAGGAATCAGCAGAGCTTTTCTATTAAGGACAAGAGAGTAAATATTTTTATGTTATGCAGGCTTTTTGGCTCAGTGACAACTACTCACATCTGCCACTCTAATAAAATCAGTGGACTGTGGTAGACAAATCTGGGTGACTGTGTCTGGCTCTCTGGGTCATCATTTGCCATTCCCAATCCTTTGGAAAAGTTCACTCAAAACCCAAGTTTATTCCAATGTTTTTCCTGCCATCTCCCAGGTTACCATACCATAGTTTGAAGGCTTTGGGAATTCTCACATAACATGTTATGCTCAAGAGGCATAAAGGCAGCCCCGTTCTCTTCCTGTTGCGTGTAGATTGCTCCTGCAGCCATAGCACAGACCCAGGCCTTTCTGGTCTGCATGGGTGCTCTATCTCCCCATGCAGGTCCGCATTCCCAGGGCAGGAGGGACCCAGCTGCCCCTCAGCTATCCTCTTTGCCACAGGCAAGGCAGGGCAGGTGGGGGACTGAGTGCCTGTGCCCTTAGCCCACTAGCCCCTGCAGGACCATTGCTTTGTTGGGTCCTGCCCAGGAGGGCACTCAGAAGTCAGGAGTTACCCCCCTCGTTCAATGAACTGTCCTGGGCTCAGTGTGAAGAGAGTTGATACTATGATCCACATGGAGAACAAGGATCCAGATGATAGACAGCTGATCGATGCGTATATAAAACATTAACAAATGCCACCAAAGAGAGTGCCTCTGACTGGCCACCCAATCAAGGGGCCTTTTATCTTGTTGAAAGCCCTTTCCGATACGCCATGTTTGGTTTCAGCAGCCCCAAGAGGCCACCTTTCAACGTGGTTTTTCATCTCCTCTTTGAAGTGCCCTTTAAAAGTCTAAACAAAATAATGTCATCTGTGTCCGTGTCACCCAGCTTTTCATTATCCTCCAGAAAGTCAAATGGATCTGTGAGCGGTGGATGCCATTTTGAATTCAAGCTGGCAGCTGGTGGCGGCAGGTGCTTTCTCCGCATCACTTTCACACAGGCGCCAGCCCCATACTCACCGAGATTTTTCCTGTAGCAATCTTCCATGCCGCCCTCTGCTGGGATGACCAGTGAAATGTTTATTTACATAGTCAACCAGGAGTTATGTTTGATGATAAAAATAAAACCCATAAACACTACGCTATCCAACGTGGCACCCCTGGGGGTATGGTCCCAGCAGACCTTCCTCTGCCTCTCACACTGGTTGGATACATTTCCCTTGGGCCCCGTGGACAGCGAGGAAGTCGCCCTTTCCACCTGTGAAAGTGCACTTGCAAATAGCCAAGAGAAATCGGTCGGGGCCCCTCTGCTGACCACGTTGCCTCCCACAGAATACTGAATGCTCTGCTGCGTGGGCGCCCGGAGCAGTGCCGCGGAGGACACTGAGCCGAGCGAGCCCCGCGGGTCCTGGTGCACCGTGGGAGGCGCGCCGCCTCAGATGATGCTCTCTGTCTTTCTTTCCGATGATGTTTTAAAGCTGTATACATGTATAATGTTTATAAAATTAAACATGCATATTTAAATGTTAAAACTTTACATCTATATAAAACACAGAGAAAATATTTATAAGACTACCTATAAATGGACTCCTGACCCTGGAGTAATCAATCCAAACTTTTCGCATCTGTCCCTTGCTGGGGCGCGTGCCTGTCCTCTGTGTGCCTTCAGACAGCGGCACTGTCACCAGGTAGGGTAGTTAAGCCAAAGGGGCCCTCTGCACCCCCCAAGAGAACATCTTTGAGTTTGGAAGTTCCCCAAGATAACTGCAGGTTCAATGATTCACTGGAGGGCTCTGGCTTGGCACAGCTGTTCTACGGACACTGAGAACTTATTACAGTGAAGGGGTGTGGATCTTCTTCAGCAGAGGGAAAAGGTGCTGGGAGCAGACTGAGAAGCCAGGCGTCAGGTCCCAAGTGTGCTTGCTTCCTGAGGGGCGTTTATAACTTGTGGAACAGCGTTTATGTCTCCTAGCAACCGTGTGTGACAACACGCACGGAGTATTCTGAACCAGGAACGCTCGTGTTACCGAGATTGGTCAGGGAGGCCTGGCTGAGCACCCGCGGGGCTGGCCTCCATCACCAGCTGCTCCGCATGTCAGGCTGGGACCACCGGCCCGAGCCCTCTCGTCCCCCCATGCGATCAAGCACTCTGTTAGCACAGATCTCCGGAGGACCCTCAGAGGTGCAGGGTACCCTCCCGTCTCTGGGGAAGTCCTGAAGGCTAGCTGCTTTGTCACTCCTCCTGGGGGCACCCTTCACTGGGGGTGTCATACAACCTGGACCTCTCGCCATGGCTTTGCCCTTGAATAGCCTTCGACTCTTCTGATGTTCCAGTGCTTGTGCCATCATTTCCATCCAGTCTGAATTTATTTAATGAGCAAACCAAAAGGTGTTGTATTTAAGAAGCAGAAGGAAGTGCTGTGTGCCCTATTCGTCGCCGTCACCCTTGCTTATGGGAAGGAGGGGGGCACGGGCAGAAGAGCAGAACCGGCTGCCTGGCATCCCGTGAATTCTCTGCCAGCCGACAGCCCCTCACCAAGGGCATGTCTCCTGCAGTGTCCCCATATTAAACTCTACCTTGCGCCTGCAGCAATTTGTATACCTACCTAACAGTGCAGGTTACAGTAAAGTAAATGCCCTCTTTTTACCTTTGTCTTCTTAATTAATATTGAGTAGGAATAAGGGTTTTTTACCACTTTTTAAATTTAACTTTATTCAGGACTTTGCTTGACATAACTGGCTTGAAGTATTCAGAGAGCGTATGGAAGGTGCTGTCACTAAAGCTGTTTCATCACTGAATTTCCTACTTTTTCCCTCTGATTGCATTTAATTTAAGGTTGCTTAGTTGGTGACTTATATAGGCTCTAAAGTCCCTAATGCCAATCTTGTCCTTTACTACACCCAGGTTAAGGGGGCCAGCTATGTAGTGCATACCATGCTTCTGTAGTAATTCTAAACTCCGGAACCTGGTGCCTTCACATGACATTTGGAAGACAAGGAAACAGCGTCCCCACGTGAAGTAACTTTAGAAATCATCCTCCTCAAACTTTTTTTTATTGTCTATATTCTTTATTGCTTTGGCTTATAAGGCTGGCAGAGGGGTTTGTTTTTCTTTTCAAAACTGTTCCTGTCATTTTCTTCTGAACATCATCTGGTTAAATCAGGCATGATAGATCCCAGATTTGATAATGCATTTCAGATGGACTGCCTCCATCACAGCCGAGCCCAAATAAGAAGGGCATTATGAAAACAACGGATATGAATAGGCTTATGGTTCCCACTTCCTTTCGCATTATTAGTCATGCACCACGCGAAGGATTATGAAGAATAAATTATGGAGGAGATTATGTGATTAGTTATTAATTCTCTCTCTGCAGGATTGAGAGCCTAAGGATGCTATAATATTTCTCCATTACAGACACAGGCGCTTCCCCGGTAATACAATCAACTTATGCTGAGGCCTGGGCCTGAAGGATCAGCAGAAAGCAGAAAAACGAACCTGACAGTTGTCTTCAGATCTCATTTTAGCCGAATGTTTCAAATTTCTCCCAGCCCAGACCCCTCAGTAGATTTTAAAACATCAGTTAGAATTAACAGGGAGGTTTATTATTTCTTTTTAATCGATTTAATTTTTGGGGGGTCTGTTTTCTAGGTTGAATTGTGAGTTGTATCTTGTCACTCTTTGATCACACCACCACGCACCAAATTCAGAAGGCAGAGCCACTGCCCAGCTTCCACGCTGTCTAAGGTGAGTCAGCAGGTTTGGGACAATCTCTTTCTTTCATGAACTGAAGGGCTATACTAAGCAGCATCAAACTAGAATAGTAATCATAGAAGGGTAAACTATAGGATAAAATGTTTTCTATACACATGATACTCGTCATTTTGTGGCACATAGGTATCTGGAAAAAGCTCAGTTTGTGACATGATTGATGAGCAGATACTCCGTCTCTCGTTTCCATGAAAGCTAAGCTACCTCTGTGTGTGCAGAGGCCCATGCACCAGCCCTGCTCTGCTCTGTCAGGACGTACAGATTGCAGAAATGTTCTATTTCTGAGAACAGCTTGGAGAAGCCTTCATTCTGCCCATTTCACTCTCTTTAACTCAGTGTTCCATCTTGGGCAGGAGTTAGGACACCCAGACTACAAACCCTAACACAGAGAAGCCCAGGATTAACACCCCCTTCCCCCGTCCTCCGGCCATGTGTCAGTGTCTCTTGAAGCAAGACAAGACAATAAAAAAAGTAAAATTACGCTAACGTAATCTCTTTCATTTAACTTTTTTCTTCCTTGGTTAATAAAGATAATTCTCTTTCATTCAAAACTATTTTTTACTTAATTGAGATCATTTTGCCCATTAGTTATTTCTGAAAGTGTGCATGAAGACATAGAACAGAATTACCTAAAACTTGTTTCTTCATGAGTAGCAGAATCATTGTATCAATATGCAAACATGAGCAGAACTGTCTAGAAGCAAATGTGTATGTTGGGTGTGTTGAAAATAGCAAAGCGAAAAAGAGTTAGGGTACCTGTTTGCAAAAAAAGAAAAAAAATCACAGTTTGCGGGTAAGCAAGACATGTGTAAATAATCCTGAAGCAGGGCTCACCATGGGCACCATCATAGAGATGTAAACAAGGTGCTATGCATATAACCACATATCATTTTAGGGAACTATTTAATGCATATAAATACATCAAAGGCTATTTTAGTACTAGTCTAATATTTAAAAACTATTCTGTGCAGACCATTTTAGTATGATAGGGTAAAACAACACTATGCAATCCTTAATGTTCCCTGAAAGCTTCCTAAAAACCCATAGAGGATTTTTAAAAGTTATTTAAAACAAAAACAACAAAAACCTCTCCAGCAAGAAATGCAATTCATGTTATGCTATTTCTTTTTTCATGATACAAACTTTTTTGTTTCTGTATTTTTGAAAGCTGGGTAAAAATATTTCTCACTGTTTAGCGTTCAGAATCTTAATATGAATATGCCTTTGCTGATAAAACTGCTTGTTTTTCTTTTTTTCCAAAGCGTATCTTTCCCCTCAACTCCCGCGTTAGCTCTCAAATTTAATTGTCTCCAGGTTCTCTGATTTCTCAGCCCTGACAGTGAGTCAGCACTTTTCCTGACTTTCTGAATTCTGACTCATTAAGAGTCTTCCCTACCTCCCTGTGTGGTTGGAGTTTCCTCCAGAGACACAGTGATACAATATGTGTGCCTCAGATGATATATTAGAAATTTCACAAATGCTTATGCTTATTGGAAATGAAGAGCATCCTGAAGGGACCTCCAGTCACTTGCTTGTAGCTTATCATGAGAGGGAAGAACCATCATTTACCAAACAGACATCTCGTGGATGGCTTTGCTTCCAGGTTTTGCTTATTTTAAAGTAAACTTTTTATCTTGCAAAGGCTCAGGGAGTGAGTATACAAAGCCCAAGTTTTGTATTAAAAAAAAAAGACTATTTTGACATCACAACTAGGACATTGTTTGCTCTCATGTGTATCAAGTTTCCTATGTCCACCAGTTTTTAGCACATCCAAATGTTAATGCCACCATCCCCTTTTCCTCAGCTGCTGGGAACCACAAGGCCTTTTCTCCAAGGGACGGAGGGCTACTACACATTTTCACAAAAACGCATCACAAAGCTCTCAGCCCTAGGTAGGTATTTGCCTCAGGAAAGGCAAATGAACTGAAACCCCTCTGGGGACATTTATGGAGCAACTCCCAATAGAACAATCTAACAAAGCTGAGAAACTGTCCTGAGGTGTCAATCACAAAGGCACTTAGAAAGTTATTCTTCGATTACTCTATACTTGTCTCACCAGAGTTGAGCTTTTAGAAAATCAGGAAAAAAAAATACGTTTTGTATAATGTTTGGACACAACCGTGATTTCTTTTCTTTCAGAAATACTATCTCTAGGATATAGCATGTTAAACTTGAGAAAACAGCTTTAGTGGGTAGAAATGGATCATATCTGCTGTTTTATTGGATATTGGCTTCCATGTTTATTCTAGGATCAGCAGGCCATTTTGGGGTGTTAGTTTGACTTCCTTTATTTAAGCATACCCTCCTCGTAAATGCCTTAATAAACCTTCCCAGTATTCTCAGGTGTTGATTAATTCCCCCACAAGACTAGAGGAATAGACATTGCTACTCAAAGTTTAGCCTGGGGACCGGCAGAGTTGCCCTCAGCTATGAGTTTGCTAAAAATGCAGAATTTCCGGTCCTGCCTCAGACTTACCAATTCAGAAAACACATCTTTAAAGAGGATTGCCGGGTGATTCACATGCTTGTTACAGTTTGGGGATCCTGGAACACATAAGACCCCTTTCCCTTCCTTCATGAACCTACTAGTAACATACAGGCCCCTAGTCTGGATGAGTTACGGTGAAGATGTGGTGTGGAAGCGGGCAGTGGCAGCCTGGGCACACAGCTGCCGCCTGTACGTGACCAGCAGCCGAATCCAGCAGTGACCTGCTTCGGGCTTGCTCAAATGGCCACGCAGCATCCTTCACTCCCATGTAGAGAAACGTTTCTTAAACAGATTGGTTCCTGCTCTCTGATCTCTGTGCAGAGGATAAACCATATTTCTCTTAAAGACTTCTGATCAGCACAAAATGGCTTTTATAGTGGATTGGATTGGAAGAATGGTTCCCATGGGATAAACAGCATTCTTAGCTTGAGCAAGGTATATGTAACTTTCTGAAACCCTAGCCTTTAGGCTTCTCAGTGTAAAAACATAGCAGTCCTGTGCATACTTGCGTAACTCTGTTTTCAAAGAACAGTCTCAAACCAGCAGTTAATATCAAGCATGAAATAATTTAGTTATGGCTTCTGAAAACAAGTACAAAAAAGTTGTCCTCAGATCTCGGCAATGTTTGAATTACATTTTATTCTATGTGGGGCTACAATATTCCCGTCCCCTGTCCAGTTTGCTGTAGCACCATGATAGATATACCTTCTGATATCCAGGCCACTAAGGCTGTGGGAGGTAGAAAATTACTTAGCTGTGCTCAGCTAGGAGACAGTGACAATGAGCGCACTGAGAAGTCGATGACTTCCTCCCATCACCAGCACCAGAGGTTGGTCCCACATTCAGGTCTCATTCCTCCTTCAATCATAGAACCAACCAAATGGTTCTTTCCTAAACTACCAACTTTTTACTCCTTTAATGCCATCATAACCTGTGATGTATTGCTTTTTGAGGATGTGGGCATGTCCCCTGGTAAGAACAAATAGCCTCTATGTGAAATGACAATAATAAAAAAAATTAAGAAAGCCAAAATGCTTCTATGCCTAGTATTATTCAAAGTGTAGCTCCAAAACTTTTAGACTTAAAACATTATTGAACAATTACAAATACAACATGCATGCCTGTACAATTTATTCTTACTGGGGAACACTTGAAAGGAAAATACATACTAACTTATAACTTTATAGTTATAGTTTCTGAAAGTTCAAGAGCTAGCAGATTTGGTTTTTCTTAGATTATGCATGTTCCTATTTCAAAAGTAGTTTCTAAGAAAAAGATGTGATTTATGTATATTACATGCACACAAAATATTTTGAATATAAAGATTCTTGAAAACATACATGTAGCTGAATCCAGAAACTTACACAATTAGACTAGAAGAAGGAGCATTTACATAAAAATCCAGGAAGTGCTTTGGCTACATATTCATAATTCTCTATTCCCTTCTGGGCCACGAGAATTCTTTTAGCAAGAGCTTGGAATAGGAACTTTTATATTGCAATATCGTCATCTATTCTTTATTGAGAAATAAGAGTTGACAAATGGCGTCCTAGTCTATAAAAACTTTTATTTTGATAAGATTAAAATGACTAACATTAGGCACTTGACCCAATTTGGTGAAGCAATAGAGACATTGCATATCATAAAATAGAAAAAATTTAATATTAGGATCATGTAGGACAATGAGATATAGCTGAAAAGAATAAAGATGGATTGTTTCCTTCCCAACAAATGGTTTGTATTGTATGTCTGCTGGTGTACCTTATTGCAAATGTTAGAAGTCCATTAAGTTACTAATTTCCCCTTTACTGTAATTTTACGATATGTCTTAAGACTCAAGTAGCAGGAGAGACATTGAGGTAATAATAAAATAGCTCACTATGAACGTTTGCAATGTCCTTGCCTCTTACGCCTCCTAAGCCCTAATATGTACCCACAACTAGGTAACTGACCTTATTTTTCTAAGTTTTAAAAGCATTCTAGAGCAACCAAAGGTGCTCTTTTAATAATGTAGCATGTTTGTTTGTAATACTGTAGAAATAGGATCGCATTGTGATCAATGGTTACTCTGCATTTTATCCGTTTGCTAGTGGAAGCTAAATTAAAAATCATATTTGTAAAGAATGTTTGTTAAATGTTGAAAAGTACATCAGGAAAAATAGCGAGTATTTGGTCTTTGAAAATACTGTAGTGAAGTATGCTCTTCAAATGACAGAGGTAATTTGCTTTGTAGAATATGACCACATGATGTAGACAATCTTCTGACTTGAATTGAGCTAACCTAGAATTCTTAACTATTCATGAATTTTTATCTGTTTTGACTAGATTATTTTGACTATTTAGTAATTTCAGTCAAAAGTTACAAACCTATTGCTTATATAGACAAATTTTTCCTGGTCTCTCTGTTAAACTGAATTAGAATTGGTTCCAATTCTTAAAGATTATTTTTCTGGCCTGACCAGGTTGTGGTACAGTGGATAGAGCCTCAGACTGGGACGTGGAGGACCCAGGTTTGAAACCCTGAGGTTGCCAGCTTGAGCGTGGGCTTATCTGGTTTGAGTAAGGCTCACCAGCTTGAGCCCAAGGCCTCTGGCTTGAGCAAGGGGTCACTTACTCTGCTGTAGCCCCCCGGTCAAGGCACATATGAGCAAGCAATCAATGAACAACTGAGGTGCTGCAATGAAGAATTGATGCTTTTCTTCTCCTTTCTTGTCTGTCTGTCCCTCTCTATGACTCTCTCCATCTCTGTCACACACACACACACACACACACACACACAATTTTTCTTATATTTCTAATTCATTTTTAACTTTTTATTTATTCTTTATTGAGATAATAATTGACATATAACATTGTATAAGTTTAAGGTGTACAACTGTTGATTTGATACATTTATACATCCCAACAGGATTACCACTGTGGTATTTGCTAACACCTCTATCACTTCACATAAACATGGTGAGGATAGACTGTATTTTAAAAAATGTATTAAATGGTAAGGAAGTAGAAGTTGCTGCAAAGAACAATACATTAAACTGTGTTACAAAAAACGGGGGTGGTGTGGGGTGGCTATAGTTATTAACAATTGTCAGATTTAGCTAATTCGTATGTCTTTGGAATTCTCTGGCAATTTAGAGAGATCATTAACTCTCCCAAGCCTGTGGGTATCCTTTGATGCCTTTAAGCAATGACTCATTAAAGTGATAGCTTTACTAAATGGCATCTAGCTAAATTCTAGTACTTAGGATAAATAAGAATGTTTGTGAATAGTGTAAATAGGAAAATGTCCCCTGACATTCAGTGTTTTCTCTCTTGACTTCAGCCTGCTTCTTTAAATGTCAAGGGAAAGGGAAAGTCCAGCTTCATTAGTTACTCACCTCAATTGTTTTAAGGACTGGTCAAGACACTGGTCAAGCCTAGCCTTGTATAACATTCTTTTGTGGTCCATGCCTGATAATGTTCCTCCTCAGGCCCTCCAACTAGAAAGCAGTTTACTTACACTTCTTACACTTGGCTGCCTCAAATCAGATTTGGAAATAGAGCATAACTTTTCATGTAATATAAATAATTATGCCTCCACAACATATTTTATTTATTTTAAATAAGAATTGTATACACATAAGGTCTATAACATGATAGTATATCATTCAGTAGTATTTATTTTCTTCATTGCTGTTATACAACTTTAAATTAATAGGCACTTCAATATGTTTTTTATTACAGTATGAAATATAAACATACATAGTTAACAGTTTAGCATGTATAACTTAGGGGTATATAATATTTAGAATTGTTATTTCCCACATCTTAGTAATCCTCAAGGATAGTATTACATCACATTGGAAATACACTAATGATTTAAAAATAAAATTATGTTTCTACTAAAGTGAATATGGAACTTATCTTACAATCCATCAAGCCCATTCCTGGGTATATCTGAAGGAAATGAAATCAGGATCTCAAAGAGTTATCTACAGCCCCATGTTCACTGTAGCACTATGTACAATAATTACAGTGCAGAGGAATGGATACAGAAAATGAAGTATATAAGCAAATATTATCCAGCCATCAAAAAGAAGGTAATCCTGCTAGCTGTAACAACATGAATAAATCTGAAAATAACTATGCTAATGCTAAATGCATAAGCCAGACAGAGAAAGACAAATATTGTATGATCTCACTTATAGGAGGAACCTTAAAGAAATTATTTTTTGTAAATCTTTCTTTTTAGATTTTTTTATTCATTTTAGAGAGGAGAGACAGAGATATATCTATCTCTATAGAGAGAGAGAGAGAGAGAGAGAGAGAGAGAAGGGGGGAGCAGGAAGTATCAACTCCCATATGTGCCTTGTCCAGGTAAGCCCAAGGTTTTTGAACCTGGGCAACCTCAGCATTCCAGGTGGATATTTTATCCACTGCACCACTGCAGGTCAGGCCAAGAACCTTAAAGAAAGTAAAAGGCCTAATGTCACAGAAATAGAGAATTGAATGAACTGATTGATAGGTGGGGGAGGGAGGAATATAGGGTGGTGTGGGTCAAAGGTACACATTTCCAGTTGTAAGAAGCTCTCAGGGTCTAATGTACAACATGGTTATTATAGTTGATAATATGGTAAATTTTGCTGAAAGTAAATCTTAAGCATCTCACCACATAAATAAAAAAGAAAAAGAGTTAACTGTGAATTATGTGAAGTGTTGGATGTATTATCTTGCTCTTGGTAATCTTTCAACAATGTATATGCCTATCTAATCATCACAATGTATGTACACTTTAAATGTATATAATTATATTTCTTAAGTATTTTCTAAATAAAAAAAGACAATTATCACTACCTTGGCCAGATAGTTCATTGGTTTAAGTGTCCTGAAACATGAAGTTTGCCAGTTTGATCCCTGGTCAGGGCACATACAGGAACAGATCAATGTTTCTGTCTGCCTGTCTGTCTCTTTCTCCATTCCTCTATCTAAAATTAATAAATAAATTTTAAAAAGATTATCTCTGCTTATTACTGCTTACCTATTGATTTCTAAACATATGTATATGGTGTTCACATCCAAGAACATGAAATACATAGCAGATCATACTTATCACATACCCAGAAGAAAATCATAAATGTGATATATTAGTTTAAAGCAGCAAGTAAAGGATACAGTGCTCACTAGAGATGTATGCCAGTGATGGCTTCTATCCAAAGGAGGCATATTTACTCTTTGTTAGAAATCAATTCTTAGGACAAATGAGAGGAAGGGAGCCTGAATTATCCCAGTGTCCTTTTCCCACTTAAAAAATATATATTTTAGAATACTTTTCTCTTAAGCTCTATGTGACCTATAGCTGGGTGATTGTGGGTATTAAATTGTGTTTTATACATATATATTTCCTATAATATCTGACACATATAGATGGTTACCATAGTGATGTTCTGTGGGGATGGGCCTTACTGTTCTAGCACTATAGGTAACAATGACTAGTTATGTGGAAATGAGACAGAAAATGCAATCCCTGTGAAAACTAGAAGACATTGTCCCTTTTTAAATCTAGTTATGGTCTAACAGTTTTTCTAAGCATGTTTGTGTACTAAAATCTATCACGAGTTACCTGCCTCCTTACAGACATAACAAGCAACTAATCAGTGGACAATTAATCTCCCACCCGTCAGTCAGCTTCTTTTCACAATTACCAACTTCCTCCTAAAAATAATCTCAAGCCTACACTTAAGCCTAACCTAGTTTCCCCTCCCCTCCATTATATAAGAATGCTTACTGCTCTAATTCCATAATTGAGTTTGCTATATACAAAGATGAGAAGTTTCTTTATGTATAGAACTTAAATGTTTTTGTTACTGTCTGGAAGAGAGGTTTGGTTTTATCACCCCAAAGGTGATGATGATAATCTGGTTCACATGTGTTTGCATTCGTATTAGTCGGGAGACATCCTTACAACAAAACGTTTAAGGCAGTTGCTTGACAGAGCTGTTATTTAAAGATGTATAGATGTGCGAGAGGTATTGCCGCTCAATTAGCATTCCCGAATTGGTCTAATTATCCATCTGTGCCTCATGTAGCCATCTAGACCCGGTGTTCTTTGCTACTGATGCACGCAAATCAGGGCTCTATACGACGGGTAGAGTTGTGCTTACTGTGGCAATAAGAGACTGTCAAATTGATGCCATACTGGGCTAAAGCAGTGGTCGGCAAACTCATTAGTCAACAGAGACAAATATCAACAGTACAACGACTGAAATTTCTTTTGAGAGCCAAATTTTTTAAACTTAAACTATATAGGTAGGTACATTGTTATTAACTTAATTAGGGTACTCCTAAACCGGCCAAAGAGCCGCACTCAAGGGACAATAGAGCTGCATGTGGCTCGAGAGCCGCGGTTTGCTGACCACTGGGCTAAAGGAACGACCCGAAAGTTAAGAATTAGGCCCTGGCTGGTTGGCTCAGTGGTAGAGCGTCAGCCTGGCATGCAGGAGTCCCTGGTTCGATTCCCAGCCAGGGCACACAGGAGAAGCGCCCATTTGCTTCTCCACCCCTCCCCCTCTCCTTCCTCTCTGTCTCTCTCTTCCCCTCCCGCAGCCGAGGCTCCATTGGAGCAAAGATGGCCCGGGTGCTGAGGATGGCTCTGTGGCCTCTGCCTCAGACACTAGAATGGCTTTGGTTGCAAGAGAGCAATGCCCCAGATGGGCAGAGCATCGCCCCCTGGTGGGCATGCCGGGTGGATCCCAGTTGGGCGCATGCCGGAGTCTGTCTGACTGCCTCCTGGTTTCCAACTTCAGAAAAAAAAAAAAAAAAAAAAGGAATTAACAGTATCCAATGTCCACTCTGTCACACACACACACACACACACACACACACACACACACATAAATGGTAGCAAAATATAGCGGTTTTGAAGGAATTTCTCAACAGAGTTCAGTGCATCTGACCAGCAGGTTATAAAAAATGTTCAAGTGAAACAATTTTCAGCAAACATCCCAAGGAGCATAATCGATCTGGGAGCGATTTTGTATTTTATCCTACTTTTGTACGAGAAGTAGGAAACATGTGGCTCAGAAGTTCTTTACATTGGATTTTTACAATCATATTCTGTATCTCGGGTCACACCGTGGAGTTGTGTTCTCACCTGGCCCTGTCTCCCTCCACCCCCAGGTAGGTTAAACTTAATTGGATATGAATTTGTTCTTCACTGTGTAGCGCTGAGGCCCTGGTGGTTCTAATGGGGAGAAGAGTTCTGTGAGAGCCCAGGGGGAAATCAGGCCTTGAACACTCCCTACCTGAAAAGACCCAGGCTAGAGAGTAGAGCCAGAGCTCCGGCTGAACCCTCCAACCCAGAGAGGGCTGGGTGTGCAGTCCAGAGGAGTAAGAAATAACATTTCCTCTGTCCTTTTTTTGTATAGCGTTGGCTGATGTATGGTTTATTTTGATCAGCAGAGGGGATACTGTGCAAGTCAAAGCACTAAGTATTTTTTAACGATGGTTTGCAAAGCCAGGTTACAAAGTGAGTGCGTATTTGCATATGTGTCTCTGTTGAAAGGAGGCATGGACTGGACAGGGAGGGATCTGCGCAAAGGTCCGTCAACCCTGCTCCCATGAGAACCCAGCTGCAGCATGTATCACCTGGGCAGAGTGGTTTGTGAGAGTCCAGCTCTCAAGCGTGCCAATTCTTTTTGTCAGGGGCGAGGGTCAAAAAATATGGTTTATTGTTATATTTTTGAAGAGTTCAGGAGCACTGCTGAGACTTCCCCAGAAGGCTATACAGGCAAACCTCATCCTTGTCCCTGGTGCTCCCCCACTCCTGCCCAGCTCGAGGCAGGGAGAGCCCAGTGCCCGTAGGGGGCGCCCCACGTCCGTGCTTGTGCTCTCATGGCGCTCTGGGCGCAGCTCGGAAACCCCGCTCATCTCTCCAGGTCCTTGGAGCTCCGAGCAGGCATTTTAATAAATAAGCTCGAGTGCCAAGCGCTCCACGAGCCCCGAGGTTCAGAGGAGCAGCACAGAAACCCCGGCGGGTACGCCTCCCTCATCCCGGCCAGATGCTGACATTTCCCAAACTGGAGACTCCGGAACCACAGCGTTGAGAATATTAAAATCGCAACGTTTTTCCTCTCCCAGTTCTTTGTTCTTTGTTTTTTGTTTAATTTTGGTTTTCAGTTTTCTGTTTGTTGTTTGTTTAAGTTGCTTCCCTCCAGCCGTCAGTTATGAAAGTGGTTACGCTGCTCAGGACTAAGATTTGGAGGGAATTTGGAAACGAAGAGAAAGAATCGAACATCAGAGGCACGCTCGGTGTTTTTGATGCTGCTCATTGTTGAAAGAGGCGGCTGGAAGGATTTCGCTCTGGGCGTTAGGGTGAGCGCCGGCCCTGGGCGGTGCGGGGCGCAGCCAGGCTGCGGGAGCGGGTGCCAAGCCGAGAGGGCGCCGGCTGTGCGTGCTCGGAGGGAGACCTCGGGCGTCAGGCTGTGCGCTCTGCGGCCTGGGGGAGAGGCTGGGCGGCGCTGTGGGCGCGGGCGCAGGGCGGACCCTGTGCCGGACCCGGTGCGGGACGCGGAACGTACTGGTGCGAAGCGAGTGTACGCGGTGCTGGGCGTGCAGTGGTTGCAGTGCGGTTTGGGGCGCGGCGAGGCGCCGTGCGCCGGGAGCGGGAGCGGGCCGGCGCGCAAGCGGGGCAGGGAGGGGCGGCGCTGCATTGGCCAGGCGCAGCGACTTGGGTCGCCCCGGCGTCTCCTCCCGCCGGCCCCCGCTCATCCTTTCTAAGCAGAACTTGGCGGCGGACAGCGGTGCTCGCTCGTCATGGATGTTCCAGGTAACCAACCCGGCACTGCGATCCGCGCATTAATTGCATTCGTGCGTGTATTTTCATGGGAACCAACGCGAGTCTGAGTCTGGGCTTTTGGAGAAGCGACCGAGAATATCGACATCATTTTTTTTCCCTGGGGCTGAGGACAGAGGCTACTCCTCAGGAAATAACTTCTCTCGTCTTAGACTATTGGAGGAGTTGTGCGGAGACCGTGGGCGGCGAGAGGAGAGGCTTCTAGGTTTTTCGTTTCTGGGCTGGGTACGGAAATGACCTGTCTGGTGTAGGGAGAACAGAGGGGGCCACGGAAAGTGCAGACGGCGCGTAAGTTAGCAGCGAACCGCCAGGCCGCCTTCCAGCCCGCGAGGCGGAGCCGGGGTCCAGAAACGAAAGCTTCACTATCAGCCCAGCTCAGCTCCAGCCGCTGGCATCTCGTCCTGCGCCGGAGGGATCTTAAGGGCTCTCCAAAGGCGCTCGCTGCTGCCCGCGGGGATGGGGAAGAGGGGGGTTGCTTTTAGGGTCGCGCTCTCTCTTTTTCTCGTATGCACCCTAAGGAGCTTGCTGGGGATTTGATCTCTGGGTGGAAAATGGGTAAGATCCTCACTAAGTGGACCGCTTAAAAAGAAACCTCTAGGATGGGAAAATAGAAAAGGGAACGCGGAGAAAGAAAAGAGGTTTCTTAGTGTGGCTTTCAAGAAAATGCCGCCGACAGGAAGGCGATACAGCATTTAGTGGATTTTTCTTTGCCTGCCTCCTGTGCTCCCCTTGCCGTAAGCGGAAAGGGGGTGTGAGGGTGGCGCGGTAGGAGTCTCGTTCGAGAGTCCCCGACCCTGTCTCAGAGCCGAGGCCCTGCAGACTCGCCGGCCGCCGAGCTGACCGCACCCCCGGCGCGCGCAGCCTGGGAGCCTTCAGGGATGCCCTACCCAGGGCTCCGGGGCGTTTCTCGGAACCTGTTGTGCCAATCCGAGAGGAGGGCGGCTGTGCGCGGGACCAAGAGGGTGGCCTCCAACAAGGGGGCCCGAGCGCCACAGGCCCCTGCTGTCCGCGCCCCCTCCCCGCACAGCCTTACGTCCCGGACTAAGGGTTTGGGTTCTTTGCCCTGACAGGTCCGCTGGCGCTTTTCTTGTGAGGACGACCCTGGCCTTGACCATCAGAGCAGGGGACTGAGGCCAGAGGAGGCTTCCCCCAGCCCCGCGCGTTG
The DNA here is from genome assembly GCF_036850765.1 of Saccopteryx bilineata. Classification (NCBI taxonomy): domain Eukaryota; kingdom Metazoa; phylum Chordata; class Mammalia; order Chiroptera; family Emballonuridae; genus Saccopteryx; species Saccopteryx bilineata. The sequence goes on from NC_089500.1 coordinate 4,394,623, forward strand.
CCCGACCGCTGGCGCTCCTCCAGCCGCTGCCCGCCCTAGTCCCTGCGTGCTGGCCCCCCCAGCCCGGATGCCGGCGCCCGGCCGGGGCCCCCGCGGGCCGCCGCTGACCATGCCCGGGCTCCGGGGGGCGCTGCGCGAGCCGGCCGGCTGCGGCTCCTGCCTCGGGGTGGCGCTGGCCCTGCTGCTGCTGCTGCTGCCCGCCGGCTGCCCGGTGCGGGCGCAGAACGACACGGAGCCCATCGTGCTGGAGGGCAAGTGCCTGGTGGTGTGTGATTCGAGCCCCTCGGCGGATGGTGCTGTTACCTCCTCGCTGGGCATCTCCGTGCGCTCTGGCAGCGCCAAGGTGGCCTTCTCCGCCACACGGAGCACCAACCACGAGCCGTCGGAGATGAGTAACCGCACCATGACCATCTACTTCGACCAGGTCAGCTGGCGGGTCTCGGGTGTCCGCACCGTGCCGCCCGCCCGGGGAGGGCGGGGCAGGGTCCTGGGCACGCCGGCTGGGGCTCCCGACCTGGGGACCTGGAATTCTGAGCTCTTCCCTCCTCTCTGCCCTGCTCTACCCCTCTCTCTTCTCTCTCCAATTTCCAGTACTCTTTCCTTGCCAATTCTTTTTCACATTGTAGCTTTGTAACTGTCAGCTCGGGGATACCTGGGTGACTGAGAGCGCCACAAAACTAAGAGATTGGAAATGTATTCCCCCAAAGCGAACTGCATGTTTTTCTTTTCGCTGAGGTGGGGACTATCATTTGTGGTGGATGGGCTTCAGCCATGCAGCTGGCCAACGTTGACACAGAGCATTTAAAACTCTCCATGCTCAAGAAGGGGTTCTCAGGACGTCTGAACAGACAGTAAGAAAAGATGTGCCTATTGCTTATTTTGGAAGGGAGTTGGGAAGCCAATGTTTATCTTCAGGAAAGAGAAGTGAGCAAGAGGGTGGGGGAAATATAGCAAGGATGGCTATATAAGTACAAAACATAAGAGTGTGTGGTTATATAAATGCAATGTGCACTGAAAACAATACACACAAGGTGCTATACAGGTACAATATATACAATATATCCATCTATGGTGTGGTTAGAGGAATAAGAAGAAAATCAAGATCAATGACTTGAGTTCCCCTGCCTAACCCACTTACCATCTCCCACTTGGGTCCAAGCCAGAGCACCATGGACATGACCCTACCTTGGCCATCTCTTCTCTGGGATGTGCCTGCTCAGAGTTAGAGGTTGTGACTTTTCTCTTGCGTTTGCTCCCCCCTTGATTTCTGTTGTGCTTTTATTTTTTTCAGCAACAAATTGAAAATATCATAGTGGTTTCCAAACTTGAACTCACCAGTCCTTTCCTTTTGACAAAATGCTATCCACCAATGGGGCTCTCTTGGCTCTGACAGCACACAGGGGCCACCGTACATTTTTAGACTTCCCCCTCCCCATTCACCAGCTCTCATACCTACGTATCAATACTTCTGCACACACAACCTTGCCTCATTTCAGGCCTGTGCGTGCATTTCTTTAAATTCCTGTTAGGGAATGTGTGTACACAGTTGAAGTTTTAGAGGATTTGGAAGCAGTGGTGGGAGGAAGTCTGTCTTTAATCTGCTTTTACTTACAAGACATAAAAAATAACTGGTTATGTGCAAGTAACGGAGACAGCAAGAAGAGGCATTGGTAACTATTTACTGAATTAATAAGTCCCTCACTGTGTTACTGTAACGCGCCTTCCAGTGTCCTACGGAGAGATGCACAGCCTTTCTATGTCCATCGTTTCATTTGAGTGTCAAGAACACGGTGACGTAGGGCAGGACAAGTGGTCACAGGATCCTCGTTTCATGGATGATGGACCTATGGTAGGGCAGGTTGAAGGGCGTGTTCCCAGTTCCCCGTTTTGGGTGATGCAGCCTACTTTTTTGAGCTGGCTGGGGGTTCTGTTGTCTACAGACAGACCCTGGATTGGCCAGTTTCCAGAATATAAAATTGAGGTGAAAGAATGGAGGTCAAGAGTTGGATGAAGCAACTCCAGGACTTGACTGGACAACACTTGATTCTTTCTGAGAGCATCCTAAGTCCAGCTGTGGCCGTAGCCTGGAGAGACGGAGAATAGAAGGGCACACTATCCTTTCCCGTGGCGCCCGGGTGTGTGTATGCTGTGAGAGAGAGCCCTGCAGGCGTTGGGGTTGGAGGAGGAGCCCCCCCAGCCCTGGTGTGGGCGACTTAACCTGTTATTCCAGCAGCTGTGGTTGCAGCAGCCACTGACACTGCTCTGGGAATGGCATGTACTTCATCTGTAATGAGCGCCTAAGAAATCCCCACAGATCGAATTCATTTGACATTCGTTTTTCAAACAGATGACTGGCTGTCTTATCTAGGGCTGTGATGGTGTTGCTGGCAGTGTGTCTTGAAAGCTGAGCACACAGGCGGGCCATCCTAGTGTCGTAACCGAGCTGTGCATGTGTGTGTGAGGGGGACTGAGGGCAGGATCCAGGCAGAGGGGCAGATTCTGCTTAATGACTGGTAATACTTCATTTGCTTATAACTGCGATGCTCTCATCCCCATTGATGTGGGGAAAACCACCTGCAGGTCATGTGACCTTGTACCCCTTGGCTAGATGGGTCATTATTCTTGCAAGCTATGGAATTCCCGGGGTTGATCCGAGGTTCAGCAAGCCTCTATGTATTCAAGCCCATTGTGTGACATCATAGCTCATCCCGGGGAGCAAATATTACTTAGAGGAAAATGAGGGGACTGGGCACAGCCAGTGCTTATGGGCTGAAGTCTCTCACACAGCAACCAGTATTGAGCACCTACTGTGTGCAGTAGCCAGGGTGTGTGCCGGGGCTGGGGGAACATGGAGACCAATCAAGACCTCACACAGTCTGTTTCCAGAGCATGGGAAGTAAGGTCCCAAGCATCATCTGCCCTCATTTATCTCATTTCATTGGCCTCTTGCCCCATAATCCGTTCTCCACTCATCTGGCACGGCCTCTCATTTTTGTCAATACTGCATGTGGAAGTGCCCCATGATCCCACAAACCTCTGAGCAGACTCAGTTTACTGTGCACTTACCAACCTGAAGGTCTTCCTTCCATTCTCTCTGTCCTGCCCCTGCTGTACGCAGTGAGCACTCACTTCTCCAACCCACAGATGCCTCTACTTTAACAAGTCATCCTGCATCTCCACCCCCTAGGACATCCCCCTTTGACATCCCTCCTTGCCCTAGGGTGTCCACACTCACAGCAGCGCCTGCCCTGGGGCAGCCAGGCAGCTCAGAGAGGACCAGGGGTCCTGGCCAGGGAGGGGCTCGCTATGCCTGTGCTGTGTTCCTCTTCTGTTGCAGGTGTTAGTAAACATTGGCAACCATTTCGACCTTGCCTCCAGTATATTTGTGGCACCAAGGAAAGGGATTTACAGCTTCAGCTTCCACGTGGTCAAAGTGTACAACAGACAGACCATCCAGGTGGGTCGCTTTGGAAACCGGACCCTTTCGGCTTTGGCTTACTCGTCCCTGTTGCTGCACCCTCTGTTGGGTCAGAAGCCCAGGGCTGGGTACTTGCTGAGTCCTCTGGGTTGGTTCTCCAAGATAGGTTCCATGGAAACGGTGGGGGCAGGGTGGAGGGGAGAAGAAAACAGATGTGTGAGCACAGGTGTCTGAAAACAGCTGTGTGAGAACAGCTGTGTGCACAGGTATGTGAGCCCAGGGGTATGAGAATAGCTATGTGAGAACTAGTATGTGAGCACAGGTGGGCCCTGCACGGTTTGCTGAGCTTTGCGCTCTGCCTTGTAGGTCAGTTTAATGCAGAACGGCTACCCGGTGATCTCAGCGTTTGCAGGAGACCAGGATGTTACCAGAGAAGCAGCCAGCAACGGGGTCCTGCTGCTGATGGAGAGAGAGGACAAAGTGCACCTCAAACTGGAGCGGGGCAACCTGATGGGCGGCTGGAAGTACTCCACGTTCTCGGGCTTCTTGGTGTTCCCGCTATAAGCGCAAAGCCCAGGATGGCAGGAAAGGTCGCGCCTGGACCCAGGAACCCGCCCTCCCCCATACCCTGAACCTGGCAGAACAGGACAACTGGTTTCCAAGCTCTGTCAGACTGTCGCGGTACAAGAATGATTTCCTTCCAAATTTCCAGTATTTTCTTTGACTATTGGTCATTCCTCGGGAAAACCTGGCCTCTAATTAGTTTTAGATGACAAGGTCTTGGGGAGAAATGACATGATGGATTTGAGCAATTTGTACCTGTGATTGTAAAGACGATCTGGGATTTTACTGTGGGACCACTGACGTTTCCTCTTTGGTTTGGACGCTATATTATTGCCCCCACATGCGTGAGGAGTGCCCTGGACCTCAGGATGGATTGCAGGTTGTTGGCCACGCTCAGAGCAAGAAAGAGTGCTTCTCTGCCAGTCGCCACCCGCCGTCCAGTCCACGACCGTGTTCTCTGTACGTCTGTTCAGCCTTAAGAGAATGGCTTCACTTCCACTGTGTGTCTCCCGGGTGAATGGGAGGACCCGGGCGGGGGAAGGGGACATTGTGAACGTGTCAAGAAGTGTATCCGGAGAAGCAAGTTTTGCACGATTGGACTGCGACTTCTGTTCTGTGTGGGTTTTTTTCTTCCTTGAAAAGCTTTTCTTTTCTCACTCCACTCTCCCTCCTCACCCCTGCTTTTATTCTTTGTGCTGGGGTGAAGGAGAGAAATATATATTGTGTTTCCAGACCAAACACAACAAAACAAACAAAAAAAAGCATCTATATGTTTTGTTTTGGATGAGACCAAACCAAGCAAAAGGTACCCGTGTATCACAGTAAAAATGGTCAGGACAGAGTTGCTGGTTCTTTCAAAGAGACCCTCTCAGATGTACCTTACAAACTAAACCACCTGGATTTTTTTTTTTTTTTAATTTACCCTCTGGAATACTTTTAAAAAACCTAGTCCTGGGTGGCCCGGATCACATGTGATGAGATCAGGAGTTGTGTGATTGAATCTCCCGTCCTGGCGAACAGCACATGCTTCTCTGCCCGGCGACCTGCGTCTTCCCAGGGGAGTGTGCCACGGACGGGCACCCACTCTGTGTGAGCACACCTAGGGCCCGGTGTTTCCGAGACAGCAAGGTTAGCCCCATGCCCAGGTCCCCCATCTGACCTGCCTAGGAAAGGCAGGGGTGTGGACAACCCTCCCGTTCGCCTGGCGGGAAGCCATGTGAGGTCGCGGTGGTTCCAGTGGTTTCTCAGCTCGGTCCTGATTTGGCACCTTGTACAACAGTCTTATTAAAATTCAGCTGAGAGGTGATGGGCACAGGATTCCTGAGTCACGGAAATGTCACTAATCCCAAAGCAGTCGAAGAAGAGACCTCAACTCGGATGTTACTTTCTCCTTTGTGTAACAATGTAACCAAAATATTGATAACACATCCTAATTTAAGATTCAGAATAAATGGGTTTGATGTCTGCCTGGCGCTTCTCCCTTCCCATGGTCTCCCGGAGACCCTCAGATTGTGTGTAAGTATCAGCTGGGGGTCCATGAATGTAAACCCATGTCCTGCCCGTTTAAAAAAGACACACACCAACATGCCTCCACACGCAGCTCTAGTGGTAGTCTCCATGGGCACTGCACACTGAACATGTTACAATTTGTACATAATATTTTGTCACATAGGACAATTTGTGGCAAGATACGTGAAAAAAAACCCAGCATTTAAAAAGGCTTTCTGGATGGGCAGTCTGCTTTTATCGTATATAGGCGTCGATGGGGTCCAAGTCTCCATCCATTGTTTTCATCAGACTAGAGATTTCAAAGAAAAATGACCTTTGAAGACAGTATCGGTGGTGTCTAAGGTACCTGTGAGGATGGAACAGTGTTGGATTCCACTTTTCAAAAAAGGGAATGTAGTGGGAATCGTAACTGAAAGGCTACAGTTTGAGGAAGGGTCCTGAGTTTCACGGCTCTTAGGGGAAGAGCCTAATGGGATGCAGCATCAAATTTAAATTAAAATGCTGTCACATTTTATGAGGGGGGAGTATCAAGACACATCAGTCAAAAGGCACCTGGCTGTGTGGGCTCTGTGATCAGTAGAGACCCGTCTGAGAGGGAGGGAGCCTTGGTTCTGAATGCTGATAAGGCAAAGGGAAGGAGACGGTGAAGATTGTTCTCTGCGGTTTATAGTCCTCAGTTATTTAGTCTTCTGTCATTTCTGTCACCTCACTGTCTGTTTAATTTGAAACAAGCAGCGCACCCCATTAGAGGACAATAGAGCACTTCAGAGGTAGAAAGCTATAGGAAGGAGTCCTTGTTATCTTAATGGCTCACGAATACGGAGCACAGGTATTTCTTTGTCTTGAAGGACATGGTTATACAATAAGGCTGTCATTTGGTTATATGGGTTAATAAATATGTTATTACACTGACCAAATAAGTAGATTTCAGGAGTTTGTTTTCTGCTAGGTGAAATACTTCATTCTGTGTATTCCACTTTTTTTTTTTTAGCTGGATGCCAAAGACTATATAGGAAGAAGCCATGATGGTGGTGTCTCTGGATGCGGTGGTTATATGTCCCTGGCTGCATCTGCCCTGGTTCTGTTTGGCTGTGGACCTTGAGGGAGATGAAACTCTTGTGTGTGGTCGACAAAAATTATATGGGCCAGATGAAAAATTGAAATAGATTTTCCTTTCATTAGAAAAAAAAGATGCACGTATAATGTGTGCCGCCTGATTTCAGCCGCCCCACCTCTGAGCCTCAGTCTTCCCATCTGTAATGTGAGGACAAGGGCTGCTGTACCTCTGCCCAGCTTATGATGCTGTTGTGAGGGTCACACAGAGACCAGTGACCCTCACTGCTGTCAGGCGCTGTGACTGCAGGAAGTGTTGATGGTCAGGAGGGTGTTTCTGGGAGATCAGATTTTTCAGCACACAGTTTACAAAACCTATTTAAGATGAACATCTGACAGGAGGGCATTTTCGTGTGTGTGTGAATTTTCATCTTCTCAAATAGCATTTTACTAAACTGTGGCAGTACATTGAAGTAGAATCTGATTTTTAAGAATGATAATATGCACATATGAATATCTACACATTTTCCCATGAACTCAGTTCTCAGTTATGGTATTTGACTTTCTTTTGTGGTTCAAGCCCACCCTTCTGTTCCAGTATGTGATAACACTTTATAAAAAAAACAACAACATACAACTGTCACATTTTAACACAGGCAAAGAGTGAATTATCAGTTTTCTGGTATTATAATAGTAAGTTGGTCCAGTTGATAAATTTTACTACTACTAACTACAAATGCTTCTTTTTTGTGTGTTTGTGATAGAGACAGAGAGAGGGACAGATGGGGCAGACTGGAAGGGAGAGAGATGAGAAGTATCAATTCTTGGTTGCGGCACCTTAGTTGTTCATTGATTGCTTTCTCATACATGCCTTGATGGGGCGGGGGGAGGCTACAGCTGAGCGAGTGACCCCTTGCTGAAGCCAGCGACCTTGGGCTCAAGCTGGTGAGCCTTGCTCAAACCAGATGAGCCCGCACTCAAGCTGGCGACCTCAGGGTCTCAAACCTGGGTCCTCTGCGTCTCGCTCTATCCACTGCGCCACAGCCTGGTCAGTCAAGGCAATAAATGCTTTTTAAAAAATTAGAATTTTTAAACTCAGATACATTCTAATTTGAAATATAACTCTGATGATTTTACTCTAGATCTTAAAAAACAGTGTTTACCATCTCTAACTCATGAGGGCTTTTTTTTTTCAGCCTAATATTTTTTGAGTTAGGTATTCATGCATGATGAAGTCATTTATGTTTTTAAACTTTATGCTTACTCTGGTTGTTCAGAGCAAAGATGTTAAAATATTGGCCTGAAAACTCATGGAACCTTGTCAAGATGACAATTTACTTATCTGTAAAGAAACATTTAAGCTAATCTAGTTAATGCAAGCATCAGAAGAGGGAAGAAGGTATGCAAAACAAGCATTTGACTCCTTATCCGGGACAGGTCTTTGATATCAAGGGAATGTATACCATGTCACATCCATAGTAACTACTGCGTATATATGATTTGCCTGCAAATATGTGATCGTGCGCTTTTTTTTATCATAGTGATATAAAATAAAATACAGATTGGCCACGTTCTTCTGAACTCTAGAAGTACGTGAGAGGAAAATTGGATAAGTCACTTGACACAAGAGAAACAAAATCATAGGTTACTCCAGTATGCTTGGTGTGCAACAGAGGGAGCCAAGAGTGTCCTGTCAACATCCCCGTATTTTGGCAATCTTTTATAAGGAAATAAATATGGCATAAGATGATGTAGCTGTGAGTAGACAGTTCACCTTTACATTTCCACAACATAGGAAGCATATAATCCAATGCACATGACTGAAGTACTTTATTACATTATATTTTAAGATGAGGTCAATAAATGCTGGAGCTCGAGGGATGAAGCTCACAGAGGCGGTTACACAGAATTACTCCATAGGTGTTTTACTGGGTACCCTGTACATTCACCTGTAAAACAAGTGTGACCAGATTAACCGGAGAACTACAATGAGTTTTTGCCCTTTGCCTTACTTAGGTAGGTGTTTAATTGTCATTGGGGCTTTGTTTCCGAAGCCCATCCTTTGCTACCAAAATGGGATATTACAAATATAGTTTAAAAAATTTAAGGTCAAAGCCTATAAATTCTCATGAAACTTTCTTAAAATTGATTTTCTTGGCATTTAAGGAGCAAGCAAGCCACAGGACATAGAAGGAAATAAGTTACAATTTCCATTTGGGTTTTAACATCTTCCAGCTTTTTGAGCTCAGAATTTAAAAAAAATTTTTAATGATACTCTGAAGATGTGAACTGCTGCTGGCCACATTCATTAAACAAGTCCGTCCACACATTTGCCTGGCCTTTGAAAGCATTATTTTTGCAGCTGTATTTCACACACACACACACACACAAAAGTGTATTCACTGTCTTGGTAGATAGAGGGCTACAATGTTCTCACATTTAGATGTTTCAAACCTCATTTGTGTCACACAGCCATCCGTGACATAACTGGTCAGATCCAGTACTCACTCACTCCTGCAAAAAACAAAAAAAGAAATAAAGGTCTTGTCAAAACTCTTTAAGGTAGATTCAATGCATATAAACATTTTTTTAAATGGCATGTGTATGCGTCTGTATAATAACATTATACCAAAACATGAATTCTCAGTTAATGAGTGCTCCTTCCATTCCCAAACCCAGTAGGGTAACTTGCAATTTAAGGGCAAGAGCCGCAGGCGTCACCTCCTGCTGACACCAGGAGCTCTGTTTTATCTTCTTAAATGGATTTTGCTGTGGATTCCCGGATGCCAGAATCACTTCAGGGTCCACAGCCTCATAAATCATCATCTTCATCTGCTTGCCCACGCACACTTGCTGTGTCATGACAGTGAGCTCCTTGACAACTTAATTTGGAAAAGAAATCTCCCTGCCCTCTCCTCATGCTGAGGCAGGGCTCCCCGGGGTTAGAATGCGGCTGTGCCTTGGAGCACCCCTCCCAGAATGCAGGCTGTTTGTTAATGAGCCCACCTGCCCACCTTCGGAGCACTGCCTGGACTTGATTACCACGTTCCCGCGCGTTCTTCAAGAATGCTGTTCACCTCCTGAATTAATTTCAGGTGGCAAGACTGACTTTCGGAGAAGATTGGTGATATTCCTGGTATGTGCAACTCCTGAGTATTTTGTTTAAGGCTGCTTGCTCTGACTTAATTCATTTTACAATACTTATATCAATTTCTCACGCTTTTAAAGTCCAGGAGGCTATAGAGAATCCTTGGCTTTGAGCTTTAAATGGGTGTTTATGGCCATTGTGGAAGCATTGTTGTTATGGAATGGACTTAAGAGTAATATCTATAACAAAACTAAATTGACCAGAAACTTTTGGCAAGTACACCTTAATACTAAAACCCGCTCATTTGCAATATTTTTACTTGGCTCTTAAAAATTCCAACCTGCTTTAAAATTAATATTAAAGTGAATATTTTTCTTTGATTGTTAACAGTTTTTTTTTAATTTACAAACATGCAACTTTTAGATCATAAAAAATATGTAAGACCTGAAAAATGTGACACTATCTTTTTTGTCATCGCCCAACCACCCTGTCAGGTTGTCATAGCCTGGTTTTTGTTCCAGAATTGTAAAACATCAGCGGAAAGAGCAATTATATTACTTGTAAAAAAGAATCCATTATTTTGGGGTCGGAATGTAGATCTTTTCACCACACTTATGGATCGCTGCCTAGGGCTCAGGCAGTGTGCTTCCCAAGGATGATGGAAAATACAGACATCCGGTGTATAGGAGCACTCGGTGTATAGGAGCTTACAGTCCTCGCTAAAAACAGTGTACAAAATCACCCTGGGGCTCCCCAGTTCCACTGCTGGGGGGTGGTGGTGAGCTGAGGTCCATGTGGGTATTTTCTACTAAAGAGAATAATGTTATTTACATTTTTCTCAGAGGAAGAGGGTGTTATTTTGGTGTGGACCTTGAACCCTGAACATTGGTTGATCTCCAAGGACAGCTCCCCACTTTACATGTCTCCCCTCCCCCTATTCCCCCCCTCCCGCACTGAACAGGGTTGGCTCTTTGGCTGGTGTGTGGCTGCCCAAAGCTCACGAACTAACTTGGAACGGATCAGAGTGGACAGATATGGAGGAAATTCCACTGTTTCCATTATTTTAACTCATGAAGGTTCAACTGTACTAGCCCTTGTAACCGTGCTGTTCCTGCTTGTCCTGCGGGGTGCACTGCTTGGGAAGGAAGAAGCTGTGCTAGAATAATTCAAATCCTTAGAAGACAGATATAAAGCAAGATGTAAATGAGGCACGAGATCGAGTTCATGGAGAACGGAACTGTGTGTATGCGTGTGTGTGTATGTGCGTGCCCGAACATGTGTGCACACGCAGGCAGTCCTCTTGGGTGTATTTTACATGATACTAATCTAATGAACAAAGATCTAACTTAAGAAACAAAGTGTGTCTCCCATTGTGCCACCACTGAACACTAGCTGTCCCTACGGAGGGCCTGATGGAGCCCGGGGCCTATGGCTTGGGGACAGAGACTCATTTCTCCTAACTTCTTATCTGACGACTTGGCCCAGGAGGCTGTACATTCCTGCCTTGTCTTCAGTCTGAGGAATCTATCTCAGCACCAGGTGGGAAGGACATCTGGCCTTCCTTGCAGACAATGACTGAGAACTGCAAAGAATAATGAAGCCAGCTGGTGCTATATTTCTGAGAGAAACTTTGAGTGGATCTTGGCCTCCTCCACTCCCCCTCCATCACCTCTGAATTGCCATGGCTCAAAAGATTGACAAGGGGTTGGGGTTTTGGGTTTTTTTTTTCAAGGAAATTGCCACATCTCTGAGTCCTTAGCAAGTAGCCGACCCTCCTGCATCAGGCTGAGATGATTAAGGAAGACTTATTCTCCCCATTACCTTTGATACTTCATTTTCCTTCTTTTAAATGTCTCAAAATGTACTGCCCCAAGCAGGGACTGCCCTGCATCTGTCCCTCAGGATTCTCACCAGTTCCTGAGTGTGCTGATAGAAGAAATTAGTTCTAGAAATCAACTTTCCTCTTTATCACAATAGAGAAAAGAAATGAACCTTAGTTTATGTTATCTTTTCTTCAAGAATTGCAGAAACATTTCATTCAGGGGGAAAACACACACACACACACACACACACACACACACACACACACACAAAACAAACAAAAAATCTCCCCAATAGATGGTGCTGCTGCTGTGATTTAAAGCACTGTATAATTAGTATGTAAAAAAGCTCCAGAGAGAAGCCTCTGAGAATTCCCTCACATCAAGTTATAGAAAGACAAAAAAATGGGGCTTTATTTGTGCTGAATGAAAATGGACACAATTGTATAATTTGAAAACTTTGGAAAGATTTTCTTTCGATGTGTGGAAGTCAAGAAATGACTTCTCCACTGTTTGGTGTCTCAAATATCTTTGAAGCGTAACTATAAACAAAATTGAGTGTTCCGAAGGATGAGCTTCATGGCCTTCCAAGTCTCCCCCACGCCCTCGCATAATGCTTCAAGGGTCTGTTAGTTAAAGCCATAATAGTTAAAGCCATTTCATTAGAATGAAAACTGGAATCCTTCCTCCCCATTCATGGAGGGAAAATGGAAGATGCTGAATCTACTGGCAGAACACTGTTAATGGAAAACTTCAGTGTATCAACCCTTTCCCCTGTCAGATGCTGTGTAATTACAATCATACTACAGTGTTGACATTATCATTATGGCCCTTTCACAGATGATGAAAATAGGATTTAAAGCGATGACATAATGTGGTCAAGGTCTCATAGCACATAAACCACAGAGATAGAATTCCAATTTTGGATTTTCTAACTTCAGAACCAAGTCTCTAAACTAGGTTTAACACTGCATCTCAGAATGAAAGCCAGAATGTGCAAATCATTTTTCTTAAATGAGAAATCTATATATACTATGATTAGTCATAAGCGTTTACCTCACAATTATTTCCATAGAACCCATTGTTTTTTTTAAAAATGGACAGTTTAGTTCTGCACTCTGAGAACATAAGACACTTGGTTGTAATCATGAGAGAAATACTGTGACCCTGTCACACCAGAAACACCAAAGTTTGGGCTCTCACTATGTTTACTTCTCATTTTCCACAAAGAAAATGTTGATAGAAACCTTTTTTTGTTTAATTTCCTTTGCCAGAACTCTCTGCAAAGACAAACTCAACATATTCAAACGCAGAAATGCAAATAGCTCATTTTCCCAACAAAAAGGTGCATCTTTGAGGATATGGGTCCCTGTCTCTAGAACTCCAGAGTGAAACCCGAGAAGTCAAGTACAAGCAGCAGCAGCCCTGGCCAGAGGTCTCGGTTGGTTAGAGCGTCGTCCCCATAAGCAAAAGTTGCTGATTCAATTGTAAGCCAGGGCACATACAGACACAGAGCAATGTTTCTGTCTGTCTCTCATCTCTTTCTCTATAAAATCAGTAAAACAAAATTTTCTTAAAAGTGTAAGAGAAGTAAACAAGCGAAGTAAGCGATGCTTGGATGCTTGAATTGAGCAAGTTGACCTAAAGCTGTGGTGAAATCCCTTAGAACCTGGAATCAGAGAATCTTTAGCCTTGAAAACATAATTAGTAAAGTTAAAATTAATAAAAATTAATGGGGAATTTTAGAGATAGTATGTGTCCTTTGGCTGGATTAAAAGTTTTTACTAGGCCCTGGCTGATTGACTGGGTGGTAGAGCGTCAGCCCAACATGTGGATGTCATGGGTTTGATTCCTGCTCAGGGCACACAGGAGAAGCATCCATCTGCTTCTCAATCCCTCCCCCTTGTTTCTCTCTCTCTTTCTCTCTCAATTTTCCCCTCCTGCAGGCAAGGCTCGATTAAAGCTAGTTGGCCCCAAGTGCTGAGGATGGCTCCATGGCCTCCACCTCAGGTACTTAAAAAAAAAAGAGGCTCTGGTTGCAATGGAGCAAGAGCCCCAGATGGGCAGAGCATTGCCCCCTAGTGGGCTTGCCGAGTAGATCCTGGTCGGGGTGCATGCGGGAGTCTGTCTCTGCCTCCCCTCTTCTCACTAAAAATAAAATAAAATAATAAAATAAAAAGTTTTTACTATATTCTAATTAGAAGAAATATATTTTTTGAACTTAGATAAAAAGGCAAAACAAACAATGCCTCCTAATTTTTCTTATCTGAAAATAATTTTCTGGGTTTTTATTTTTTATTTTTGTTGTTACCTCTCATATCGTTTTTTTGGGGGTTTTTTTTTTTTTTGGAAAGCATATTAGCTTAAAGACTGTGGACATAGCGCAGGGCTTACATTTGGAATTATTACATCTAAATTTTCTTTTTTTAAGGATATTATTAATGCTATATAATAAAACATTAAGGTATTTTTTTGAATTATTTTATTAATTTTAATGGGATGACAATAAATCAGGTTATATATGTTCAGAGAACACAAGACTTTTTATCTAATATGTCATTTCACATTTTAAACAGAAGATAGTTTTTAAATAAGTGTCACCTTTCTATTAAAAAAGGTTAGGCAAACAATACTTTTTAACAACTTTTCATTTATTTACAGTAAGAGGCTTGGTCTTAGTGGGTAAATGAAGGGTATGTGTTAAGAGAGGTAGGTGCCTGTTTGTGTCATCATGTCTGTCTGGCTCCCTTGCCTGGCTCTGCTGCAGGCCTCAGAGTTCCCTTCATTGCTTCCAACAACTGAAAACAAGGTAGATTAGCCAAAAATGTAACTACTTACACCAAGGCAAGCTTAACTTTTCAGTGAAATAAGGTCTTTAAATAAAATCTCAAATGAACCTACAATAAATTTAGATTTTAAGAATTTCAGGTTTTTTTAATTAATGATATCGATCATTTTCTATTGATTATTTAGGACATCTGGTTTTATTGATAGTACTTCGATATCATAGAAGCTTATCCTGCCAACCCTGGTGGCCACTCCTTCTTGTCCAGCTGTCCCGCAAAGCTGGCTGTGCCGGGGCTGTTTCCCTGGTGCCCTCCATCTGGCTCTGGAATGTTCCTGCCTGCAGGATATTTTGAGAAAGTGCATCATATCTTCATGAACCAGCTTTCATTCTAAAAATATACATTTTAAAATTAAAATAATTCTGGTTTATTAGATACAAATGCATGGAAAGTGTCAGGGAACACTGGTGGAATCATGATATGGGGATTTAAATGTCCTCATGAGTAGGATAGTAGATGATAGATAGACAGAATGATCAATAGACAGACAAACAGACAGGTAGATAGACAGGTAGATAAACAGACAGAGACTCTCTCTTGACCAACTTTGACAGGCTCTCTCAGCTCTCTTTCCTACTAAGCCTTGACCTTGGGCATTGTCTTCAAGCCTGTCTAACTCAGCTGTAGCAGAATCTGCTAAGCCCGTTTAGGAAGAGGTAACACAGTCCAGTGGTCCATATCACAGTGCCCTGAAGCATGGTAAGAGCAGGTATTGATTCCTAAGACCCTTAGGAGACTCTCAGTGCTGAGTCAGTGGCCCAGGAATGATAGAGCAAGACGCCTCCTTGACAAACGGCTTCTTGGCTGCTTCTGAGTGGCGCCTCGCTGCCTGGTTCTCGAGTGGGCCTCTTCCTAAGCCTCTAACTTAAAACTGGATGAGAGGAGTCAGAAAACACAGAGGCTGGGTGAGAGTCCCAGGCTTTTTTGTTTGCAAAACGCACTTCATTAGGAACATGGGAGCTTCTCAACTGAGCTGCCTCCTGACGTCCTGAAATCCCGTCTCCGGTCTGCACTGAGGACACGCTCCACCATGACAATGCTGATTCCATCTGCCGCCTTTCTTCTCGGCAGGACTGTAATCAGGATGATTTGGACCTGTGTAGGCTTTTCTGATGAACAAGTGCTTCCAGAATGACTCTGAGTCTCCTTTTCCTCCTGTGGGGTGTACTCACTGCCGTCTCCACAAAGCCTCTGACAGGTTCCTCTCCACCACAACCTCCTACATCCTTTTGGTTTTTGTTTTTTTCATAGTGACCTGGTATCTTATTTATTTAAGAGTTCAAACCTTTTGACATTATTTTTTTATATCTTGCCTTCCAAAAATCAGATCTTAAATGAAATCTTGATCTTGGACTTACTTTGGGATCCCCCACAGGGGCCCCTAAAAAAGAAATCTCAAAGGTCTGCCCTTTTATCGTGCACAAAGAGAGATGTTAAAAAATAATGAGATGCATTTTATAGGTTCAATGGCATGAAAAGCATTGTCAGATAAGAAGAGATGCCTAACCTTCCCTAGGTTATATTTATACGGGTACATTTATTAATATAAATACTTCAGAAACCATATGAAGTTCATAGAGCTGGATTAGAACCCTTGTCCATGATATGCCCTGGTATGACCTTATCAGTCATAATTCCAGTTCTTATTTTTATAATGTTGTATGTTGCAGAAATAATCAAACGCCTTTTGTCAAATGAACTCTGATTAGCTCTATATTGAAAGTCATCTGTCACCCACAGATAGTTTTTGTTTTACTCTGATTCTTCTCTAAAAGCTCTGCAATCAGCTACAGACCAGTGTGTTTAATCTTCAACAACAACAACAACAAAAGGACTGCCTTACAGACCCATGGAAAGGATTAGGACCAATACGCTGGGTGCAGACTTCTAATGGCTTTACCTAAATACCTTTGAGACCACACTACTGCACAGAGCAAGGAGTCCAGAACACGACTGAAGAAACAGATGTGTTCAGGAAACCACGAGGCCAAGAGCAAGTGGAGTAAGAATCACATGGGAATGAGTGAACCGATGAAGAATGAGAAGCAGTGTTTACAGCTTGTGTTTAGAACAGGGATAGTCAACCTTCTTATACTTACTACCCACTTCTGTATCTCTGTTAGTAGTAAAATTTTCTAGCCGCCCACAGTAATGGTGATTTATAAAGTAGGGAAGTAACTTTACTTTATAAAACTTATTAATATAAAGCAGAGTTACAGAAAGTTAAAGCATATAATAATAATTACTTACCAAGTACTTTATGTCGGATTTTCGCTGTTTGGTAGAATAAATCTTTATAAAACAACTTACTATAGTTAAATCTATCTTTTTATTTATACTTTGGTTGCTCCGCTAGCGCCCACCATGACAGCTGGAGCGCCCCCTAGTGGGTGGGAGGGACCAGGTTGACTACCACTGGTTTAGAACATTGTTGGTTCTTTAATGTTCTATTTTCTGGATATAAGGAATCTCCTTTTTCTCTTCAGATATCTGCAACTCAAACTAATTTAGTAGGCCATCCTTTAGTGAACAGAAGTGGAGCATTGATCTTTTTCTCCTGCTCAATTCCTCCAGAATTTGGAAACTCTTCCTGAAGGTCCTATTTTCCATGGCAATATAACTCTTAGGCATCATCAGTTTGGTAAGGATCTACCCTCCTTCTAACAGGAAATCGTGAGAAAAATTGGTTAGATAATCCTAAGCTTTGGCTGGACTATCAGATTTGAGAATGATGTGCAAAGAGTTATGACAGGACATCCTCACAAAGACCTCTTGGAAAACTAGCCTGGTATCCGGTTTCTGAGGTTCCCAGCCTTCCAGGTAAAAACAAATACTCCCTGGCAGGCCCAGGAAACTCAGACCACCTTGGGAGCCTCAAGGACAGAGGAATTCTCCCAAACCCATAGGGTCCCGCAGGTGAAGTCTGGTGGTCAATTCCTGGCTTGGAGTTTTAGCCTCGAGAACCTTTTGAAAGTCCAAGCTAGATTCCTTACAAATGTTTCAAGACAAGCAAACTTAAATAGGCATGTATTGTCAATGGCCAATTATCATTCTTGCAGACCTTATACAAATAATCAAGTCACATCTTATTTTGTAAACTTTAAGTATCTTTGATGGGAAAGAGAGTGCCTATAGAGGGCAGAGAAGGAACTGGTGACCAACTGGGATAAAGTGTGCATTTGGATGACTTGCCAAATAATGGCATCTATGACAGGATTCGGGAAGTCAGGAGGGTGAGATGATTTGTATCACAGCTAACATTACTCCTTTTCAGAAAAATTTTCTGCACTTCAGATGTATTTGGGTTCTGATTTGTAAGAAAAAAGAAATAGGCATCTCCAATGGGCGGCAAACCAACCACAGTGTAACTAGTGGGAGTCAGGGCTGGATGCTCTGTTTTCCTGCATGAAGCATTCTAAATGAACACATTTTACTTGCCGAGATTGACTCATTTTGTATTAATATATATGGTTAGTGGGTTTTGTTATTTTGCATCTAACGAAACAGCATTTTAGATCTAAAACATAAAACTGAATCTGCTACAATGATGATTTAATATTCCCTGCCAAATGTAATTTGATGCTTGATTTGCTGATGCATTGTGTTCATTGTGATCCCGATCTTGGAACTAGGGAACTATAAATACCATGAAGGATATTTCTAGAAATCCCCTAATAACATATTTAGGAGACATATGGAGACTTTAGTTTATTTACAGCATTAACATGCTTTTAAAGTCTTAATTGTACTAGTCATATTTAGAGTTTCCTTCCCTACTAATTCAGATTCTAAAACCTGCTTCAGACACTACCTGGAAAGCATTCAAACAAAAGCAAAGCGTTATCTAGGTGTGCTCTTTTCATTTCTGTATTGGAATTCTGTCAATCAGAGGCTAATTCAAGTCACTAATGAAAATGACCAACATTTGCTGAAAGCTTCCCATGTTCCAGGTGCCAACCTACGTGTTTACCTTCCAGTTAGGAGCCAGGTGCTTCATGCTCTCTACTCTGATGCAGAGAAAATGAAAGCCCAGGGGTTAGTGCCTTTGCTCGCCACCCCTCTGCTGGCCAGCCCAGCCGAAGTCTGCGTCCAGACTGACTGCCTCAGGATCCGGAAGGTTCTATATTATGGCATCGTACATTTGGGGAGCTGCCTCAGAAAATTTCAGTAAGGGCTGAATGCTCCTTTCTCAAATCGATGGTGGTGGTCAGATGCCTATCTTGCAAAAGTTTTCTTTTCAGTCCATAAATTAGTTATTTATTACATTTGTAAGTTAACCATAGCTGAGGTTAAAATTAATTCATGAATTTAATCATATTATTTTATTTATTTATTTATTTGCCAAGTATAGGACGCCAAACTAACTCACAACACTGAAGTGCTTGTCTTAATGGCTGAATGTAGCTGCTAGCCAGACTTGAGTCCTTAATCCATGTATGTATTAGGGTCAGGTGCTGAGGGTGTGATGATGGCAGGGACAGTTAGAGACCATGGAGTGTATGATTTGAGGGGTTTTAATAAGCAGAGATGGCACTTCTGCTCTGCCCAGTAAATGTCAGGACTTGGAGGAGGAGCAGAGGGCTTCAGGAACAGAAGCACACTGAGGAGACTCTCCCATGTCTGCAGGGGGCCGTCCCAAAGGGGTGACATCTAAGCCCCCGTGAAAAGGGAGAGGGATGGAGAGACGTAGTCAGCATGGGCTCAGTGGGGTGCAGGGCCGGGGAAGACAAAGGGAGTTAGAGAAAAAAGTCCCAGGAAACACGAAGAATTTAGTATTTAGCTCAAGGATAAAGTCTTTACAGTTTTAAGAATTAAAGTGCTATAATCAAATTTAAATCACTCTAATGAGGCTGTTATGACATGAATATGAATCTTATGCAGAAACCGGATTATGTTGACATTTGACCTTTTTCTACCTTCATATGTCTTTCCATAGTCCCTTCTAAAAATGCAGTCACTGGTGTGGGAACGGAGCACTGACTAGTCGTGGAGTTGTAAGATGTGCCCCGGGACCAGGTGTTTGCTTCCTGCCTATCAGAATGTCCCGCCCCCAGGCTAGGTCATCCTCAAAGAATAAAACAACAATATCAAGAAAACTTTATGCTGATTTCTAAAGCAATTTGGAGGCCAATGCTGCCTAAGCTATAATGTTTTTTTCTTAAGTTCATGCACTAGATTTTTGATGTCTGTGTTTGATTTGTTAATTTTTAAATGCATAGAATATTTAAATCTTTGTCTATGTGTTTAATAAGATGTAATTTACATGCAGTAAACCCCACCCTTTTCACTTGCAGTCCTGAGAGTTTTGACAAAGTTCTACAGTTTATCCAGCACAATCAAGAGAGAGAACAGTTGTTTCTTACTCCCCCAATTCCCACTTGTCCCAATGGCCAACTTCCCTGTGACACCCAACCTCTGAACACCTCTGAGCTCTTTCCTGTGATGCCCAGCCTCTAAACACCTCCGAGCTCTTTGCAGCCTTATAATTCTGTCTTCTTTAGTATGTCATAGCAGATGAACCCCACAGCTCACAGTCCTAAAAGGAGTGAACACAGACATAAAGGTATTCATTTATCCCAGCGGTAGTCAACCTTTATATACCTACTGCCCACTTTTGTATCTCTGTTAGTAGTAAAATTTTCTAACTTCCCACCGGTTCCACAGTAATGGTGATTTATAAAGTAGGGAAGTAACTTTATCAAATTTATAAAGCAGAGTTACAGCAAGTTAAAGCATATAATAATAATTACTTACCAAGTACTTTATGTCAGATTTTCACTAAGTTTGGCAGAATAAATCTTTATAAAACAACTTACTATAGTTAAATCTATGTTTTTATTTATACTTTGGTTGCTCCGCTAGCGCCCACCATGACAGCTGGAACGCCCACTAGTGGGCGGTAGGGACCAGGTTGACCACCACTGAATTATCCTTTCGTGTCTGCGTTCCATCCTTTTCATTGCTGACTAGTATTGAACAATTATAAATGTAACCACCATAAACATTCCATACAAATTCTGTTTAAACATAGGTTTTCATGTCATCTGGGAAAGTACTGAGGTATGAGGTTGTTGGCGCCCTGGTTATAAGGGTGTGTCATGTGTGTTACCATATGTTACCTTACAGAGATGAGACACTCAAGAGAATGAGATACTATTAACATTGTTTCACCAAGTCCAGATAAGCACTCTTCAATGTCAGAAAGGGTTGTAACTGAGTTTTGGGATGAAGCAAGATGAACTTTGCCGATGGTAAATGGATTGAAGGATGGGGAAAGAAGGACAGATGTACCTCTTGGGATCAATTGCTTCCCAGCAATTAAAGTGAAGAGAATCACTGTGTGTTTAGAAGGAGAAAGGAAATTCTAATGTCTTCTTCTTGGGAGCAGCTTTTGGATGATGATGGGCAGGAAAAGGCAAACCATTCTGAAGATGTCACGAAAAGACGAAAAGAAGGTATGCTAAACAGCTTTTGGCAAAATCGACTAGCTAAAGAGTAAAGGGACAAGCACATAAGTTATTGAGCAAGTGTGAGGTGTTAGATGCCACTCTACCTTTGATGATCACGAGATAAGATAAAAAATACCCAGGTGTGAGGGACAGTTCTGTTAAATGCTTGGTCAAGGACAAGGTAATTAACTTCTAAGTGATTCTTGGTGAGTCTCCAACTCAGACTAGTATTAATATCAATCTTTGTGGATTTTCATCATGATCGCTATTTTGTCATTCTAGAAAGGTCCTCAAATTCAAGACGTGGAACGGAGGACTGCCTTTTACATAGGTTATACCTTGTTTATGTCATTTTAAACAAGCCCAGGATGGCCTCTGTGTATGGGTGTCTAGGTTGCTGTGACTTCTCCACAGGTGGATACCTGTTAGCTCAAAAGCCTGCAGGCTCCAAAGTCAAATTTTTACACATTTACATATTTTCCAACGAGTCCAAACAAACAGATATTGGGTCCTTCAGTCAGTGCCTGCCTGCCATACACATCCTATAAAACTCACCCAGCCTCTGCCGGCCATTGATAAAATAATCTTGTGGTCACAGGACCCAAGAGACTGCTGTCTGTCCTTCAGAGCTCTCTGGCCAGAGACCCCTCACCGCATAGTGTCTGGTCTCCTCTTCCCAAAATTCCCTCCCCTCTTCTTCCTCCGGATGGTGGCCCCCTTGCCATAAGCCTCTGCACGGTCGCTTGCTGAGAGGGATGTCCCTTCTCACGCACCCTGACAGCTCCTGAGTGTCCCTGTCTGTCATGATCACATCTGTTCCCTTGATAAACCAGAGGGATTAAGTCAGGCACAGGTGACTCAGCGCTTCCTGGGTTGGGCTGAGCTGCTAACAAGGCTTCCTGTTAGGACCAATAGCCAAGATTTCTTCTCTCTCTCTCTCTCTCTTGAATTTAATGAGAAAAGTTTCTGGGAGTAACTGGCAGATGGACACCAACAAATGTTTCACCTCCAGACCACTTGAGGAGAGTGAACTCTTTTTTTTTTTTTTTTAAACTGAAGTGGGTGAGATAGATACTCATGTGGGAGACAGTCTGCCAGAAACCCGCGGCCACGAGGGCAGGTATATGGGCAGCGCCCGGGCTGCCCTGGGCTCTGCCTGTCATGGTGCTCTGGAATGATTTGTACGTTTTTCTAGAAGCATTTAAGTCATCTATCTAATATTAACTTCTGTGGATAATAATAATAATAAAGGATTGTACAAAGTATTTCAATGAGCCCCAGAGATATTTACTGATATTCCTATATCTAATTCCAAATTAGGGATTTTTTTTTTTGGTTGACAGTGAACCATTGTGTGTTAAAAAGCAAATTTCTTGCAAATACTTAACCCTGGGGAGAATGACAATGAACAGAACCCAAAGCATCCTGGGCTTTATCAACCTCCGTTTCTAGCATATTCAGATGCAATTTGGAGTCAGGAAGACAGTATGCGGTATCGTGGGTGTTCAATGGCAGACATGCAGGTCTGTTGGTGATGAGGAGGTCAGGGAAATGCACATATGACATCTGTATGCATTAGATGACTGCTCACTGAGCTTGTCTTTACCTAGACAGTGCCTGGACGCCCCGCTGATTTCCTGCATTACCCAGCAGCCAAGGGTAATTTTAGCATGTGAGAACTCTAACACACTTTCTGGCTTATCTTACTTACCTCGCTGTACAGGAAAACTGCCCCGACTTTCTCAAACGCCTCCGACACTTAGGTAGGTGAGCCTCAGAATCATACGGTGTAAATGACTCACCTAATGAGAGGACATATCATCTGAGCCCTGGGCCACGTTTTTCCAGAAGGAAACCTTCCATTTATTCTGCACAGGGCTTTACTTTTTTTTTTCTTTTCCAGATTTGCAAGCTACTTGAGCAAACAGTACTGTAACAACACAAGTTGCGATGTATGTGTTAATGATATGTGAAACAGTGTCTGCAGCTCCACACATAGTATCTCTGATGGTGGGACAGAAGCCAATGGACTAAAATATACTTTTTAAGTATCTGAAATTAATAAGAGGCATATGGATGAAACATATGATGTCGAAGTATGCCTCTCGGAAATCACTGATTTCAATGACCTGTCATTAATTTGTATTATTATGGAACAAATAAAGAAACATGGGGAATCTGAAAATATAAGCACCCTCAGTTATATATGTAAGAATATATATTTGAATTATCACAGCATGACCCCCCCCCCAGTTTGTTCTCATTGATATAAGAAAGCACAAGGGAATATGATGTAGTTAGTCTGTAAACCCTACATAGTTATTTTTATCCTCTCTTTAAAAAATTATAGATTTGCTGTGATGATCAAAGAAAGAAAAAGGGAGTGATTATTTCACTTAATAGTTATTTACTTAGCTTGTGATTTGACAATAGTATAATTTTAAAATGTTTTTAACATTAAAAATAAAATCTGTGAACTGACTGCTTTTCTCCATGTAAAAGTTGTATGTCTCTGTGATCTAGCTGTTTGGTCTTGTTGTTCACACTTAAAGTACTTTATGTAAAGAGCTGTTACACTCTTCTTTCTTCTATTGTAATTAAGTCCATTAATCAAAGATAGCTCGTACTGTGGGGGAGTCTGGCTTGCTGTTTGCTCAGTGCTCCTATAAAATGCCCAGCCTTCCAGAGACTGGAAGAATCACATCTGTAGCCCTTTCAAATAGTTCATTCTCTGATTTCAAAATAGAAAGGAAACTAAAACTTCTCTTTTTTATAGATAGTCTAACCAGTTAGGCTGGACCAGGAACCAGGAGACTTTGAGACCAGAGAGTTATTTCCCTCAGAACTTGGGAGGACCTCTCGATCTCCAGAGATGAACTCCAAGGACAGCATAGTGTTCCCAAGACTAGATGGTTCCCGACCTTGGAGGGCTTGGGTGAGGGGGCCAGGGTGCTGCTGGTGGGTGGGCTGAGTCAGGAAGAGCCCGCAGGGTCCTGGGGCTGTCCTCAGGGGAGGGCTGGAGGGACAGAGGCAGGGGTGGGTTCCTGGCTGTGGATAGTGGAAAGTTCATGAGCAGAAGAGGAAAATGAGAAAAGAGGGTATGACTGATTCCTAAGCTCTCAGGTCACACCAGGGAAAACGCGGACACACTTGTGTCAGTGGATTTTACAAAGGAACAAGAAGTAATAGGAAAGAAATGGGTAAGAAAATTACCCCCCACGGCAGGACCCTGGGAGAAGATTGTCCACTATTACGCTGCACTTCCCTCCGTGTATCTCAGCATGTTTGCTAATGCGTTGTTTAGAATGGGGCGGAGGCTTGGGGCGTGGGCAGAGAGCTCTTTCCGCCGTGGTCCTTCCTGTCCCCGCGTGTTTACTGCAGCCTGTGGGCGGGAGAAAGGGCCGAAGAACCCATGCACGGAAAACCTTTCGCACTCCGACTCTTGATAAAGAAGAAGCGTCTGTGTAATGGAGCTTACTCCATCAAAACATCGCCCTGCCGGTTGCCGGAGAGACGAGGACAGGCGGTGAAGGCGTCGTCTTTCCTTTGTTAAGATATGCACAGGAGAGAGCGAGGTGACAGGTGGAGCCAGGGCGCCACTGAGCTGAGAAGCATCGTCACAAAGTCCTGTGGGGTCGTGAGGAGAGGTCAGCGTGAACCATCTGCAGGGCTTTGTCCTACCTTGACCAACACTGGCTTCTTCTGTCCTTCTTCCCAAGTAAAAACGTCCTTGTGTTTAGGAAGGGGAAAAAAGAAAAGTAACGCTAACTAAGCCTGGGACGATAGCATTCACACATTGGAGCAGTCCTGGTCTCAGCACTGTTTCATTTCTTCCCGTTGGGAAGGGATGGGGGCTCTTCCAGGGACGTCGAAGCCGAACCCTCGAAGTCCATCAAAGGAAGAGGGCAGAGCCACGGAGCACAAACCAAAGCCAATGATACAACCAAGACAGCACTTAGCAGACAGAAAACGAGCTGGGGGTGAATCACTGCCTCAGTTCACCTGCGACTTATCAAGCCTTGCCTCGGACACCCGCCTGCAGCGTGTCCCGCTCAGGACCGCGTCACGTGGGAGAGCGAGCGCCCAGGCTGCGGGGAGGACGCGGCTGGGCCGAGGGCAGCTGAGAACCGAGCTCAGACGCCCTTCCCAAGGATCCATCTTTCTCTTCTCTTTATACAATCCCCTCTACTTAGGACGGAGGGCGTTCCTCAAAGTCAGTAGGACCTTTTTACACATTTGAGGACAAGGCAAAAGATGTATAAAACCCCACGCTAAAAAATAAACGCTCACGCAGAAACCCTGTCAGTAGCACACCTGGTGACAACAAGACGGGCTGCCACAGCCGGCAATGCCCTATGAATACTTTGAGCTGAGTAACTCAGGGCATTATGGAGTTTGCAAACTTTATTGGCAGGCTACGTCTCAGAAGGAACTGTATGCAATTAGTTTTCAGAAGTTTATAAAAGAGGAATGATAGGGACCCAAATGGGAAGGTGTGAGATAAATGGATTAATTCCAAGTGAACTGGGAAAATCCTGTCTGGTGAATTTATTACAATGATACACTAAGCAGAGAAGTGAAAGTACGTTATGAAAAGGTGGCAAGATTTAGACTTTGAGGAAAGATTGTCAAATGAAGTAGAAAAAAAGCAAATCTTCGCGTTTCAGAGAGAGTGGAGCAAAAGTAGGTTGACAGTTGTGAATGCTCAAAACACAGTTTATTCTTGTATTATTTATTACTTTATTTTTTTTCCATATGAACAACTGTAAACCTACTTTTGCCACACCTTACATATTATATTCAAATTGGGGAGTTCATTTCTTTCTTTTCCTGTTTTTATTTTTGTGGCCATTTTGAGAAATTTTATTCCGGAGCTTTTTAAAGATCATGATTTACTCCTGAAAGATTGTTTTTGCTTTCTCTCTACCTATGCACGTCAATGACTGGATTAGTGACTCAATATGGCTTTATGTAACAGTACACATTGCCACAGTTATGAACAAGGCTAGAACACTTTTGTCTTTCAGTATGACAACAGATTTGAAAACTTCTATAAAACCTAATTTAGGACATGACATAAACATAGATAAAAAAAAAAAAAAAGCCTTGCATAAGCCTTTTTTAAGGAAATTGTATCATATGTTGCAGTTGAAGCATTCTCAGTCTAAAGCTGAGAGGTTGATATTAGTAAAGACAATCAAGGACTTACATGATCAGTATGCCTGAAATTATGTCTTTAATACCAATTGACAAAAATGTACTGACTGTCAGCTAATCACAACATATCAAGTACCACTAAAATTCAAAAGAGAATCTTCATTACAACGTTTCACAACATAGTCCCATCCCAAACCCAACAACCATGAATGATAAAACACTAACCTTCGTCACTGAGTTTTGATATTGTTACTAGAACTTACTCATTAAATTGTTCGTTCAGCCTGACCTGTAGTGGCACAGTGGATAAAGCGTCGACCTGGAACACTGATTTTGCTGATTCGAAATCCTGGGTTTGCCTGGTCAAGGCACATATGGGAGTTGATGCTTCCTGTTCCTCCCCCTTCTTTTTCTCTCTACTTTCTCTAAAATGAATAAATAAAGTCTTTAAATTGTTTGTTCATCACTTTCTTGGAGAACGAAGAACTGCCCTGATATGAACACAGGAAGTCTGGAGAGACTGGGATGAACCCCTCAGAGAGAATACTGTGGGGCAATCCCCTTGAACGTTTAGTACAGCTTTAGTTGCAGGCTACATAAAAGGCTTTCATCGCTTTTTCCTACGATTTTTCTGCCTTGTAGAAAATCAGGTTCTCATGCAGAATTAAAAAAGATGTAGTGACATGTGGAGACAGGATGGTGTTTGGGTCATGTTTCTCAGTTCAAGTATTTGTTTCCATCATGTGCTGGTTTCCCTATGTGAGCAATTATTTTAATCTCTCTAAGGTTTACTTTTTTTAAATTTTTTAATTTTTTTTTTTTTTTGTATTTTTCTGAAGCTAGAAACCGGGAGAGACAGTCAGACAGACTCCCGCATGCGCCTGACCGGGATCCACCTGGCACGCCCATTAGGGGGCGACGCTCTGCCCACCAGGGGGTGATGCTCTGCCCCTCCAGGGCATCGCTCTGCCTCGACCAGAGCCACTCTAGCATCTGGGGCAGAGGCCAAGGAGCCATCCCCAGTGCCCGGGCCACCTTTGCTCCAATGGAGCCTCAGCTGCGGAAGGGGAAGAGAGAGACAGAGAGGAAGGAGAGGGGGAGGGGTGGAGAAGCAAATGGGCGCTTCTCCTGTGTGCCCTGGCTGGGAATCGAACCCGGGACTTCTACACGCCAGGCCAATGCTCTACCACTGAGCCAACCGGCCAGGGCCTTTTTTTTTTTTTTTAACAAAGCATGTTAAAACAATATTCACTGCATATGGTGCGGGGACCAAATAGAGGTTGTATAGAATCAATAATTTACACACAGAAAAAAATGTGGCTTCTTACAATGCAGTTCTGACAATGACTCGTGGTTATTTTGTGGACATCTTTTCCAGTTCCTCCATCTCCACCCATATCTACCTCAAACGTTTACTTAATGGTCACTTAGCAGTGCTCTCGTGAAAGGACTCTGAAACCTCTCATTTTAACTTTCCTTCCTTTGTGGGGCACAGTGGATAAAGCATCGACCTGGAAAGCTGAGAGGTTATCAGTTTGAAACCCTGGGCTTGTCCAGTTAAGGCACATATGAGAGTTGATGCTTTCTGCTCCACCCGCCTTCTCTCTCTCTCTCTCTCTCCTCTCTAAAATGAATAATCTTAAGAATTTTTTTAACTTCAATTCCTTTTTACATCTTCTATTTCCTCTGCCCATTGCTCTCCTCCTGATCCAAAGGTTCTCTGTTCAGACTGATCAATTTTTTAGCTTTTTTTTTCCTTCCTATGTGATCATGCCTTTCCTTAGGGCGTGACCTCCTTTCCAAGTTCCTGAAGTAAATTTCCAATTTTGAACTGACCAATTAGTGTGACCCTAAATTTCAGTATATATTATATTTTGGAATACTTGTACAGAATATTTTAAAGCTGTGATAATGACATATTTTCTAACTAAACATATTTTAAGTTTATGGACATGTTTTACAAATTCTAAGGACAACCTCATGTGCTTCAAAACTGCGATACTGGTTCTAGGGTTGTCAACAGTTGTCTTCTATCCCTTCCCACTATTATTTTTCTTAACACATGCATACACACACACACACACACACACAGGAGCAAATGGTAACATTCTCTAGATAAATTTATGTCACTTAATTGAGATAGTTCCCTTAATACAAAAAAGACATGCAGTTGCATTGTGGGAATTGAGATCCACTAGATTACCCATGGACATCACCTGCAGGACACTTCACTTCACTGGTGGATCAAGTCATCTTCAGGCCAGAGAAAAATATCAAGGACACTGGCTCTGTTCCAAAATAGTCGTAACTGTCAATGGTTCAGGCTCCCATTACACAGAAAGCCCGTAGACCAGAGGGGTCAAGGGCACAGACTCTGCAGTTACGTGACTTGAGTTCAAATCCCAACTCTGCCACTGCCTAGCTCTGTGACTGGAAGTAAATTTCATCATCTATCTGTGCAGTAGATAGCACCTATCTCGTAAGGTTGTCAGGAAGATGATGGACTATGCTAAGTACCAGGTTTGTTCTTTTTCTTTAGAAAGAGTTGCACTGAGTAAGTATCAATGTCAGGCATCCACTGGTTAGACCACAGCTTCAGTTAGAAAAAGGGTATATTTAAAGAGCAATATTCCCAAGTTACAATGGAACTGTAAAGATAGAGGTCAGCGCAGCACCGGATATCATTGTTTCGACAATAAGTGATGAATAAAGGAGACAATAAGAAAATGTAGGCAGTGCTGATTGATGTGACCATTTCTTAAGTTACTAGAACAGCATTATATTTCAGGAAAAGAAATTCCTAAATCCAAAGTGGAATGTTGATGTTTATAAATTATTTCCTTGATTTCTTAGGAAATCTTATGAATCTGGGATTCTGCTTCCATGACTACCAGTTTTGTACATACTTGATTACTGTATACTGTAGTCACAACTCAGACGTGCCCAACTCAATAGCAGTAGCTGAGTTAGAATTGAGCAGGTTTATAGTTTTGTTTGGCTCTTGGCACAATAGATTCCCAGCTTTAAGTACCATGGGGGTTTATAGAATGAAGACATCTGCATTATTGTATGAAAATGTCCCTCTGTGTAATAAATATAACTGACAGAGGTGCGTGACTTATGCTGTGAAAAAATATGTTAATGGTAATCTAGTCTTAAATACTGAGAAAACTGCCAATTAAAATTTTATGGGCCTAGTTACCATGTAAATGTTCCACAGATGTCCATATTCATGATTGACTGCCTGGTTTTCCTAATAAATGTCTTAGTTAAGATTATTTTTTAAATGCCTATGAAAACTTTGATTTAATCTGTCATTTACATTAATAGCTGTTTCCAGTTTATTACCCTAATATGTTCTTTCAGGTGATGTGGGTGATCAAATGGTCACAACTTGGATGAAGTTTCGGTGACTGTCGTGGTCTAGACGCAGTGGTAGGCAAACCACGGCTCACGAGCCACACGTTGCTCTTCGGCCCCTTGAGTGTGGCTCTTCCACAAAATACCACATGTGGGCGTGACCTCAATAAGAAATGTACCTACCTATATAGTTTAAGTTTAAAAAATTTGGCTCTCAAAAGAAATTTCAATCGTTGTACTGTTGATATTTGGCTCTGCTGACTAAAGAGTTCGCTGACCACTGGTCGGGCAGTGTTTTTCAATCACAGATCCTCCAGAAATTTTGTGCGGGTCCATGAGAGTTGAAAAACACTGGTCTAGGGTCTCTCCATTTCAGTGCCATCTAAATAGTGCTAAGTGTTTATTCCCTAACCTGTGGGAGTGTTGTGAGGAGGCACAGATGCATCCTGGCTTCAGACTCTCTGCTCCGCACCCCGATAGCATAGAGACCAGTTGTAGCATGTGCCTGAGTCTATGAGCTTCCTGGCACAGGTCACTATTTGGGCTAAAAGCAGGTGAGGCCCAGGATGTGAGGGTGTTTGTCTCTCTAGAGGTGGGGACACGGTGGCAGGAGCCAACAGGAGAGCGTCTTCCACTAATATTTGCTCATGGAGATCTTCTCAGATCGATCAATCTTACACACAATCTTCCAAACCTATGTAGGAGAAGTGTGGAATTTCTATCTGTTTACTTTTTAAGTTGTGAAGGATGAAAAGGGTGTGGCTTTCTGAATTGGTACCATCATCTGACTTTACCTTTTATCAGCCATGAAAACAGTAAATACCCTGACCAGATAAAATTGCCTCTATAAACTATCTATATAATTTGTTAAGGTTTTTCATTTGAAAGCAACCCCTTGAATAATCACAGAGACATGGAAATGATTGGTGGCTATCACATTCTTTTGTTGTGATCTTTATGTGATAGTAACCAGAAGGAAAGTATTTGTTCTCATTACTGTTATATAGTGCCCACAAGTTATATTTTAATTATATGGAATTGGTTTTCACCAAAAGCACTATCAACATTACTACCCACAGATTTTTATTTTTTTTTATGATTCAGAGTTTTAGCATCTATCTTGAGGTCATTAAAATAAATATTTATATTTTTGATGGGAGTGATGTGATGATCATGGTAAATTATAACCAAACCTCAGAAGGAAGATACCTTGACTGAACCACGGAAATCACAATTTATGTCTGCAGAATTTTCAGGTTACTTGTGTTAAAGTAACATTTTTTTTATTAATGTAAAATTTTGAAAGAAAAAGAAACAAAAGAAGTAAATTACTAAACAGATAGCAGGGTTTAGCTCGTAATTAGATGAAATGAATTCTTATCAATGTTCCTTCTAAATTTAATTAAAAAAAAATTTTTTTTTTGTATTTTTCTGAAGTTGGAAACGGGGAGGCAGTCAGACAGACTCCCGCATGCGCCCAACCGGGATCCACCTGGCACGCTCACCAGGGGGCATTGCTCTGTTGCAACCAGAGCCATTCTAGCGCCTGAGGCAGAGGCCATGGAGCCATCCTCAGTGCCCAGGCCAACTTTGCTCCAATGGAGCCTTGGCTGCGGGAGGGGAAGAGAGAGACAGAGAGGAAGGAAAGGGGGAGGGGTGGAGAAGCAGATGGGTGCCTCTCCTGTGTTCCCTGGCCGGGAATCAAACCCAGGACTCCTGCACGCCAGGCTGATGCTCTACCACTGAGCCAACCGGCCAGGGCCTATTCCTTCTATATTTACATGTCACTAAAGAAAAAGAAGGTTGTGCAGTTAGTACCTCAAGACAGTTTCTCTATAATTTAAAAGTACAATGTGCATTCATTTGCCTCTTATCTAAAAAAGAGGAAACAGTTTATCCTAGTGTGTTCTAATTAATCATTTCCTTAATATCAAAAATCACTAACATGGAAAAAACAACTCAAGAGTAAAAAAATTCTTTTCTTATATTAGGTAATAAAAAAGAAATACAAATATGCAATTCAAGCAGAACAGTAAAACAATGTCTTTGATCGGTTGTCTTTGATCAGTTTTTACTTAATTTTTTATAAAAGAATAAAATTAACCTTCCAAACCATCCTCTGTGTTGTTAATGATGATCTCAAATAGAAAGACCAAAGGCAATGGTCAGAAACCCACCACACTGTGGCCAAACACAATGACTCTGATTCTACCTTCCATCACATAGCCTCCTCCATTAACTCATACAACCAGGCCACCCCCTCAGGCACTGGCTCTCTAATTCAAGTTGAGTTAATCAGCCTTCTACTAATCACTTCTTACTACATGTTTTTTTAGTGTATAATTAAAAATGTCTGTTTATTTGGTGACGGCACAATGAGTCTGCCGCTGGTCTTACTTGGTGTCATCCAATAATGTGCTCTGTGGCTTTCTTGACATTTGGAGCTGGGCATTGTGTGTGAGTTGCTATAAGAGCAGTCAAGAGCTGCCCAGGAGAACACCCAAGACAAAGAATATCTAAGCACACTATGTCCTCTCGCATTAGATATTCTCATCGTTTAGACAGGATGAGGGCCGCCACATTTATGTAAGATGAGATGAAATGATTGGCTCAAATCTATCAGCCTAAGGAGAGACTTTGATTTCAAGATCAAGTCAAATGCCTTTGTGCTATCATCCAAAACCCTTGGAGGCATAGAGACCTTTGGGATAGGCCAAGAGCACCTGTTCACTGTCCTTGGAATTTATTTTTGTGTAAATGAGAGAAAGGTCCATGATTGAGGGTTTTTCAGTTTCCCGGAGTGACGGCTCAACCTGGTGTGCATGGAACATAAATGAGTGAAAAATCAGCCTGTATTTTGTGAGGCCTCTGTGGTGTGTATGTTTACGTGTTAGGACAGAAGACCGTGGTTCGCAGGTTCGATCCCCAGACCAGCCACAGGGACAGCACCCCAGTTCCTGTTAATGTGCCAACTCCTGTTATCCTCCCGGAACTTAGGGACCGTGATCAATACCTAAACTCTCTCCTTTCTCTCTACGCCATTGCTGGCTTCCTGAAGCAGTCTTGGGTCAAAAATAAAAGTTGTTCAATGTGAGGAAAAGGACTTCAACAACACACCAGGGTGCTAATGACATGTTACAAAGTAAATGGATGCCATACCTGTTCTAAATCTATGCTAATGACCCATTAAATGGCTGCTTAACTTCACATCCTAGAGATCATGCTAGCATCATTCTTCTCTTACGCATTACAGACTTGGTACATTTATCATCAACTTTTAGAAATAGACTATGAGTATGGTTCAATAATAACTTGATGTCATGTTCTTTTTTATTTCCTCTTGTACCTAAACAGAAGGTGTGCATTAGGCTGCCGCTACAAGCTGCACAACACCAAACGGTGTCACGGGGAAACCTAGCTCTGGCTTGCTACGGGGGCAGTTGGGCACAGGGTTACACGTGCACTCTGAGCGGTGTCATCTGGGGTCAAAACTTCAGTGCTTATGCCGAGTATTTAATCTCCTTGTTTCATTCATTGAGAGGGATATTCATAACACCCATGTCACCAGGTTACTATAGGATGAACTTAGTACATGTATAATACAAAGATCAATTCCTGGTAATTATTTAATGCTCAGTAAGTTTTAAAATAAGGGAAACTGACTTAGATTTTCTGATAAAACTCCATTGATTCCCAGAACACATTTGAAAAATACTTTGAAAGTTTATTTCAGAATTAAACCTCATTTATAGACAGTGTTTATGTCTTACAAACAGCTGTGTCATGACTTTGCTCATAAATATATATATATTTTTAAATCTCAGACTCTTCTTTTATACAATTTTAGGGAAAAAAATGTATTGTGCTTCAAAATATGTTGACAAGAGTAGAACAAATAATTTAGCCTTTAAGTCTAAGACGATCAGAATTCTTTTATGTGATCAAGCCTGATTCCTGGCTTAGAATCTGTGTGTATGCCAAGCATTCATGTATGAATACTACTTGCAAATTACATTTAAAGAGAACCTTCTTCTTTTTGAGGTTGTTTTTCTTATATTAACTAGTTGAAAATCATGTGAATGGCTTGATAAATGTAAATTTAGGCACTTTTGCTAAACTTATTAGTAGATTTTGGGCTGAAGCTGTAGTTGAAGCTCAACTTGGTGACTGTGCTATTTATCTTTGGAGATATGAATGTCACTATCACTCATGAGTGAAAATGTCACTATTTATCACTCATGTTGCATTCAAAGTTGGGTCTTTCCCAAGGCTTTGCTAATATAACACAGTAAGGTGAACACATTAGGAAGTTCATTCCTGTAGGACACTTCCAGGAGATTATTTCCGATGGCTTTAGGCAACCCCTGTGTTTCGGTCGTTCGACCCCCGCCGGTGTTGCGACCCACAGGTTGAGAACCGCTGGTCTATAGAACCACCCAGCAGTTCAGTGTGTATTTTAATGTTAAAAAATTTTAGGGACAGTTAATGTTTATTTCCCATATTGGACTATAAAAATCACCTCTGCTCTACAGACAAAATAGTACACACACCTTTCGTTAGACCGAGAGTTTCTTGCCAACACCTTTTAATAGATGGTTTGCTGAGCCAGAGGGTCTTGCCAGGTTTAGTTTGGGGGCACTTCTACACAGTTCCACAACAAATGGATGGCAATTAAGTTCACGAGTGACGTGAACATCTTCTAAAGTGTCAACTTTGTGTTCTGGTGCCAAAGGATAATGCAGATGGTATTTCAGGTGTAAGAAGCTCAGCCAGTACAGACTTGGAAAAATTGGTTTGGAGAAGTCGTTCCTGGTCTCTGCTGCAAATGAGATATGGAGAGCTTTCAAAAATACCTCTGCCTGGATCTCTCTCTCAAAGGTTCTCATTTGGGGCCCACTCTGGGTTTTGGGACTTTTAAAAGCTCTGTGGATTTGGATGTGAAGCCAAGGCTGAGAACCACTCCTGAAGAATCATTAGAAGGGAGCTCAGTGCCGACCTTGAAGAGGGACCACCCTCAAATGACTCAGCCATTACCTTCCAATAACAGTCAAACAAAGACATCTAAAAATCAATAAGAAACTTGCTGATACAAAACTAAATCTTTAATTAAATCAATCACAGGGGATTTGTAACGCAGGAGAACAAAACAACAAGATTTTGTTTCCTTCTAGATTGATGCGACAGATGTAAAAAGAAAAAATAGGTTAACTTGGGGAAAGAGCAATCTATAAATTCTAGACTGATTTCAGTGTCCCCTTTTTGTTACTATGTGTGACTTTTGGGTTTTTAAGTTGAACTCTCTGGAGGGAGATTATTTTACCTTTAATTTATTGCTGTCAGCACGTGTCATAAGGGCAGCCCTGAAATCCAAAGTCCTCTTTCAGTAGAAAAAAACTTTTCCCTAAGTCCCATCCCTAACTCTTCCTAGTCCTTGTCTGCTTAGTCAGGAAGAAGAAGAAGGCTACAGAAATGAAAAGAATACTGCCCTGGACACTGAAGGTGTTCTGTCTCCAGTGGTGCCTTCGGCGTTAGTTTCTGCACAAAGAATAAGCTTATATGACTCAGCAGATTTGGGGAGGAGAGAGTTTCCCGGAAAACACAGCCTACGGGCAAATCCCTAGGAGCCCTACAAGTGTCTCCACTTGCATGTCCGCTGTCCCTGTGATCCCAAGATCTGGTTCCTGCAGGAAGCAGTTCAGAGCAGATGTTTTCAGCAGGAAGTTCACATGGGTTCATCCTGATTCCTTCTCAGACTGATCGTCTATGCTTACTCCTGCGAGCCATGCACTCCAGAGAAAAGTCTGTAAGCACCGTGCTCAGGGTCGACTCTTGGCTTTTCTCTTGCCTTTGCCTCTTTCCACAGTATGTTCTTCATCTAGAAATCCCCCAGGAGGCCCATTTATCCTTTTTGAAGCCATTCTTGTCACTTCTCATCCACAGAGGTTTCTTTCCATCCTCCCTGAAGCACTCATTCTTCTCCAGCTTTTACATTGTGATCTTGTTCCACTCTCTGGCATTACTTTTTGTTTTACCATTTTTGAATTTAATATTTATTAGGATTTTTTCTTATCTTCCCTAAATGGCCCATAAGTATCTTGGATGCAGAGAGCATGCAATGTATTTATCAGATATTACCATCAACACCTCCCGAACCCCACCCGAACCCCTGGCATGGATCCTCGTGAGTGCTGAGCACTAAATGAAGCTAAGTCAGTGCCAAGCACTTGCACAAATATGCTAACAAGTCAGACAGCAACACCCATCTGCTGAGGCGGCACTTAATCTTCAGCAGCTGAGCTCAGTGACATGCACGCTCTGTCCCCAGGCACCCATTCATTCTGGGACTCTTCAGAGACCTAACAAGCAGGATGTTCAATTCTGGAAGCGGCAACTCCCACTCAGGCTGTGGAGAGTTTAGACTTCAGGAACAGAGAAGCATGAGTCCCTCTCTGAGGGTTGCCAGGCTCTGGGAGGCAACAGGACTATCCAGTGGCCAAGCCTCTATCCCAGCCAACCCTGCTAGATTAGACTTCAGTTGTACCAGAAACTTCCACGCCACTCTCAGAGACAGAGGTATAGGGATCCTGCCATGTCGGCTGAGCGTTTGTCTGTGAGCATGACACATGGTTGCATGCTGGGGGCTACCATCAGTGCTGATCGTGATTGCTTACCCCAAAACACCAAGATTTGGTCCATTTCTAGGGGCATGTCCAGTTGGATGCTCCTTCTTTCAGATGCCTACCTGCATACATAGGATCCGTCTATCAGAGGATGCAGGTTCTCACACTTTTACCATGTTAACCTTGTGAAGTTGCAGACGTTGAGCCCTTTTTTGACTTATACAATTCAATGTTATAAAGTTAAACCTAATTCATCTAGGTAATATGCATTCATATATGTAGGGACTCATACCAAGAAAGTGATAGATTAGGAAACTACCCACAAAATAAGTTAGTTCAGATTTGAAAAACAGTCTTTGGTAGCCTTGAGACATTTCAAATAGGTTTTTCTGGACACCTCTCTCTTTTGATTCATTTTAACTTTAACACAGTCTCTTTGAAGACATTTCCTTTTCATATTGAAGCTCCCTGAAATGTCCTCAGTTTCATCCTGAAGGACATTGACTTAAGCTTCTGGGAAACGTGGAGGTCACGGACAGATCTCCGTCTGTTTGCACGCCTCAAAAACCCACAATAACTCTTTAATAAAATTCTGGTCTTCGCGCTTTGTGCCTGAGCGCTTCCCAGCAAAGGCACATTAAAAACCACAGCCCTGACTCTGAGCTAAAACACCTCGGAGGACGCCACTGGAGCAGGGTCCGCACTGCCAGGTCTTCTCTTTCCCCAGCCACCTCTTTGTATTCTTTTGGATGAAAGGCACCCAGTCTTGAAGTGAACTTTTTAAAATAATGATACTGATTAATGTGTACTGTTGTTCTGCGTATCCTTTTTCTAATTAGATTTGATTTCTAATAGTGTCAACTGGGATTTCTCTTCAAGTCCTTAAAATGTGGGGGTTGAATGTGCCATCCAAGGTTGGAGGTGAAAAGACTGTTAACAGACATTGGCTGAATGGTACTTGATTTTTGCAGCTTGGTGCCTGGGTCTTGCACTAGATAATTGGCTAAATATCTATTGGCCAAGATGTCTTTCCATAACCAAATCTAGGGTAAGACACACAAACCCAACACATTGCACAAATTATTATAATTTGCCTTTTGATATATTCAAATCACTTTTTTCTGTGTGCATATATAAACCATTATGTGTGTGTATGTGTGTGTGTGTGTGTGTTACAGAATATGTTGTGTGCTCTATCATCAGTGTTTCCTGGGACCCTGAAATCCCCAGATCCCCAAACCCCCAGATTCCTGACTCTCATGTTTCTTAATAGCTGCACAAAAACTGCCACTCTATGACAATTTGATTCATTGCTATTTTCCCCTTTGATAGGTAATGTGGTGATAACCTTACTTGTGCACAAATCTTTTAATTTCTCAGAAAAAATCACATTCTTGGAAGTTGAATTACCCAGTCAAAATATGGGTATAAAATTAACTTATGTACAAAATGTTCTTAGCCACAATGGAACTTCAAAAAAATAGAGATCTTTAAAGCCACATTTTGTAACCACAATGAAATAAAATTAAAAATTAACAACAATAGCAATAGTTAAAATTTTCCTATTCTGAATTAAAGATAAAATACAAAAATACTGGAATCCTTGAGGACAAATGAGGAACCTGTACATAATGCCTGGGAAATGTGATTTTCACCCTATTGTAATTTAGAAAATAATTTCATTATATAAAATATTTAGCAGGAATCAAAGGCTTAATTTCAGAAATAGAAACATATGTAAACATTATTAAACTATAAAGGACATAATTGATGACAATAATGACTGAAATCAATAAATTAAAAATTAAAATAGACTTGATAAGTGACCCTAAAGGCTGGCTCTTTGAAAATAATGCAGCACTGGGTTTGGTGATGACATTTAGGCATCAAAAGGCCTGATCTGTGAAAGAAATAATGGGTGGGCTGCACACCTTTAAAAGAAGAAAATTCTGCATACCAAGAGAAAATGTCAGATCAACGACAGACAGACCAAGGACTGAGAGAAAGTGTTACATATCCAACAGAGAGCTACTTTGCAAAATATACAATGAACTCTTAAAACTCCCTAGTAGGAAGACTGAAAATTTGGTTAAAATAATAGGACAAAGCTCTGAACAGACATCCTATCAAAGAAGAAAATAGGTGGCAAATAAGCCCATGAAAAGATGCTCTGCCACACATAATAAGACACCACTGCACATCTAGCAGCATGGCCAAAATCCGGACCCCTGACCACATGCATCACATGACACCGAGAGTGTGGAGTGCTGAGGGCTCTCCTTCCCTGCCAGCAGGAGTGCAAACCAGCACTGGCTGGTGCTTTCTTATGAAACGGACCCTAGTCTTCCATCTGGCAGTCACGCTTCTTTGGACTCATCCAGAGGCATTGGAAACTGATAATCATACTGATACTCACACACGGCTGTTTCTAGCAGCCTTATTCAGAACTGTCAAAACTTGGAAACGACCAGGATATCCGTCAGTTGTGAGTGGACAGATAAACTGCATTCCACTTGCACAGTGGGGTATCATTCAGAGCTAAACAGAAAAGTACAATCGGTCATGCAAAGACAAGGAGGAACATTAACTGCACGTTACTGAGTGAAAGAAGCCAGTCTGAAAAGGCTACAGACTGTGTGATCCCAACTAATGACATTCTGGAAAACTCTTAAGTTATTGGGACAGTAAAGAGACCAGGAGTCACCAGGGGGTCAGCAGTGGGGGTGAGGGATGAGCAGATGGAACACAGGATTTTCAGGGTACT
This sequence comes from Saccopteryx bilineata, assembly GCF_036850765.1. Classification (NCBI taxonomy): domain Eukaryota; kingdom Metazoa; phylum Chordata; class Mammalia; order Chiroptera; family Emballonuridae; genus Saccopteryx; species Saccopteryx bilineata. Next base: position 4,433,271 of record NC_089500.1, read on the forward strand.
GAAACTATTCTGCATTATACATTTGTCTAAAATAATAGAATATATAAGAATGATGTAAAAAAATCAAGAACTTTCTCTTAAATTTTACTAAATAATAATGTGGTCTGATCGTAAATTTTAGTCCTCAGCTGTTTGGATAGACCAATTGTATTTTTTATTTCTTTTGTTTTGTTTTGTCTGAAAAACGTCTTCCTTGAATTTGCAGCAGATGTTCTCAGAGTCACCTGCAAGGACAGTTTTGAAAAATAGCATATCGTTATATTTTTGTTTTATGCAGGCAAATGTTAGATACACCAAAATGCAGTCATTAAATTTTTCATTAAAGAAAATCGAACCCGGATACTCAGTGTCCTAAATTCTTGTTGTGTTTGAGGTGAGGGTCTGGCTAAATAGATTGCATAGTCTCAAAGCACCTAAAGATTGTTCTTGCTATTTCTAGTTTAAAGCCTGTCTTGATTCTGTAAATTCAGATCAGTTACATTTCTGGCCATTCTTGAACCCACTGGCATTTCATTCTAAGAGCTCAGCAAATGCTGATAATTCCTGTTTGTGGGCACAGAGTGGGAGAAAGTGTAGATTTCTTTCTATAAGCTGCTGAAGAAAATATTTCCAGTCTCCCATTACATGGAACCTATTTAAGTGATACAGTGAACCAGGCATAATGGTTAGTCTGAGAAAGCAACATTTTCTATCCTCTTTCAGGCTGAAATTCAATTTTATTCTGCCTTAGTCCCTAGGTCCGTTATTACCAACGAAGGTGGGTTCAGCTACTAGTGGTTTCCATTGCATAGAAGTGCCCAAACTTTGAGCTAGCCATTTCTGATACAAAGCCCTTGGGTCACTTCCTTCAGAAGACAGGTTGAACTATTCTGGAATACTCAGGTCTCATATGAGTCCCTCTTGGTCAGACAAGAGATCCTTATCCTCAGAGGAGTCTTGGTAACAGAAAACATGGGAAATCTACCACAGCAAGAATTTCCTAGACTTTCCTTCTCTCCTTCTTTGTTTTGACTCAGGAGACACCAAGAGTTAGAATGGTTATTACAGAAGAAGTGGCAACTGCCTCATTTCTTATGGTAATCAATAATATTAGAGATATACAGTGTGTCCGTAAAGTCATGGTGCACTTTTGACTGGTCACAGCAAAGCAACAAAAGACGATAGAAATGTGAAATCTCCACCAAATAAAAGGAAAACTCTCCTAGTTTCATACCTATTCAGTGCAGTTCGATGTGGGCTCACGCACAGATTTTTTAGGGCTCCTTAGGTAGCTATCCCGTATAGCCTCTACAGACTCCTCACTGACTGATGGCCTACCAGAAAGGGGTTTCTCCACCAATCTGCCGGTTTCCTTCAACTGCTTATCCCACCGAGTAATGTTATTCCTATGTGGTGGTGCTTTGTTATAAACACACTGATATTCATGTTGCACTTTGGTCACGGATTTGAATTTAGTGAGCCACAGAACATACTGAACTTTCCTCTGTACCACCCACATCTTGACTGGCATGGCCGTGGGCTGCGCCGCTGTATACATGGTGTTACATCATCATCTGCACATGAGCACATGCTGCCACATCATCCTACAGAAACTAGGAGGGTTTTCCTTTTATTTGGTGCAGATTTCACATTTCTATCATCTTTTGTTGCTTTCCTGTGACCGGTCAATAGTGCACCATGACTTTATGGACACACTGTACTTTATCACATAGTAAGTTCAGTCACTTTACAAGTTTGGGACTACTTAACGCTTTATATAAATTAATTAGAAGTCTAGGAATACTGTTAACATGTTTTAAATGTAGCAAAAATAAATATCTTGTTGATAAACACTTAGCTCCCATCATAGGTTCCTTGCTTCCAAGCATTTTTAAGAGATCTTAGGTAAAAGAAAAATATTCCTTTTTAAAACACAAGGGCATATTTCTTGCAATATATATTAGGACCACTATATTTAGTATCACATTCAGTAGTTACGGTATTGAAGTGGTAATGCATGAAGACAAGATCTAGACAAAGGTTTATCCATTTCGATTGAATAGAAGGTAAACTACGAGTAGACAAGTGCAAAATTACTCAAAGAACAATTTAACTTTGTTATAGTCTCTCTCTTTTACTTAATTGACTGAACCGATTACTTTAACTCTGGACTTTATATTTTTTGGTCTCTGTCAAGTATCAAAATCATAGTAGACATGTCACTAACTTAGTCTTAATTTGTTCACACATGTAGTTGTAACAATGAAATTAGCCTTCCCATTGCTACCTTCTTCGTGGAAATTTACATAGCATCGTCCATAAAGTGACTTGACTTGTGGAGCAATCTCTTTGGCAGCCAACCCTATGTAATTAGATTTTTCTCCAAGGAATACTATCAATCATTATTACAAAGTGATTAACCTACCATGTAATATTAAATATTCTAAAAATCAGCTACATGATTTTATGTTTAGGACTTAAGTTAAAAGTCATAATACTCAGAATGAAAGGATAAAGAACACATTCACAGCCCTAATTTAAATTCTCTTATGATGTTTTTGTTTTTTAAGCCTAGATTCAATTTTGAATTTATTACAAAAGAAACTATGTATTGTTCTTTATAAACAATATTTAACTCCTCTGAGAACCATTTGTAAAATCTAATAAATTCCAATATCATACTTGTAAGTCAGCATAAACTTGACATTACTCCAAAAGATTAGTATGATTTTGCATAACTTGAAATATTTAAATCAATCTCTGCACATTATTTTGCATATATAATTTGTACATTTTCTGTAGCAATGTGATATTCAAATTATTAGTCAACTTTTGAAAAATGTATCTTTCCAGAATATAGGAATATGAATTGTTTCTTTATTTACTATTAAAGCATATATCCAGATATCCAGTATACTACTTAAAGAAAAATTATCTTAATTCACGTTTTGCCTTTTGATTATAATTAAACAAATGATATTTGCGGTCTTATCAATCATTTTGCAAAACAAGGCTGATATTGTCAGCTCAGAAATTTTGTTTATTTAAGACTATATAACTTGTTTAATATTGCCAGATTATCATAAATGACAACTAATAAGGCATTCTCATGGTATGATTAATTAATCCAAATATAATAGACCTCTAGGGCAGTGGTCTCCAACCTTTTTTGGGCCATCGACTTGTTTAGTGTCAGAAAGTATTTTCACGGACCGGCCTTTAGGGTGGGACAGATAAATGCACAAAATAAAGTTATGTGACTGGCGTAAAAACTGTGGTATTTTTAAATATAATTGTCAAACTTACAAGACAAGCATCAAGAGTGAGTCTTAGACAGATGTAACAGAGGGAATCTGCTCATTTTTAAAAAATAAAACATCATTCAGACTTAAATATAAATAAAATGGAAATAATGTAAGTTATTTATTCTTTCTCTGCGGACCAGTACCAAATAGCCCACGGACCGGTACTGGTCCGCGGCCCAGGGGTTGGGGACCACTGCTCTAGGGGATATCTTACTGTGTCAAGCCACAGGAGTTCAAACTCTAATGTTGATGTCCTTTAATTAGTTTTAACTGCCAGTAAGGCTTTGTACGATTTAAAAGAACAAGGAAGATTTCTTTAAACATTGAAAACAAACAGATATACTCTAAACAAACAAACAAACAAACAAAAATGTTACCATAGCAAGTTATTTGGTCCAATGATATCATTTTAGTGACTTGCACTACTAAGGCGAGCCCACCTCACTCAGGATATGACCCCATATCCTCTCTGTTCCTTCCTCAAGATGAAAGGAAGTGTACAAACTCCCCAGCCCCTGAGGTGGAGCAGCTGCCTCTATGCCTGAAGAAAGGTCCCAGCTAGAACCAGGAAGGAGCATGAGTCTGGAGGTCAGTTGGCATAGGCAGAGGGGAAGTGAGGAGCAGAGGTCCTGCCAAGTTCCACCTGGGACTCACTCTGGGTGGTTGTTGGCCAATGGCGTGTCAGTGGACAGACCTGAGATTCAAAAATAAAACAAAACAAAACAAAATCCTGCTTGGAACCCAACACAACCAACTGTGCAGACTCTCACTGAAATGGCTGAATAACTTCGGTTTAGATGCTTGAGGAAGAGCCCCATTCTCTGTCCACATGGTGTCTGTAGAGACTAGCCTGCCACTCAGCCTTCTGCAGTGTCCCCCATTGATGCCCCCATGGTCTGTGTTGAGCTCATCCCTCACACTTGGTTTATGACATCGTCAAGAGAAAGCGGACATGAGCATAACTTGTGAGATAACTTGTCCCAGGATGGGTTGTGCCAATAACATTTAGACTCTGCTCGTGACTGAGAGGCATCACTGAAAAGTCTTCAGAAAAGTAGGGCTGAGGCCTGCAATTATGCACCTGAGACCGCTGGCAATGGGGTGCCTGCCCACTCTGACCTTCTTCACCATCCATCTATCCACAAGGACAATGACATCCCCAAATCACCAAGAGCCCTCCACTGAATCGGAATCGATGCATTACCTTGGTCTTCCCCTCCTGTCAATCTCCCATTGACTCACAGACACCTGAGATCTGGATGTGGGAATCAGAGTTCTGGAAACCCCACCCATACAATACCAGTGGTGTATAAGAAATAATTGGCATCCCCGGAGTCTCAGTGTGACCTTTGTCCCACTGCCTTTTATGATCTCTGCAGCTCTTGGCTGACCTCAAGAAGATGCCTTCCACAGGAAAGCTGAGAATCGACCGTCTTAGGCCCACCATGTCTGGTAGGCAAGATGGTGCAGTATTTAAAACCACGGTCTCTCCAACTAGGTTGCAGTGCTGAAGTCTAGTTTTATTGGCTATTTGTCTTTACTTACTGAATTTATCTGTATCTCAATGAACTCATCTTTAAAATTGATATCGGATTACTTCCCTATTAATTTATGAGGATTAAATGAGACAATACTCTCAAGCACCTGACATTTAGTAAGAACAGAAGAAAAGAAAAGGATATCTATTATCCTTTGCCAATACCCTGTCCTTTTGACTTAAGAAATCTCAATGGCTTATGAGTCATTGAGTGGATTTATGAGTTCTGGAGAAAACTAAAGAAACCAAGACTTTTCCAAATTTTACGATTAACAGGGTTCTTTCCATTAGATTAGTTTGCTGGTGCAAAACTGTGAAAACATGAAACAGCATCAAAACATTAGAAAAATAAATCCGTTGAGGATAGATGTCCACCAAGGGTGGAGAGCTCATCAGAAAGGCAGTCGGGAAGGTGCTCCCGGAGCTGACTGCCATTGGTGTTCCGTCTTCTTTCCCTGGCCCAGCAGAATCAGTGATGCACTTGTCATTTTAGCATCTAATCGCTCTTTGTGAAATCAATAGCGGCTGACTGTATTAATGAGGCCAGCTATTGATAGATATGCAATGGACCTACCATTGCTGTCACTTTTCATTGCAGCCTCAAATTCCAGTACTTTATTAGGACTATTACTTCCCAGTTATTGATTTCGCCTTCGATAACTCTGTTTTTGGCAGAATCACTACATATTTTTTTGATTTTTGAGTCCACCTAGATGTTCAATACTGCTGAGAACACATAACATGAAACCTATCTGTAAGAACCATGCTGGATTTGAGCAGAGGCGGAAGACTCTAACATGTTGCCATTAGTCAAAGGTGGGGGTGCTGCTCAAGTTTTTAGTGTTTCGCCTACAGTTCATGGTAGTGTGGTGTAATGAACCCAGCAGAGACCGGTCAGGAGGACCTGCCACATTCTGGGCATCTCCTTATGTCAACTCAACTAGACTTCCCCACAGCTTGTGAGCTTGGAAGTTCCAGAAGGTTTGACACTTCAAAAAATGTGCCCTAATTCATAGACAGTGGGTGGTAAAGTTGGGATTGAAGTCAGGTCTGCTTCCAAGGCACTTGACTCTGAGGCAGATACTCTTTACCTCACATCCCAAGCCTCTGATCCAATCCTACGTCTCCCACTGACATTTATTCATCACCTTTACCATCATCACCATCCCTTCTCTTTAGGTATACATTGTATGATATTTCGGCATTCTGCACATGACGCTTTGCATACACTCTCTATTTTCACAGCCCCACAAGGCTGTGCATATGTGAGCTATTTTAATTTCTTGCACAATTCCAGAAGGAAAACTTCCCTCAATAAAACAAACAATGTTTTAGGTGGTGCCATTTTTCACCTCATGGCAACCCAACCCTAACAATCATGTAGTGTAATCAATATGCCTTTCTTCATTTTAAAGGCAGGCCAACCAAGACACAGAAAAGTTTAAGTAAGTCCTTGTGGGTCACATGCCTCATCAATTGTGAACCTGACGTCTGAGCTCTGCACCTTGAACTTGAATGCTTGTTGGAGCTCCGTATTCGTCTCCTTTTGCTGTTGTAATAAATTCGGACAAATAGAACAGCTCAGTACAAGACAGATTTATTACCTTACCTTTCGGGGGTTTAGAAGTCTAACTTCTGAGCTGCCTGGGTTGCCATAGGGGGGATTCCACATCCTTGTCTGTTCCCGCCACTCCCAGCAGCGGCCCTCGCTCCAGGTCCCGTGGCCCCCAGCCTGCTGACCTCTGTGGTCTGCGCGCATAGCCCCTCTGGGAGTCGGGTCCTCCTGCCTTCCTGCTCATATACAAGGTTCCCCATGGCCCAGTGTGGTCGCCCTGGCAATCTAGGCTATCTCTCCATTTCAAGGTCAGCTGTTTAGCAACCATAATTTTGCCTGCAACCTTAATTCCTCTTTGCTACAGAAAAGAACATTTTCCTAACTGACGGGGATCAAGGTGTGTGCATCTTCAATGGGGAGCATTATCCTGCCTTCCATGGCCTCCTAGTAACCCTGAGATGGGCTTGATTTCATGGTTAATTTTCAATTTAATGAGGCCAGGCTGCCTAAGGTTGAATTCCAGCGCTACCTTTTACTAGCGGTGCGTCCCTGGACATATTAGTAACCTCTCTGTGCCTCTGTCTCTCTCCCACAAAGCTGAGAGGACAGCAGCACCTTTCTCTTATAATGATGAGAAATACAATAGTTTAGGATTTGTAAAACACTTTAAGCATTACCTGATACCTCGTAAGTGTATTATAATTCTTAGTCAAAAAAATAAGAATAATTTCTCTCTTAATGAGATATAAATGAAAGGCATCAACAGTTCATATAAACCACATAAGTATTTGATAGCATTATTCTCAGACCAACAGGTAATTATAAGATTTCAGGAATGATGAACCTGCATATGACTCCTTGATTCCCAGTTGTAATCTAACAATATAAAAAGTAATGCCTGCATGTAGGAGCCACTGTTTTTCAATTTGGAAAGACATATAAGTTGTTGGGAAGACCAGTAGGCATGGAAGAACTAACAAGATTTTCTTCCTGAAGCAGGGCTTCTACCCTCAGATGCCAGGCAGTGTCCCCAGAGCAGAGAGCCACTCTAGGGGGTGATGGCTGTGACGTCCTCTCCCCTAATAACAAGCGAGCAACATGTCCATCCTCTCAGAACCCGACACACATCCTATTCCCATACAAGGGTGGTGGGGGGGTCAGTGCATATGGGAGTACCAAGTTATTTTCCTCATTGGCCCCAACCACACACACACACACACACACACACACACACACACACACATATACACACGTTTATGGGTGACAGGAAGAGGAAGGCAGGACATCTGGTGAGGGCACCAGAACTCCTAAGGAGACTTCCCCAAGTCCTTAGGACCTGAATGAGGGGACAGCCAGTCCTCCAGGACATGGACCTGTCAGACACAGAGGCACTGGGTGTCTTGCTGCCCCTTCCCCTGTCTTAAGCATGCAAGAGACTCCACCTGTAAGCTCTGTGGTGCATTCAAATTAGCGGGTAGATTCAGAATGACACAGATGCCCGCCCCCTCTCTCAAATCTACTCTCTAGACATCTGCTGAGAACTGCGGCAGTAGCAAGGGTCATTCAAGCGGTTTTATTTAAATGGATCTATGTAGTGTGATGGGGAAACAAGGACATTGTGTCAGAATAAGCCTGGGTCACGAATCTGACTGCCACAGTATCACAGGGTGACCCTGAACAGGATGGATGACTCCAAATCTCTGAGCCCATTTCCTATATTCTTACAGAAAAAAAATACCCCCAATATGCAGATTTATTATAGGTTTCAAGGGCACTTAAGAATTCCTATAAACCCACAAAATATGTTAACTACTATTATAAGAGTGGAAATTCTCAATTAAAGATTGTCACTGGAGGATGACGTCAGAGTAATGGCGGAGTAGGAAGCGATACCGATAAATCTCCCCCAAAACTCAACAAGATCTTCAACCAGAAACAGAAAAACCTATACTTGGAGCCTCCAGATGCTTCACAATACACCTGAAGGTATGGTCGAGTGAAAAATTGGCTAAATATATAACCAAATCCTGAAGGAAATAGGGAGTAAGAAATGCTCCGCCTTCCTCACTAACCTAAACAGGGCGGCTTTCTCTAGTAACTGTGAATATAGAAACTGAGGCGGGCAAAGGGGGTGAATACATCCAGGCCGCGCACAAAAGGCCGAACCAGGCTGTGGCATGGAGATCCTAGCGGAGGAAAAACTGTTCCTGTGGCAAGCCGGGCAATACAAGCTAACACTCGCGCCAAACCCAAACAAAGAAAGACAAGCGGGGCAGCCATTTTACCCGTTCTCCTGGTTGGTGCGCAGTTAGTGGGCGAGAGATCTCTTCCTAAGCCCCAGAAGTGGGTGTCCGTGTTGCCCCACAGAGAGGCAGGGTCAGAGGCCTTTCTGTGGGCCGAAAGCAGAATCTCTGGGCAGCCCCAGCGCCCTGGGAAAGCCGCGCACGGGAGGGAGCGAGAACTAATTCCAACGGTGGTAATTTTCCGTGCTGGTGAGGGTTTCACTCAGGGAAACGCGGCCGGCCTCATATCCTGGTGTGCGTGCGCAGATAGGTAGTGAGCGATTCCTCCGAGTGCCTCGGCAGGGTGCGCCCGTGTTATCGCACAGAGGGGCAGAGTCAGGGGCCTTTGTGTGGGCAAAAGCGGAATCTCGGGCCGCCCCAGCGCCTTGCAAAAGCCGCGCACGGGGACGGAGCGAGAGCGAATTCCAGCGCTGCAAATTTCCATGCGGTTGGGGGTTTTACTCAGAGCGTGAGACTACTGGCCGGATATCCTGGTCTGCGTGCGCAGATAGTGAATGAGAGTTTCCTCCAAGCACCCCGGAAGTGGGTGCCCACCTGTGTTACCGGACAGAGTGGCAGAGCCAGAGGTCTTTGAGTGGGCAGAAAGCCCGCCTGATTATGCTAGCAGCTCTGACTGACTGAGCCTTACCCAGAGCCCTGTGCTGAGTGGAAATAGAGTGGGGAGTTGCCAGCTCTTTGAACCTCTTACTATCCAGGCAGAGGCAGCAACAACCCCATAGCTGGATTATCAGGCTACTAATTGAGGAAGGAAAGACTAGGAGAAAGGCTCCAGGAACACGGACTCTCTCACTGTCGGAGCCTATGAAAGCTAATGAGCCTTGACTCCCAACGAGACTAAAGCACAATACATGACATTGCCATAGAGACTTATCAACTGCAAACCTCTACCTGAGCGTGCCAAAGGGGCAGAACCTGGGGTACAGAGTCACCGACCAGGAAGAGGGAGACAAAAGAAAAAACAAGAAGATAACCTCTCAAAATCAAGAATAATCTGCAGACTTTATAACCTATCCCATTTTATTATATTTGTTCGTTTGTTTCTCTTATCTTCATTCTTGATACTTTTTTTCCTCCTCCAATTTGGCCGATTAACTCTCTGCCGGTCTTACTCTCTCCTCTCCTTGAACTACACTACCCATAAGTGTTACATCTCCCATTATCTTTTTTCTCCTCTTCCTTTCTCTCTATGAGGGTTGCACTCCAAAACCCTTAACTCTCTCTCTCTCCTTTCTTTTTTCTTCTTTTACTGATTCCCTCTTTTTTTCTCTCTCTCTCTTTCTTTTCTCCCTCTATATTAGTTTCTTCCTTTCTCCTTTACATCTCCTCTCATTCAAACCTCAATAACAAACAAATTATCTTATCTGGGACTCAAACTTATGTTTGTGGCATTTTGGGGGTTTTTTACTTCACCTTTTTAACTCACTAGCAGTGCTCCCATCCCTGGCTCTCCATTTTATCTAGTTCTTGTTCCACTAAATACAATAGTATTTTTTTAATTTGTTCCCCCATTTTTCTGTTCTCTTATTCCTCTCATCATAACTCTTAGACAACACCAACACCTAAAAGCAAATCATTTTATTCTTGACCCAAATTTTTTCCTTATTTGCTTTTTGTGGGTCCATACCGCCCCCCCTTTTTTTTTTCCTTTTTTTTCTTTTTTTTTTTTGCCCCCTTATTACTTTTCCCCAATTCAGGACCTCCATCACAGGCATTGTTTGTTATAATTCACAGTTCACCACAAGATTTTCTCAAGAAAAAGGGGAGAGGAGAGGAAAAAAGGAGGGGGGGAATAATTTCCTTTTTTAAAAAATTATTATTTTATTTTTCTTTATTTCATTATTAATTTTTTTAAAAAAAAACAACTCTTTTTGATTTTTTATTTTTTTTAACTTTTTATTCTTTATTAAATCTCATTAATACTATCAACAAAACCACCCTCAGATGCCATTAAGGTAGAGAAAATCGAATATCATGGATACAAAAGAAAGAGAGGTAACACAGCTAGATGAGGAAAAAATCTATGGAGAAAAAATTTAATATATTGGAAACCTTGGAGCTAAATAACAGAGAATTCAAGATAGAAATCCTAAAAATCCTCCGAGATATACAAGAAAACACAGAAAGGCAATTTAGGGAGCTCAGAAAACAACTCAATGAACACAAAGAATATATGTCCAAAGAAATTGAAACTATAAAAACAAATCAAACAGAGATGAAAAACTCAATTCACGAGCTGAAAAACGAAGTAACAAGCTTAGCTAATAGAACGGGTCAGATAGAAGAGAGGATTAGTGAAATAGAAGACAAGCAACTTGAGGCACAACAGAGAGAAGAAGAAAGAGACTCAAAAATTAAAAAAAATGAGATAGCCCTACAAGAATTATCGGACTCCATCAAAAGGAATAACATAAGAATAATAGGTATATCAGAGGGAGAAGAGAGAGAAAATGGAATGGAGAACATACTCAAACAAATAATAGATGAGAACTTCCCAAGCCTGTGGAAAGAACTAAAGCCTCAAATTCAAGAAGCAAACAGAACACTAAGTTTTATTAACCCCAACAAACCTACTCCAAGGCATATCATAATGAAATTGACACAAACCAACAGCAAAGAAAAAATTCTCAAGGCAGCCAGGGAAAAGAAGAATACAACATATAAAGGAAGGCCCATTAGATTATCATCAGATTTCTCAGCAGAAACTCTACAAGCTAGAAGAGAGTGGACCCCAATATTTAAAGTCCTGAAAGAGAGGAACTTTCAGCCATGAATACTATACCCATCAAAGCTATCCTTCAAATATGAAGGAGAAATAAAAACATTCACAGATACAGAAAAGATGAGGGAATTTATCATCAGAAAACCCCTACTCCAGGAATTACTAAAGGGGGTTCTCCAATCAGATACAAAGAACAAAAAAAAAACAGAGCCACAAGTAAAAGCTCCAAGAAGAACACAATAAAACCAAATTTAAACTGTGACAACAACAAAAAGAAAGAGGGGGAGAAGATGGAGATTAACAGTAGCAAAGGACGATGGAGTGCAAAAGTACTCACAAAATAGTTTGCTACAATGAACAGGGTAGGGACCCTTTTCATTACTCAAAGGTAACCACCATTGAAAAAACCACCACAGAAGCACATGAGATAAAAAAGATAGCAACAGAGGAAAGATGTATGGAATACAACCAAATAAAAACAAAAGATAGAAAAACGAAAGAGAAGGATCAAACAAGACACAAAACTAACAGAAAGCAAGATATAAAATGGCAATAGGGAACTCACAAGTATCAATAATTACACTAAATGTAAACGGATTAAACTCACCAATAAAAAGGCACAGAGTAGCAGAATGGATTAAAAAAGAAAATCCAACTATATGCTGCCTACAGGAAACTCATCTAAGTAACAAGGATAAAAACAAATTCAAAGTGAAAGGCTGGAAAACAATACTCCAAGCAAATAACATCCAAAAAAAAGCAGGTGTAGCAATACTCATATCAGATAATGCTGACTACAAGACAGGAAAAGTACTCAGAGATAAAAATGGCCATTTCATAATGGCTAAGGGGACACTGAATCAAGAAGACATAACAATTCTTAATATATATGCACCAAACCAAGGAGCACCAAAATATATAAGACAGCTACTTATTGACCTTAAAACAAAAACTGACAAAAATACAATCATACTTGGAGACCTCAATACACCGCTGACGGCTCTAGATCGGTCATCCAAACAGAGAATCAACAAAGACATAGTGGCCTTAAACAAAACACTAGAGCACCTGGATATGATAGACATCTACAGGACATTTCATCCCAAAGTGACTGAGTATACATTTTTCTCCAGTGTACATGGATCATTCTCAAGAATTGACCATATGTTGGGCCACAAAAACAACATCAGCAAATTCAGAAAAATTGAAGTTGTACCAAGCATATTTTCTGATCATAAAGCCTTGAAACTAGAATTCAACTGCAAAAAAGAGGAAAAAAATCCCACAAAAATGTGGAAACTAAACAACATACTTTTAAAAAATGAATGGGTCAAAGAAGAAATAAGTGCAGAGATCAAAAGATTTATACAGACTAATGAAAATGACAATACGACATATCAGAATCTATGGGATGCAGCAAAAGCAGTGATAAGAGGGAAGTTCATATCACTTCAGGCATATATGAACAAACAAGAGAGAGCCCAAGTGAACCACTTAACTTCCCACCTTAAGGAACTAGAAAAAGAAGAACAAAGACAACCCAAAAGCAGCCGAAGAAAGGAGATAATAAAAATCAGAGCAGAAATAAATGAATTAGAGAACAGAAAAACTATAGAAAAAATTAATAGAACAAGGAGCTGGTTCTTTGAAAAGATCAACAAAATTGACAAACCCTTGGCAAGACTTACCAAGGAAAAAAGAGAAAGAACTCATATAAACAAAATCCAAAATGAAAGAGGAGAAATCACCACGGACACCGTAGATATACAAAGAATTATTGTAGAATACTATGAAAAACTTTATGCCACTAAATTCAACAACCTAGAAGAAATGGATAAATTCCTAGAACAATACAACCTTCCTAGACTGAGTCAAGAAGAAGCAGAACGCCTAAACAGACCAATCAGTAGAGAAGAAATAGAAAAAACCATTAAAAACCTCCCCAAAAATAAAAGTCCAGGCCCTGACGGCTATACCAGCGAATTTTATCAAACATTCAAAGAAGACTTGGTTCCTATTCTACTCAAAGTCTTCCAAAAAATTGAAGAAGAAGCAATACTTCCAAACACATTTTATGAGGCCAACATAACCCTCATACCAAAACCAGGCAAGGATGGCACAAAAAGAGAAAACTACAGACCAATATCTCTAATGAATAGAGATGCTAAAATACTAAACAAAATACTAGCAAATCGCATACAACAACATATTAAAAAAATAATACATCATGATCAAGTGGGATTCATCCCAGAATCTCAAGGATGGTTCAACATACGTAAAACGGTTAACGTAATACACCATATCAACAAAACAAAGAACAAAAACCACATGATCTTATCAATAAATGCAGAAAAGGCTTTCGATAAAATACAACACAATTTTATGTTTAAGACTCTCAACAAAATGGGTATAGAAGGAAAATATCTCAACATGATAAAGGCCATATATGATAAAACATCAGCTAACATCATATTAAATGGCACTAAACTGAAGTCTTTCCCCCTTAAATCAGGAACAAGACAGGGTTGTCCACTCTCTCCACTCTTATTTAATGTGGTACTAGAGGTTCTCGCCACAGCAATCAGACAAGACAAAGAAATAAAAGGCATCCATATCGGAAAAGAAGAAGTAAAGGTATCACTTTTTGCAGACGATATGATCCTATACATCGAAAACCCCAAAGAATCCACAAAAAGACTACTAGAAACAATAAGCCAATACAGTAAGGTCGCAGGATACAAAATTAACATTCAGAAGTCAATAGCCTTTCTATATGCCAACAATGAAACAACTGAGAAGGAACTCAAAAGAATAATCCCCTTCACGATTGCAACAAAAAAAATAAAATACTTAGGAATAAACATAACAAAGAATGTAAAGGACTTATATAATGAAAACTATAAACCATTGTTAAGGGAAATTGAAAAAGATATAATGAGATGGAAGAATATACCTTGTTCTTGGCTAGGAAGAATAAATATAATCAAGATGGCTATATTACCCAAAGCAATATACAAATTCAATGCAATTCCCATGAAACTTCCAATGACATTTTTTAAAGAAATAGAGCAAAAAATCATCAGATTTATATGGAACTATAAAAAACCCCGAATAGCCAAAGCAATCCTAAAGAAAAAGAATGAAGCTGGGGGCATTACAATACCTGACTTCAAACTCTATTATAGGGCCACGACAATCAAAACAGCATGGTATTGGCAGAAAAATAGACACTCAGACCAATGGAACAGAATAGAAAGTCCAGAAATAAAACCACATATATATAGTCAAATAATTTTTGATAAAGGGGCCAACAACACACAATGGAGAAAAGAAAGCCTCTTCAATAAATGGTGCTGGGAAAACTGGAAAGCCACATGCAAAAGAATGAAACTGGACTACAGTTTGTCCCCCTGTACTAAAATTAACTCAAAATGGATCAAAGATCTAAACATAAGACCTGAAACAATTAAGTACATAGAAGAAGACATAGGTACTCAACTCATGGACCTGGGTTTTAAAGAGCATTTTATGAATTTGACTGCAATGGCAAGAGAAGTGAAGGCAAAAATTAATGAATGGGACTACATCAGACTAAGAAGTTTTTGCTCAGCAAGAGAAACTGATAACAAAATAAACAGAAAGCCAACTAAATGGGAAATGATATTTTCAAACAACAGCTCAGATAAGGGCTTAATATCCAAAATATACAAAGAACTCATAAAACTCAACAACAAACAAACAAACAATCCCATAAAAAAATGGGAAGAGGACATGAACAGACACTTCTCCCAGGAAGAAATACAAATGGCCAACAGATATATGAAAAGATGCTCATCTTCTTTAGCTATTAGAGAAATGCAAATCAAAACAGCAATGAGATACCACCTCACACCTGTTCGATTAGCTATTATTAGCAAGACAGGTAATAGCAAATGTTGGAGAGGCTGTGGAGAAAAAGGAACCCTCATACACTGTTGGTGGGAATGTAAAGTAATACCACCATTATGGAAGAAAGTATGGTGGTTCCTCAAAAAACTGAAAATAGAATACCTTATGACCCAGCAATCCCTCTACTGGGTATATACCCCAAAAACTCAGAAACATTGATACGTAAAGACACATGCAGCCCCATGTTTATTGCAGCATTGTTCACAGCGGCCAGGACATGGAAACAACCAAAAAGCCCGTCAATAGATGACTGGATAAAGAAGATGTGGCACATATACACTATGGAATACTACTCAGCCATAAGAAATGATGACATCGGAACATTTACAGCAAAATGGTGGGATCTAGATAACATGATACGAAGCGAAATAAGTAAATCAGAAAAAACCAGGAACTGCATTATGCCATACGTAGGTGGGACATAAAAGTGAAACTAAGAGACATTGATAAGAGTGTGGTGGTTACGGGGGGGAGGGGGGAATGGGAGAGGGAAAGGGGGAGGGGGAGGGGCACAAAGAAAACAAGATAGAAGGTGACAGAGGACAATCTGACTTTGGGTGACGGGTATGCATCATAATTGAACGACAAGATACCCTGGTGTTGTTATCTTTGAATATATGTATCCTGATTTATTGATGTCACCCCATTAAAAAAATAAAATTATTTATAATCCAAAAAAAAAAAAAAGATTGTCACTGGCCAACCTTTAACAATTACAACTGGCCTAAGAGTATGTGTGTGTAATGCTGCACATATAATCATGTGACATATGTACATAGCAGTCTAATGAATATCAAGTTTCTAAATGGCAAATTCAGAAGATTATTTAAAACAACGTGCGGTCTATACAAGATGTCTGAGGGATTTGTCCTGATTTTTGTGGTTCCTTGATTCTCTTGATTTGTACTAAGCCCTTTAAGTTCCATGGGAAAGCCTCTATGACTTCTATCAAATTTTAGTGATGTCGCCTGACCTGGTGGTGGCGCAGTGGATAGAGTGTCAGACTGGGATGTGGAGGATCCAGGTTCAAGATCCTGAGGTTGCCAGCTTGAGCACAGGCTCATCTGGTTTGAGCAAAAGCTAACCAGCTTGGACCCAAGGTCGCTGGCTTGAGTAAGGGGTTGCTCGGTCTGCTGAAGGCCCGCTGTCAAGGCACATATGAGAAAGCAATCAATGAACAACTAAGGTGTTTCAACGAAAAACTAATGATTGTTGCTTCTCATCTCTCTCTGTTCCTGTCTGTCTGTCCCTATCTGTTCCTCTCTCTGACTCTGTAAAATAAAAAAAAAAAATAGCCCTGGCCGGTTGGCTCAGTGGTAGAGCATCAGCCCGGCGTGCAGAGGTCCCAGGTTCGATTCCCGGCCAGGGCGCACAGGGGAAGCGCCCATCTGCTTCTCCACCCCTCCCCCTCTTCTTCTTCTCTGTCTCTCTCTTCCCCTCCCGCAGCCGAGGCTCCATTGGAGCAAAGATGGCCCGGGCGCTGGGGATGGCTCCTTGGCCTCTGCCTCAGGCGCTAGAGTGGCTCTGGTCGCGACAGAGCGACGCCCTGGAGGGCAGAGCGTCACCTCCTGGTGGGCGTGCGGGGTGGATCCCGGTCGGGCGCATGCGGGAGTCTGTCTGACTGTCTCTCCCGGTTTCTAGCTTCAGAAAAATAAAAAAAGTAAAAAAAAAAAAATACAAAAAAAATAATGATGTCTTTGACATGCTTACCTAAGAACACTGGCCTAGGGTTTTTTACATTGCAAATAGAACGACATCTTAGAAACAAATGTGGAAGAATATTTAGACCCAAATCTGGCCTTGAGTCAAAATTAACCTTAAAATAAAATTCCAGAATCACACAGCATCAGAGTTAAAATGAACCACCAAGTCAGCAAATATCTTCAGTGTACAGAGAGTAAGCAGAAGTCCAAGAAACAGTGACTGGTCTAAGTGGACAACAAATGTTGAGTATGGCCACCAGCAGAATTCAGGTAGTCAGCATCCTAGTCCCAAAGTCTTCCTGCTCTAACTTACTTCTTGCATATGCCTATCTCCAAAAAGGGACCAAGATACCTGTGAAAAATGACTGTGGTCTCGAAAAACTGTATTTGCACATTTTTAAACCAGGACCTAAGAAAACAGCTGCTATTCTACAGTAAGCACAAGGAAGATTGCGAATGTCTAGCAAATTAACACTTGACAATGCAAAGTGCCAACGCGTGCTAATTTCATCTGCTGTCATATGTAAATAGTGCAGGTATTGGCAGGCTATGACTTAAGACCATCTGGAGTGAGAAATTTGTGATTCATTGACACAACGAGGCTTTTAAAAGTTTTATTTTGTTACTGGTTACAGAATGAAACCTGACTGCTCGTTTGAAGGACAGTGACTTGAGGCTTTTCAAGTGGAGTCATCACACTTACATACACAGCGAACAGGTTTCATTCCCCTCCCCCCCGGGAGTATATGTGAAGATCATCATTATTGATGAGCATTAATATTTGCAACAGGGACGAATTAGGCAAATACTAATTTGTTGTCTTCTAGTTTTCCTTTCTCATATCCTGTTATCCTTCAGCCCTCCACCCTGGCAAGGCTGTGAGAGTTAGGGTCACAGACTTCAAAAGAATTCCTTTGTTCTGACCAGAGATGCCACTTATGAACCCTGATTCCCAATGCTCACTAACTTTTTCAATAAGAGAATCATTCTGAAAGCCACACTTTTGGAGCTAAAAGGAATAGCTCAAAAAACGAAGCATAGACAAAAAAGTACAGGAAGTGGAAAGTCACACATTTCAGGCTGACACTGAAATGCATGGAAGTAAAGAATGAGAAGGGGTGGAGCAAAGGAGCTCTTCTTTGCGTAACTTCTCACCCAGACGCCATATTGGAAGAGAGCACATGCTGAAGAGGGGGCTCAAGGTCTAGACATTTATGTAAAATAAATAAAATACTTAAACATAAATATATATATATATTTGAAAATATTTTAAAAGATTTTATTTATTTATTTTAGACAGAGGAAAGGAGAGAGAGAGGGTGGAGGGGAGAGCAGAGTAGTTGCTTCTCATATGTGCCTTGACCGGGCAAGCCCAGAGTTTTGAACTAGAAATCTCAGCATTCCAGGTGGATGCTTTATCAACCACATCACCACAGGTCAAGCATAATTAATAGATTAGACAAAAAAGAAATAGAAAAATGTAAGTATAAACAGATAATACATAGATTTGCCTTCTACTATAAGGAAAGAAAAAAATAACAAGAATAATTAAATTTTAGAAAGAATAATAAAGCTCATTTTTTTTAACATTCCTTGAGTGGCAATAATAGATATTAAAAGCTACAAAATAGCCATCATTTACTGAGAACTTACTGGGAAGCATGCTTTGGACAGGGTATCTTACATACATTATTTCTTTGACCTTCACAAATAACAGTGAGATTAATATTGTCATGTATTAAAACAAAGTGGACTTCAAATAACTTGTGAAAATTCCCAGGAGCAATTATACTGCTCACAAACATTAAAGGATATTTCAAAAATGAATATGAAGTGATAAAACATCCCCTAATTTTTGTGAGAAGTGTATGTAGAATGTGTCCTCCATAAAGAAGTGGCCTTTGTCCTTAGCAGTCTTCCCCTTGTGACATCAGCAAGTCCCTGGCCTTCACCTCACTGTTGCAGGGAAACAGAAAGTATCCTCATATTAGCCAGCCATGCTGAATGGATGATATCCTTTCTTATTTTTCTGACTGACATTAAATGCTTCTACAATATCTTTAATCGCTTGCCCAGAGAATGCTGCACTTAGTTTTGAACAATAAATTTAAAAAAACCCACTGCTTATACTAGATAACAAAATTCTTTGATTACAGTTTTTTTCCTGAGTGATTCATTTAAAAGGAATAAGATGCCATGGTGGAAATTTTAGGCTTTATGTCAACATAGAAAGAAATGTTGGTTCAAAGGGGATTTTCTGGCCCACTTGAAAACACTCCAACTCAATCTTTTCTGCCTATTTACATTTGAACCTGAGACTAGTTCATTTTACACAGAATTGAGGATACACTCCATTATATAATGGATAAGGCAAGTTTATTGCTAGGAAATTGCTTAGACAGAAGCTCTATGAAGTGCTCATTGCAAATTATCTACTTATCCATCATTATAGGTATGCTCAATTATTTTTAGAACAGGACATTTCTCCTCAGTCTCTTATCACTTAATCCATCTTGAAACAATTCTAAAGATCATCACTCAGTCCATTTGGCCGGTACACTTCTGTGTGGCCATACTAGTTTTTGTTAAAGGACCACAAAGATTTTCCCAAGACAGAAATCTTTCATGAGGTGCAATTCCAAACTAAGAACAAAGGAGAGCATCATGAATTAGTAACAATCTGTAAAATATAAATTTACCAACATAGTGTAAGGAGATATGTATGTGTGAGTAGCTTCCTTTTCACGCATTTGGTGAGGAAAAGATTCCTGTCCTGGGGTGGCCAAACACATGACAATGGCCTTAGGCAGAAGAGGCTGACACATATATTCACAGGCAGGAGAGGGAGGAGGACACTACAGGGCATGGAGGGGCACGGTCTCACACAAGGGGTGCATTCAGGGGCAGGGTGTACAAGCTGGAATGTGGGAGGCAGGCTTTGTTGTGTTGAGAGGCTGAGATGCCTTTTGAGGAGGTGATTGGTTTGTTTGAACAGTTATCTGGGCAGGCCAGGAATTGAACTCACTACTTAGGGATAAGTAGGCACTGTCATTGATCCCCATGCCAAGAATTGCTTGGGAACCTTAACCATGAGAGTCAGGAAGATAGGAGAAGTGTGGTCAGGCTATTGGAAGGCTCCCATTTCCCCCAGATCAGGCTTAGATGTCATGTCTTATAGCCCAGCATAGATGTATGTGTACACACACACACACACACACACACACACACACCGGCATTACTGCTTTATCTCAGAGTCTTGCTTATTTTCTCCTCTTTCCGCCCAAGGCTACCAATAATTACACCAAATTTGGTTGAACTTGGTCACAAAATAATTCCTTATCATGCCTATTGCTGAACCATAGAAAGCACTTATTTTTACATCATTCTAATTGTATACATTTTACTAGACCTTAATTAAGCATTTAGTTATGACTTCTACAAAGATAGCCTGAAGTGACAGAAATGTCTTATTTCTGCAGTAACATTTTGATTTGAAGAAATGTCTCAAGAGGGTTATAACTAGATTGTATGATTTGTAAGTAATATTCTTTTATTTTCAAAACAAACAAAACGTTTTGGAGGTTCTGTCCACATGCCGATCCCACATGTAGCCTCCTGTCTACAACAAAGGTAAGGAGCCCTGTTTCCTAGGACAGGGCTTGGTCCAGCGCCAGTGCAAGATCAAGTCCAGCTCCACCAATCAAGAGCTTTTCAACAGGCACACAGAGTCGTGAAAAGACTTTCGATACAACTGACCTTATTGGTTACCTCTGAAAAGGACAAAGTCAGGGGTGTGGTGGATCAGATGTTAGGCTTATGGAATCCCAACAGCTGTTCTCTGAACTCACTACCAGCATGGACGGGGTTAAAGAAATGTTCCAGAAATAATATAAAACCACTCTGAATCTTGACACATGGGAGTGTTGAGACAGAGGATGGTTAGAGGAAGTACCTGAGAGATTTTATTAGCTATAGCTGTAAGGATACCTAAACTATCCCAATTCCTCTCCAGCCTACAGGAAGCTGTAAGTGAAATATCAAATTATAGAGAAGATGCCAATTTTTGTTTGTTTGTTTCAATGAAGGCAGAGTCTTGTTCTTTTTTTTTTCTCTGTATGCCTGTCACGGACACTTAGATTCTGACGAGGACATCTGAGTGACTATGCGTACTGCAGTGCTAATTAATGACCACCCTGTTTAACATACCCTGCAGCACTGCAGCGCAGACCTGAGTAAGGACACTTTCCTGAAGGCCACGAGGTCAGTTCACTGTTGAAATGACCAGGAAAGCACATTTCAAAAGTACCACTCCAGCGGGACGTTTGTGGAAACTTTTCTAGCTTCTCATAATTGATTTATGAAAACTGGCCACAGAAGAGACAGAGTGTTGTTTGACTACTGAGTGAGACAGCATCCATAGAATCTTCTAGAGCAGAGATGCCCTGGTGCCAGCCCAGCTGCCCACCTTGCAGGACTGCTGAAGGTGAGTGTGTATACTGTGACCCAGATACTCTCCAGGGTCCACAACATGTCTCTGCCAACAGGAGCCTTTCAGAACGATTTCCTTTAGGACCAATTGTATTCTAAGAAACCCTCCAGCAGTGAAGGGAGCAAAGTTTCCTCAGAGACCCGGGCTTGTTTGTGGTCCTCGGGGTATCATCTGCTCCTAACTAGCTACCTAACTGCGAAAAGGAAGAGCATTTGAGCACCAAGTTGAAGATAAAACTAGGAAAAGTGGGTGGAAAGTAAGGCAGATATTTTTACAGACGTTGGCTATCGCGTAAGACAAGGACCACTGGTAGAGATGGCCTTGGGTAGAGATGGCGCTATAATAGATGATCTGGACAGTAAGATGGTGGACTGTTCCTTCACTGCTTTTCAGTAATGCCTGGTGAAGCCCTTACTAGATCAATGGACCTGCTGCTATAATTTAAAAATATCTTTACACTGAAAATTTGATCTACACATTTGGTTGTGATGCTAGTATCATGGGTGTATGCATATGTCCAAATTCTTTACATTGTCTATGATAAACACGTGCAGGTGTTTATAGCTACTGCACCTCAGTAAAACTAGAAAACAAGATTCCATGCATTTTTAAAAAGGAGTGGTTTATTCTAGAATAATTATTTTCTTTTCTGATTCACCTAGGGGAATACTTAGATTAAGATCATTATCTTAAATCTCATATTTTGAAACAAAAGCTGAAAGAAAAAACCTAAACCGGTGTTTGAGCAAGTGAAAACCGACAGATTCACAAGTCTGCTTTTTCTCAGAACCACAATGAGTATGTCTTTCGATGCCAAAGGTGTTGCTTCTATAATACAAAAATAATAAAATCTGTTTTTCTCACCTTATGAGAAGTGGTGGTGGTGTTGAGACTTTAAGCACGATGACTTACATTGAAAGTGTGTTGGAAATTAAAAATGGTAATATACAGAAAATATTATTACAATTGGAAAGATGGTATTCTTGGAATCTTGCCTACCCTTCTAGTTCATTGATGACGGTTTCCATCGTTTTTCAGTCCAGCCTCTGAAACCACCACAAAGGTGTATCAGAGTGAAAAAGCAAGCAGCAATCGCCGAGGAAACCGGAGAACAGAGAAAGGATGGGATGAGGAAGAGGAGAAGAGCAGGACCTAGTCCGGCTTATTCTGCTGCATGAGAGAACCCTGCAGGGATCATTCCTGTACCAGGGAAATCATTTACAGACGTTGCTAGTACAAATCCTTTGATGGTGAAGGGAGCAGCAGTGAGAGCAATTAGCATGACTGCCAAAGCATGTCACATTTTATTTCAAGAGACCAGCAACACCCAAGATTTGCCAACTGTGGTCTATTCAGAAGATGTTTATGTTTCAGAAATCCATTTCTAACTTTCAGGTTTTGGAGGCCATTCTTCCCTTCCTGACTTGTAACCCTGGTGTTGACAGCACACGAAATGCAGGAGTGGACAAAACTAGGTTTACAGTTGTGAGTACCCAAAACACAGAGGCGATTCTTGTGTTATATCTTTTTCCATACCAACAACTGTGAACCTACTTTTGCCATCCCCTGTACATTTCACCGGGCTCCTGATGTATGCCAGGAGTTTCCCCTTCTCTCCATTTTCAACGTCCTTCTTTGTTGCAGTGAGTTTTAAAAGTCCTTCTAAGTGTCTGATGTCTAAATGTTACACATCCTCCTTCTTCTTCTATTTCTTTTGCCACAAAAAAAGCACAGCTACCATGTCTGGATCACCCCCAAACAGTGTCCCTCTGCATGTGGGGAGGAACAGTAACTGACCTAACTTTTCAATAGTCACTATGAATGTTCGAGGCTCTTTATTGACTAAGAGAAAGGTTAACACTGACTGTTACTCCTGGAAGCAATGACTTACATATGTTCTGTCTCAAAATTGTCATTCACCCATTTGTTCATTAATTTATTCAGGATAGACATTGGAGTCTTCCTGCAAGCAGAGTGACCATGGTTCTTTGCTGAGGACAAGATGCTGGGCGAAGAAGAAGGAAGAAGAGAAATTCGTGCTCTGGTGGCACTGATGTTCCTAATGGAGAAGACAGGAAATAGACATGTAAACAGAAGCAAGACCATGCTTCCCTGTAGGGACAGATAAAGGAAAAGGAGGCAGACTACGGTAATAGATGGGGAAGGGTGGAGGCAGGAACTGCTATGTAAGTAAGGAGGTTAGGACAGCTGTTCCGAGCAAGGACCCCAACGATGGCACTATGCAAACCATCGACACTGAGTCGCACTTCCTCTGCCATGACCGAGGAGGCTCCCACCCCCGCAGCAGGAAGCCATGCAGTCAGAAAGGTGCATCCTTTGTGGTGGGCTGAGCCTGCACAGGCTTTAGACGACCCCATTTTCAAGCCAAACCTTGTGGAAGAATATCCATTCGGCAGACCTTAATTGATAGAGGAAAACTGGATGGTCAGGATCCTGGACAAACTCACTGGTAGCCTCTCAGTCTTCCTAGTTCAGAGGGACATATTAAAAAGAATTGCAATAGCCTGACCAGGCGGTGGCACAGTGGATAGAGTGTTGGACTGGGACGCGGAGGACTCAGGTTCGAGACCCCAAGGTCGCCAGCTTGAGCGCAGGTTCATCTGGTTTGAGCGAAGCTCTCAGCTTTGACTTAAGGTCACTGGCTTGAGAAAGGGGTTACTCGGTCTGCTGTAGCTCCACAGTCAAGGCAGATATGAGAAAGCAATCAATGAACAACTAAAGTGCCACAATGAAAAATTGATGCTTCTCATCCCTCTCCACCCCTGTCTGTCCCTATCTCTCTCTCTCTCTGAATCTGTCAAAAAAAAAAATAGATAGAAAAAAAAAGAATTGCAATAGACATAGGATGAAGCTACCCACAATGAGCAAATGAGTTATTCATTTAGTGCATTTTAGATGTATTAAACAGAAGCTGCCTGTTTGACAACTTGGGGAGATCAAGAGTAGCAGGTGGTGAGGCAAGGGGGCCTTGAACTCACGGAGGACATCATGAGCTAGACATGCAAGGTAAGCCTCTTCAGCATGTGGGTGGCGCAGAAAACCAGCACTTAATGAGGATGGCGAGGAAACGACTGTGGGCAGGCAGCACAGAGGACCAGGCAGGGTGTCCCCGAGAGGGCAGCAGGGTGAGGGGACAAAGGAGAATGAGAGAGGAAGGAACGGGAAGAGGAGGAAAAAACCCTGGGAAGATGGCACCCTGCAAACCAAAATCATGTTAGGTGGGGGGTGTGATTACTCACTCAAGATGAAAGGGAGCTTGGAACTATGTGAACAAATACTGGACCATAGATTTGGCTAGACAAACAGTATTTCTGGCAAATAGCAGAGACAAATGTCTGTGGAGACTAGTTAAATAAAGAATGGGGAGCCCTGGCCGGTTGGCTCAGTGGTAGAGCGTCGGCCGGTGTGTGGAAGTCCTGGGTTCAATTCCTGGCCAGGGCACACAGAAGAAGTGCCCATCTGCTTCTCAACCCTTCCCTCTCTCCGTCCTCTCTGTCCCCCCCCACCGCCCGCCAAGGCTCCATCTGAGCAAAGTTGGCCCAGGTGCTGAGGATGGCTCCATGGCCTCTGCCTCAGGTGCTAGGATGGCTCCAGTTACAACGGAGCAATGCCCCAGATGGGCAGAGCATCGCCCTCTGGTGGGCATGCTGGGTGGATCCTGGTTGGGTGCATGCAGGAGTCTGTCTGCCTCCCCTCTGCTTCTCATTTTGGAGAAATGCAAAAAAAAAGGGGGGGGGAGGTGAGGAAGTAGAGACAGTGAGTAGGAAAAGCACTTTCGGGGGACCTCACTAGATGCATCTGAGGTAAGGACAACCACCTAAAATGGTTAGGAGGGGGGCAGCACCCAAGGGGCACCTTTAAAATGAAAGAACAGTGCTCTACAATGTTTTGCTGCTGATGGAAGTAATAAACTGAACCCTCCGAGAGTTTGGTCACCTCTTACTCTGCTTCCCATTCCTGCTAGAGTGTAATGTGTTAAGTCATGCTATGCTACGTCTTTGGAAACCTAGAGTCAAATAGGTCTGGGTCATAGAAACTTATTTGTAAATACAGTGGTACCTTGAGATACAAATTTAATTCATTCTATAACCGAGCTCATAAGTCAGTCAACATGTATATCAAACTTCTGATACTGGACCCATGCACCAACTCACAGCAGCAAATCACGACTCTTAGCTCGAATTTCACTCGGATCTCGAACAAAAGTACAGACCAAGTTGCATCTTGTATCTTAAAAAAAATTCGTATGTTGGTCTGTTCGTATCTCAAGGCACCACTGTTTTCTTAGTTTTTGTTTGTGCAATTAATGGACTTCAACTATATAGAGAGATTTATTTTTTTGTTTTTGTTTTTAAGGACAATTTTCCCAAACTGAGGCATGGCATGTCGATTGATGAGGTAAGATCTCTGTTTACGAGCAAGAGAGATTCAACAACTTTGGGAGAAAGATTATCATTAAAAGTGAAACAAACAATAAGATGTTATGCCATTACAATAGTTTTTTTTTTTTTTTACTGGTTTTTGTTGGTCTGAATGTCCTTATTATAGGTTAAAAATATATTATAGGGAACATAATAAAGTACAATTATATATTTTTTAATATAATGTGCTTTTTTTTGAAGAGATTAGTGATAACTTTATTTCCAGATGAGCCTGCAGGTGACTCAGGTTTACTTTGTCATCTATACCAATCATGATAAAACTTTTAAGTTTTGTTTAAAACCTGGATTTGAATCTGATAACTACACCTTTGCTTTTTGACATTTGTGACTTTGGGGGAGTGACCCAACTGCTGCCCAAGGCTGTGCACTGTAGAACTGGCCCTCTTAAACCCAGACCATTTGGCTATTGAATTGAAGGAAAAAGTCAATTTTGCGTCTCTCAGTCCATGATCAGTACAAGAAATGCAGCAGATCAAGTTTAACAGTCATGAAGACAGAGGAGACATGAAACCCCTCCCCTGAAACAAGTCTGGAGCGCTTCCCAGAGCTGGCCTGGAGGTGAATCATTGATGGTTTCTACTGGCCTCCTGCAAAGGACAGGTATCCTTGTGAAAGGAGGTAGCTGTCACCTTGAATCCAGGTGTCCCCTGACCCGAGGCCCTGCCTTTCCCCAGGGCCTGGGAGATGGGCATACTATTGCCCTTAGGTGGTCATATCTCAGGCAGGTGGCTGGGAAGTCCTTGAGAAAGACATTCTCTGGGTCCTAAACTAATGAGAGTTTTTTCAGGAAACTTGTATGCATTCCAAAGGGGCAGAGAAAGAATTGCTCGTTAAAAATTGTAATCACGTTTTTAAGGTAAATGCTCCAAGCAAAAGGAAGCATGTAGGCTATCATGGGAGAAAGTTCTGTCGAGTTCAGTGCATTAAGGCTCACCAGCAGGGGCTTTGATGATGTGTGCACTGCGGTTGGCCTGGAAACTAAGAGATGCCCTGAAATGACAATAACGAGAGCTTCCCTTTCGCCATTTGTCACAGACCAATACCTCCTACACTGCCTGTCTCTACACCTAGAGTCAGTACCAACATTAGGGCTAACAGGGAAAAGAGGTCTTACCATTAAACCAGTGGTAGTCAGCCTGGTTCCTACCACCTACTAGTGGGTGTTCCAGCTTTCATGGTGGGCGCTAGCGAAGCAACCAAAGTATAAATAAAAAGCTAGATTTAACTATAGTAATTTGTTTTATAAAGATTTATTCTGCCAAACTTAGCAAAAATCCGACATAAAGTACTTGGTAAGTAAGTATTATTATATGCTTTAACTTGCTGTAACTCTGCTTTATAAATTTTATAAAATAAAGTTACTTCTCTACTTTATAAATCACCATTACTGTGGAACCAGTGGGCAGTTAGAAAATTTTACTACTAACAGAGATACAGAAGAAGTGGGCGGTAGGTATAAAAAGGTTGACTACCCCTGCGTTAAACCAAGAAGGTAGCTAACCAAATATAACCTTCAGCATAAAGTCATGTGTTTGAGAGGTCTGTTCAAACACCCCCAATGCGGGCAGGCCCTGTTTTAGGTCATCAGCACAATTATACCCCACCCAGCCCCCCCAAATTATGTGAATGAATCCGATCAAGGTCAAGGCTCTCGGGGCATTTTGTGCTCGTCTTTCTCAGCACGCTGTCTGCTTTGGTGCCCGCACAGGCCGACCTTTGGATGACAGAGTCCGTGGTTAGCAGTTTGTATGTCAGAAGCTCCCAGCACAGAGTGAGGCATGCGACACCAGAAAGCACTCACTTCCTGGGTCAGCACCTTGTGCAGAGTTAAGAAAACAACAACTCTGCTGATATGGACTGAATTGTAAACTCCCTTCCACCCGCCTTCCCCAACCAGTTCGTATGTTGAAGCCCTATGGCCAAAGTGATTCCATTTGGAGATAATAGGTTTTTAAAGGGGCAATTAAGGTTAAATGAGGGTAGATGAGGGGAGAGGGCCATGATCCAATATGATGAATGGACTCATCAGAAGAGGAAGCCACACTAGCATTGGTGCAAACAGAGGGAAGATCAAGGGAGGACCCAGCAAGGAGGCAGCTATCTGCAAGTCAAGGACAGAAGCCTCGGGAGAAGCCCATCAGCCGTGGCCGCCAACACCCTGAGCTTGGGCTTCCAGCCTCCAGAAACTGTGAGAAAACGATTTCTAGTTGTTTATGCCCTGGTCTGTGGCAATTCGTTACCACAGCCCTAGCAGACTAACTCAACCACGTTTACAGTTAGGCACAGTTGGACACCACTCCCAGCTCTGCTGAGGACTACAGTAACAAAGTGAACTTCTCTGAGCCCTGACTTCCTGTTTTGTTAACTAGTAACATTTCCTCTCTTGCAAGGATGCGGTGAAGATGAAATTAAAATATTAAGAGCACCACGACCTGGTAACACAGTAAACACTTCCTATGTTGGGATTATGATGTTCATCAAAATTGTTTGGCTAAATAGATGAGAACAAGAATACGATCAGGAATTTGAAAATATGTATCTTGTGTTTTCCCCTTCCCTAGTAAATGGCAAATGTATTTTTACTACACTTGATCTTAGCCAAAAGGCCGAGAAGCGATGGCAAATGTATTTTTATTGTGTCCAATAAAATGTTTTTTCTTGCCTGACAAGATGTGTCTGTAAGTTTGGTTTACCACACTTCAAAAATCATAAAGTGCCTCTGCAAACAGGCACCTACCCCCACAGTACACTCTTTGTGGTCATTTGAGCTAAGAGGACGATGAGACTGATATATTCTGGAGGGCTTCAATCCGGACCACATATTGATCCAGGTGTCACTTCTGCCACGTTCATGGTTGTGTGCTCTGTGCTCAGAGCCATAAATTCAATCACGTGATTGTTGACTTCACGGTGGATGCCTTGACCAGCGTGTTGCTCGTGTGTTCTTTATGTTTAAGTCAGGTGGTTTGGTTTTTAAAATGAAAGATGGTGGAAAAGTCACTTGAAAATTGCCATTCAGATTGAAGGCCCTTTCATGTGTTCCGTTTGGCTGTGAGTTTGCTGCTCAAAGGCTGCTATGGACTCATAGTCATGCCGTTGAATCATCGGCAATTCTTTCCAAGCAGGCTACTGTTCATACGTATAGGCGAGTATCTACATCCAGGTTATTCAGGTGCGCTCTTGCTTAATTTACCTGATAAAAGGTGCTCAACCTTCTCCTTACTGAGGCTGCTTTAAAAACATAATTCAAAATCAGTGGAACAGTTAAACACCCCTAGAAACTCAAAATAACATGTAAGGCAGCACAACGATGTTCCATTCGGATGCAGCCATGGGAGAGTGGATAAAAGAAACACGGGTTTCGTCCTATCATTGACATTTAATCATTTCACCTTCCAACCTGCATGCGCACAAGGCATCAGAAGACAGAGAAATGTCACTTGCACACCTGGGAAGGTAGTAAGTGTGTTTGTGTGCAGAGAAAACGGGAGTGTTAGTAAGAGGCAGAGGTGCACTCCTTGGCTTTGTTTCTACCGTTGGTTCTAATATTATCCTGGTGGTATTTATGCACTATTGGACGGCCATTTGCTGACAAGTTACCTTTTAAGTCAAGAGTCAACACTGAGAGCAAAGAGAATGCTTTTCTGGAAGGTTTTCTAATAACCCAGGGTTACGCTGAGGTCCGTTGGTTTTGAAGAAAGACACAGGGACTTGAATTTAAGCAAACACTTTGATTTTTGATTCCCTGGCACATGAGTGACAGGTGATAGGATCATGGTGGTCTTCACACTTAATCAGAACACAGGCCCCTCTGAACAGAGCATAAGTGGAGGACATATTATTTTATACTTTATATTCATTTACTTTAAATTTTCTTTGAAGGGAAACCAGTTTGTTGCAACTGTACGTAGACAACATAGAGCACAGAAGAAGACAAGTAATTCATGCTCATTCGCAGAGTAGGACCACTGACATGAATTTGAAGTTATACCCTCTGGTATGCTTTGTTCAACTTCAGTGCTGTGAATCCAGGTGGATGGCATGGGATAAGATATCTTCAGTAGTGGTACAGGATCATTCTAATTTGTAGATGTCACCGTTTATCATGAGAAAGACATAAATAGCTTCCTATTAGAAAACTTGGAATAAGTAAAACATATTATGCTAATTATACACTGTATTTCTTGATTGAGATCATGAGGATATGTTGCATATTGATTTGTAGGTTTGTTTCACATTGATCATGACTTTTAAGATAGGGAGTAGTTGAACATTCACCTATTGCATCCTGGTTCAACTTCTTTTGGGGGAGAGAAAGCTGCATAAGCCTTTTTTTTTTTTTGATGTTTACAACACCAAGAAACCAAAGAATAAGGCGCTATGATTAAAGAGTTATATTTGAGGTTCCTACAGAAGCGGATAACACCCTTTCAGCTAACCCTGACTGATAACAGACCTGGAATGTTTGTTTTGGAGCCAATTATTTCTAGCCTGGCTCGGCCGCCTTTCATACAAACTTCTTTTGTCTCCTAGGTTTCCTTCTAATTATGTTTTGAGTTCAGACAAATTATACAGAGGTGGGCAAGAGTAGGTTCATAGTTTTAATACAAATAAATAATTCAATAATTAATAAACAGTAACACAAGAATTAACTCCGTGCTTTACATACTCAAAACTAGAAAACCTACTTTTGCCCACCACTATAAACAGTGTTGAAGAAAGAAATTACACTTGGCTTCTGAGTTTATTGTCAAGAAGGCAAAAAGGGGAAGTGAATGTATTCCATAGTCCTTATTATCTGTAAGGAAGAAACCAACTCACTTTTTTTGGGGGGGGAAGGGAGGGGCTCATGCTTTCTTGACATAACTACACTAAACTATTACCTCTTTCTTTTTTCCCCTGTGTGTAAATATTTGTTGATACTGTATAGCTCCATTTTTCTGGCTCAAAGTGGGCTTAAACATGCTGTTTTCATTTATACCATATATTATTTGCTTATTTGTTGTAAATTGCTATGCTAGATGGTAACAGCCAAAAGAAGATTGATTACTTTTTAACTCTGAGTTCTAAGACAATGACGAACATGGGCAAACATAATTTTTTCATATTTAATTTTGAGAATGAAATCCCCCCCACCAAGTCTGTGGTCTCTTTATACTCTCTGAGACCTGTCCCAAGCCACCCCTTCCATTTTCATGGGTGAATTCTTTACTTTACATCCTGAAACACCACATGGCAGTCTTTATAAATCTCTCTCCTCAGGCTTTGAAGTAGACAAAGTCCGAATTCTTTTTTTTGAGGTAAAAGTAACTCATAGCAATGGGACCTAAAGGTATTTCTTTTGATACCTTTTGCAAAGTTTAATCAATTATGGAATTTAACAGTGAATGTGTTAAGGTTTAAGTTGAGAATGTCACATAAAAGTAAATATGGATGGGGCAAAAGTAAGTTTATGCTTGCATGTATGCAAAACAATACAATAATTAATAAATACTAATACGGCCCTGGTCAGATAACTTGGTTGGCAAGAGCATCATCCCAAAGCACAGAGGTTGCCCGTTTGACCTCTGGTCAGGGCACAGACAGGAACAAATTGATGTTCCTATCCCAGTTGCTCCCTTCTTTTTCCTCTCTCTAAAATTAATAAAATAAACATTTTAAAAAGTTTAAAGAATAAGTAATAATATAAGAGTAAACTCTGTGTTCCATGTACTCACAACAGTAAACCTCCTCTTGCCCCAACCTGGATTATGTATCTGATTCAAATAATGTCCCCTTTGATAGTGCTTGATTTTATTAGCTTGGTGCCATCTTTTTGTATGAAGATTAAGGTATAATTGACATATATCACTGAACTTGATGCCATCTTCAGGACTTATTCATAATAGTGTTTTTTTTGACATGTAATAATTCCTTAGGAAACATTTATATCATTATACCTGTCCAGACAGAACACTGGTAAAATAACAATTTTAGGAATAAGAAATGAAAAAACAAAAAGTACATTCAATTTTGTAAAAGTAAATGTTCAAGTCAAGTTATAATGCCAATGATTTCATTTGGATGAAATCTTTCTGAAAGAAACAAGAGGTGCTGCCCATGAACCTCTGCTACTCAGCAAATTTCAGGAACAAATTATTGGTAATGGAACCAACATGGTAGAGAAATATGGTAGAGATGTAAAATACATGACTCCTGTCTTCAGGAGATATAAAATATGATAATTAGCACAGTATCAACATCTTCAGGAAGACAAAATATTTGAAACAAGAAGGCATCTCAGAGATAGAAAATTTCACAAGATCGATGCGTATTTAGTATCATTACTCTACAGATGCACAGATTTGAAACTATCCCACTGAGTGTGTTGAACAGAGAACTTTTGGGAAACGTGGGGTTGAATGTTAGCATTTCTTCATAAGTGAGGTTGGCCCGAAGGCAGAGAACGAAAAAAAACAGGCAGACAGGCTGGATCTGGGGGAACAGTGAGCCGTATGCACAGAGGACAATAAGCATCTCTGTGACTTGAGTGGGGCTCAGTGTGTCTGGACAAGGGAGTTCAGACTCAAGAGGAAGGGCAACAAGCATCAGAAAAGAAACGTAAGCTCATCCTGTAGAAACCAGGGAGCTCCTGTCTGATTTTAGAGTCACGTTTCATCGATGGTGGGCACTGGATGTTTGGTTGTAGCATGAAGACCCCTAGTTGGGTAGAGGGAGGTAGGGAGCTGATTTAGAAGGTTATTACCAAATATTAAAAGTTTCTATACTGTATTGACATTTTTTATTTTCTAGATATGTTTATTGCAAACATGCAATAGTTTTTGTTGTTGTTGTTGTTTTATACCTGGAATAAAACTGGGCACTGTCCTTGTAAATGGGTACAGAGAAATTTCTCAAATGACACTAAACTGTTTTTCAAAACTATGTTGAGCCTGACTGGGCGGTGGCAGAGTGGATAGAGCGTTGGACTGGGACACGGAGGACCCAGGTACGAGACCCCGAGGTCACCAACTTGAGCATGGGCTCATCTGGTTTGAGCAAAGCCCACCAGCTTAGACCCAAGGTCGCTGGCTTGAGCAAGGGGTTACTCGGTCTGCTGAAGGCCTGCAGTCAAGGCACATATGAGAAAGCAATCAATGAACAACTAAGGTGTCGCAATGAAAAACTGATGATTGATTGATGCTTCTCATCTCTCTCCGTTTCTGTCTGTCTGTCCCTATCTATCCTTCTCTCTGTCTCTGTAAAAACAAAAAAAAAAACAAACTATGTTGAAAAATAAAAGTCCATATGGAATGATGAAAACAAGGTGAGGACAACTTTTAACTCATGAACTTCATTAAAATAACAGAAACGGAATTATATCATAGCCAGTGATTTGACCACAGGCACCAAGCTCACAGTTTCAAAACCTGCTGGGAACTGTATTAAAATATGGGACAATGACAATTGCCAAGTATATGTCCTGGGATAGAACACAGGACTTTTACAGATTAACATTTTATTCACTGTTATAGCCAAAGACATTTTTGTCTTAATCTTTGTAAAGACTCAAACCATTTAAAAAACAAAAGTGCTGTCTCCCTGCACAAAAAATAATTCAAAATGGATCCAAGACCTAAATATAAGATCTGAAACAATAAATTACATAGAAGGAAACATAGGTACTA
The DNA here is from genome assembly GCF_036850765.1 of Saccopteryx bilineata. Classification (NCBI taxonomy): domain Eukaryota; kingdom Metazoa; phylum Chordata; class Mammalia; order Chiroptera; family Emballonuridae; genus Saccopteryx; species Saccopteryx bilineata. The sequence continues at coordinate 4,466,939 of NC_089500.1, forward strand.
AGCTCATGGACCTTGGCTGTAGAGAACAATTTATGAATTTGACCCCAAAGGCAAGGGAAATAAAGCCAAAAATAAATGACTGGGACTACATCAAACTAAAAAGCTTCTGTACAGCAAAAGAAACTGTCAACAAAACAAATAGACAGCCAACTAAATGGGAGATGAGATTTGCAAACAACAGCTCTGATAAGGGGTTAATATCCAAAATATATAATGAACTCACAAAGCTCAACAACAAATAAGCAAACAATCCAATAAAAAAATGGGAAGAGGACCTGAACAGACACTTCTCCCAGGAAGAAATACAAATGGCCTACAAATATATGAAAAGATGCTCATCTTCATTAGCTATTTAAGAAATTCAAATCAAAACTACAATGAGATACCACCTCACACCTGTTAGATTAGCTATTATCAACAAGACAGGCAATAACAAGTGCTGGAGAGGCTGTGGAGAAAAAGGAACCCTCATTCACTGTTGGTGGGGATGTAAAGTATTACAACCACTATGGAAGAAAGTATGGTGGTTCCTCAAAAAACTGAGACTAGAACTACCATATGACCCAGCAATCCCTCTACTGGGAATCTACCCACAAAACTTAAAAACACTGGTACATAAAGACACATGCACCCCCATATTCATCACAACATTAATCACAGTGGTCAAGACAACAGAAACAACCCAAGTGTCCCTCAATGGAGAAAAAAGAAGACATGGTACATAAGTATAATGGGATACCACTCAGCCATCAGAAACGATGGCATACTGCCATCTACGACAACATGGATGGACCCTGAGAACATTACACTGAGTGAAATGAGGAAGTCAGAGAAAGCTAAGAACTGTGTAATTTCACACACAAGTGGGATATAAAACTGAGACTCAAGGACATAGATAAAAGTGAAGTAAGTGGTCACCAGAGGAAAGGGTCGTGGGGGAGGGAGTAGGGGGAAGTGTGTAAAGAGGGACAAACATAAGGTGATTGTAAGGTATTTTTCCCCGGCCAAGAAGGAATGAAGGGGCCAGAACCACCAAGTGTGAAATTGCAAAAGGCTTTATTGAGTACAGTGCATCCCGCCCAACAAGGTTCCCTGGCCCCAAACAAAGAAAGATGGAGGTCAGGGAAGTTGCACGGATTAAACCGCATGGGAGATATTTAAAGGGGTCCTCTAGGGAAGTCGGGCTAATATGACGTGGTGAAATCTCACTGGCTGGCAGATGGTTGGTCGCTTTTTTCCAAAGGGTTCCTGTAAAACCTCTTTTGGCACGCTTGGTTGTGGGCAGTCCTAGTCAAAGTTCTCGGGTCTGGGTTCCCCACGTGACCATCCCCCCATTATCCACCAACCTTACAGTGATGGAAAATAATTTGACTTTGGGTGATGGATATACAACACAATCAACAGTTCAAATGCTATAGAAATGCTTACCTGAAACCTATGTATTTTTATTGATCAGTGTCACCATGTTAAAGATAATTTTCTAAACAAAATTAAAAAAAAACCCAAAAAAGCCACAGTGCCTTTGTGATGTTAAAATTGAATCTGGCCTTGAAGATGCTGAGAACTAGGAAATGGAAATGTATGTAGAACGGACTTTGCCTCTCAGCTCTATAGCTGTATCATCTCTCCTCTCACACCAGTTCTACTAGACAGAAAGTTAGGACTATCCCTGTCCTTTCCATGAAAACAGTTACATTTGTTAAACGAACCATGCTGTTTTGCAGAAAGGCTTTCCTGAGCCAAATGCATGCTGGAGAAAACCTAGGTCCTGGGGTGTGCGATCACCCCAGCCCCAGCGGGGGAGATAGGCTGGAGAAGAAATGTCAGCCCTCCTGAAGCTGACGGTGTTCTCATGGAGACAGTTTGGAAAAGAAAGACATAAGTTATTTAAAATTTTTTTTTACTTTAGCTGTAGGTAAGGGGGGAGGTGGGAAAAGGTGAAAGGGGAAAAAGTTCTGGAATAGGTGAACTGTCCCTAAGAGGGAAGTACTTGATGTTTCTGAATTGTGTGTGGGCAAAAGTCAGGAAAGTGTTTGCATCAGAAAGGAGCAAGAGGCGCCTGGTGGCCAGGTGGCCCCTGGCTGGTCTCCCTAGATAATCTCAGAAATAGCCACCTGGACGCTAATTCAACATTCGCCACACATTCAGGAATGTAAGCACCCTCTGGTGCTTTTGCCCGGCTGTTGCTAACTCATTAACCTCTCCTGTCTCTCCTTTCCTCCCTGTAGCCTGTTGTAACTTAATGTAGGACACTCATAGCAAGCTAAATGACATAGATGTTAATTCACTCACGGTTAGGGCGGTGGCCGGCTCAGTCTGGGTCCTCTCCGTTTAGGTGGGGCCCGAAGGAACCTGCTTGGAGGGGCAGAGCACTTGGCAGCAGCGGTCACATGGGCGTTGTGATGCATGGGGCCCAGGCCAGGTGGGTCCACGCCGGATACGGGCAGATGGCAGAGGAACTGCGGAGCCGCAAAGTGTTGGCCTTACCCGTTTATTGGAGGCTCGCAGAGACTGGCCAGCGAATAAACAACAAAAGGGAAAGAGCAAATACAGTGAGGAAAATCTGCTGTTCGTAGCAAAGGGCAAGGGAGCAGAAACACAGCACGTTGCAGTGGCGGGAGCAGATCTGGGAGAATTAGCCAGGAGGGAAAGCGCCTGCAGCCTGACCTAACAATAGGTGGAGCTGCCAGGTGCTCAGGCCCTAATCAGCAAAGTGCTTGCAGCCTGGAAGCCAGCCAGCAGGCCTCACCCAGCTGCTCTCCCGCAATCCTGGCTAGCCACCTGCAGTCTCAGGCGCCTGACGTGATCTTCACTCCAGCTTCTTTTATTTTGGCCAGTGGTCTTATCATAGGGTCAGTTATCATGCTTCAAACACAGGACTCAGGTGGGCTTGATAAGGTTGACAGATGGAGCTACCAAAAAAGGAAGTCAACCCATTACACCTTGGGAATCGGGCCTTCCATAGTGGGCTTTTTTTTTTTTTTACACAAGACATGGTTAATCACATCGTTTCATACAGGGTGTTGGCCCTCAGTCAAAACAGAGGGAGTTATCTCAAAAGGGCGTAAACTGGTTAGACCTGAATCACTCCTACTTTCCTTTTTACATTGTATATGAATTTGCTTTTATGTTTGCTGCCACGTTTTCTGTATGGATGAGTTTATTTTTATGATACCTTCATTTTGCACCCAGCTCCCCCCCAATGCCCCTGCCCTCTGATAGCTGTCAGTCTGTTCTCTGTCTCTATGAGTCTGTTTGTGTTGTGTTTGTTAGTTTATTTTGTTCACTAGATTCCACATACCAGTGAAATCATATGGCACTTGTCCTATGGTACCTTATGCTTTGAGATTCTTTTGAAAAAAGATATCTAGTTGGAACTAGTCTGGTCACTAAATATAACATTCATTGAGAAGAAATGCAAACAGAACCTATTTATCTATCTCTCTTGGTAAACACAAACATCTTCCTGAACATTCTTACTGACCACTGCTAGGGCAGCCTCCTTAGGCTTATGGACTACCTCCCAGCCCTCTTCGGTTCTGCAAAATCTTTTATGTTCTTAAAAAGTACCAGCTAAAAAATCACCTGCACTAAAGGTGCACTGCAGAAGCAGAGGGCACCCGGGGATGGAGGGGTCACAGACACGCCTCGGTGGCAGCCTGACAATCTCTTTCTTTTGCTCACCTGCTCCCGCAGAATGACCTGCCCCACGCTGCCCACCCTATGGGGCTGTTTGGGAGATGTCCAAGATTAAAGCTGCTGTTAGAGATTTCTCTTTCATGAAAGCCTTTTGATTCCCCCCCCCCCCCTCACTATTACAGTCTGGATCCTAATCTCATTCCTTTCACCGCTGGTCCAACATTCTCTAAAAAAAAAAAGAAAAATCTGCTGCCTGGCTCAGAAGCGAGGACCAGTCACAGCAGCATAAACATCCTTTCCTCCTGAGAGGACCCGTGTGACCATGACATCGCTGCATTTTCCTCTGTACTGACCACTGCCCTGCAGGCATCCTGATGCACTTGGCTAAGCACTGACTTTTTTCCCAAAGTCTTCTGCAAGGCAATGGGAACAAGAGAGAGAAGAATTCGTCCCTGTCATGCTAAGTGCAAGCCTTTTCTGGGACCATGGTCTCAAGGAACACAAACGCAGTTCACCAATTTTTTTTTTTTTTTTTTTGTACAAAGTGTGTTAGCACTGCGTACTTGTTTCAAAGAATTAATGCATTCATCCTCAATATGTATATATTTTATTCCTTACCGAGTGTGCTCTGGGCACTCCACAGACAATGAGGATGGCCGCTGTCCTCACACAATGTTCCCCGGCAGCGCTGGCTCTCTGCCTTGATGTACATGTTCCGGGCGCAGGCTGCCGGGTCCGACGGGTGGCATCTCAAACTTCGCAGGCCTGGGACTGGGCCCTGAATTTGCGCGTCAGGTGACGCTGATGCTCTGAGAACCACTATGTAGGTCATTGAATAACCTACAGTCATTGAACATTTGAGCATGTGGTTGAAGAAGATGCAAATATTGCTGTTCGGGAGGAAGGGCGGACATAAAAGTGAGCAGAGGCGGTCACAGTCCAGCCTGCCAGTTTTCTAGAGCAGCTCGGGGACTGGGCAGCAGGCGTGGAAACCCGCCAGACTCACCCAGCTGACCCCGTCTGGGAGGAAGAAAGGGCCGTGAGTGGTTGTCAATTTTGGACAGTACTACCTGTAGGGCTGTGTGGAAGGCTGAGAGAAAGCTTGATTAAATAATTTAGGGCAATTTACAGGTACTATTGGTATTTACATTTTAATTTAAGGTCTACTAAATATATAAATACCTGTTTTGACACTGGGCTGATAAAGAAGGTCAAAGTTGCAAACAGAGATCCACACATCATAGTTTTGCCTCGGTCTAATCTTTTGTTGAACACGTGATAGATAGGTGTCTTGCAAAATTTAATTACCTTTATAGTTGCGTGTGTCTCTTAAACAAGGACTTATTGAGGGTGTTATGGTAAACAGCATAGTTTTGGGGGGCAGAGAGGGGGAACCCCCTTTTAATAGAATTGGCTCATGGTCACTTTTAAGCTATCAATGTTTTAAAAGTCTGGCTACCACAAAATTTTTCAAAAATTAACACTTAGCTTTCGGCATCCAACGCCAGCCTGCTCCAGATCGATTTCTCTAAATTGGGTTATTTGCACCAGTTTGGGTTTAGCTATTTGAAAGTTTAGATGTATTTACTACAATCTTGCTTTAACAGGGAAAATAAAAGAACATAAGATTTAAAGAATACCTCTTTAATTATTAAAATTTTAATAATTAAAATGTCACAAGCAAAGGCATATGTGAACTTTGTGGCAGTTAGAATATTTCAAAGTATTCCCCTCAAAGGCATGCAAAAATTATCTTAACACAAAAATTATCTTAACTTAGTCTAATAATCTTCCCATTGTATAGTTTTAGAACTTTATTTTCTTAAAAAAACATGTGTTCATTGAACCGCAGGGGTAGAAAATAATTTCATCTCTACCCTTCTAAGTTCTTGGCTGAGAAACCCTTATAATAAAGGACAGATTAATGGGAGGAAAGCAAACAGAAGTTTTACAACATGTCTACCTCTGGTATAGATAGGAGAGATTCAGAAAACGAACCACCTTAAATACCATCTCCAGCTAAAGACAAAAGATATTAAGCTGGTGGGGGTGGGGGGGTCAGACAAATGATTGACTTAAGCATAATGATGGACATTAACATGAGGCTTTAGAAGATCATAGGAGACAAAACACCTATTTACAGCCGTCAGTCAACGTGTGCACAAACACATTTTGGGCTGGGAAAACCGGATACTAATGTCCCATTGTCATCCGTCTATCGCTAATGTATGATGGCCTCCTTCTTTGTGTTCGGCCTCCAGGGGGGATGTTCACGCTCAAGAAACTCTTCTCATAAATTCAAAGTGATTGGAAGCCAGCAAATCCCGGATGGAATCTTTCTTGCTTCAGGTAACCATGGAACATAAACATTCATACCACCACCCTATTCTCAGGTGTCATTCCCACCTACATGTGTTCTCAATGTGAGCGGGAAGGGCACTGAGCAACGCGAGAGGGAGGGGACGTTCTGCGCCCCTGTTTCTCCCCCTCCGTTCTGAGGGGCACGCGGGGCGATTCCCTGAGAGCAAAGGGGGCAAAGAACGTGCGTCCGTGCAAGCTCCTCTCTCCGCCACTGCCTGGATCCAGGCCCAGCGCACCAGCAAACCCACACCGATGATGAAGCTGTCATTGTGTTTACTTATTCATCTATTTAACCTGGCCTCTTTCTCAACTGTGATCTACAAAACAGTCACTGGTTTACATTTTTTAAAAAGAAAGCTGTCATGAAACTGACCAATACTTTATAAGAAAACAGATTGGACTGAGGGTCAGGAAATTTGCCATTGATCACATGGTTATCTTTATTATTATTATTATTATTATTATTATTATTATTTTAGCTTTGAAGCATATTCAACTTTTAATAGCCTCTCTAATTTCGGGCACATATTCTAGAAAATAGGAGTTTTAACAGATCCAAGTTGTAATTATGAAAAAAAAAACATTATTTTACAGGAGGCCAATATGAATTTTTACCACGCAAGTTAAATATCATTTATGTTTTTTTATTTTTATAACAGTTATCTCTTTCAACAGCTACAGGATTGATATGAGACTTGTAAAAATAGTTATTTTAAGCCTGACCTGTGGTGGCGCAGTGGATAAAGCTTTGACCTGGAAATGCTGAGGTCGCTGGTTCAAAACCCTGGGCTTGCCTGGTCAAGGCACATATGGGAGTTGATGCTTCCAGCTTCTCTCTCTCTCTCCTCTCTAAAATGAATAAATAATAAAAATAGTTATTTTGTTGTAATGAAAAGGTTGGCAAGTAAACAGAAGTAAGGTATAGTTCCTCCTTCTTGGCTTTTACTTGGGGTCACAGAAAATTTTATTTTACTTTTTTTAATATATAAAAAGAATAGGCACTAAACTCAACTTTATAGATTTATGTAACTTTACTTATTTTGATTAATTTTTCTTTCCCATCAGAGTGAATAATAAAAACAAGTACTTTCTACATAATTCCATAGTGGCTGTTCTACCTAAGTAATTATATCCAACTTCCCAAATGTTTAACTATTGACCCTCATGACTGGTAGAAAGCACTCAACATCTTCACTGCCCCCTGAAGCTGCTCCTAAGAGATGCTGAAATCAATGAGGAGTTATTAGGAGAGGCAAGTTTAGTAAACAGAGTGTTTATAAGTGTTGGAATCCATGGGAGTCCGAAAGACCAGAGTAACAGGCTTTATTGAAAGGAAGAAAGGAACCCTGCCGGGCACTTCTCCCAGGGGAGAAGAGCACCAGTTACAGACTTGGGGCAAGTTATATAGTGTTTGGGAGAGCCTGAGGGGATACTGAGGCAAAAGTCCTGGTATGTCCGAAATGCTCCTCCTTGGGGGGCTTCGAGCATGTGGGTGTTGAATCAAAAGTCCTGGTGTGTCCGGAGCCCTTCCTTGGGGCGGCTTCTCAGCTTTTTGGAATTCCTCTGTCTCAGGGTCAATAGTCCAGTAAGGGTGAGGTCTGACAGATAAGCGGAACATCAAAAGGGCAGTTTGGAATTTACATATCTATCAATAAGGAATAGACCCACTGATGTGCTTGCTGGCACGCTCAGAGGAGTTCTTATCTCCTCCTTGGTGACTGGGTATGTGGGGACAGGTGTGTGGAAATTATACCTGGCCCTTTAACACAGTCACACAGCTCCCATTCTGGGCCTGACCAGGAACACAATTCTGGGCCTGACCAGGCCTGGTGGTGCAGTGGATAGAGCGTCAGACTGGGATGCGGAGGATCCAGGTTTGAAACCCTGAGGTCACCAGCTTGAGCGCGGGCTCATCTGGTTGGAGCAAGCCTCACCAGTTTGAGTCCAAGGTCTCTGGCTTGAGCAAGGGTCACTTGGTCTGCTGTAGTCCCCCGGTCAAGGCACATATCAGAAAGCAATCAATGAACAACTAAGGTGCCACAATGAAGGATGGATGCTTCTCATCCCTTTCCCTTTCTGTCTGTCTGTCCCTATCTGTCCCTCTTTATGCCTTTCTCTGTCTCTGTCAGACACACACACACACACACACACACACACACACACACACACACACACGAACACTTAAGAAACTGTCCTCTGGGCTTGTTTTTGTCGGGTTTATGTCAAACTGCTTTCCCCTCAACTTTTGTGTTCAGTGCCGCTGTGTTCAGAATTTGTCCCACCCTGCCTGACTGTGGTTATTATGTTTTATCCGAAGCTTCTGTGTTGAAACAGTTATGAGTTTCTGTCCCAGAGGGTCATATGATGAAGTTGAAGCAGGCTTTTATCCAGAGCCATATAATAGCCTCCGATGGGGAATACAGAAGGCCATGGATTATTGATAGAGTCATAGCTGCAGTGCTGCTGACAAATTTGATGTCTCCTTTGCTAGGTTTCTAATACTAAGAAATATTTCTGGTAGCATGTCATCCCATAGCGTCACTTGGAGTGCAAATGATGACTTAGATTTCTAATTGGTTATTCTGATAATTCTGATCACAGGCACAGTGTCTAAATGGCATATAGTAAAAACAAACAAAGAGAAAGTTGGGTCCATCTTGAATCTATAGAAAATAACAGTAACAAAGACCTGGTTGTCCCAAATCATCATTAATCATTCAATTGATTGATCATTTGATGGTAAGGATTTTTCTAGTTAAAGTATTCCTTGTCTAAATAATATCCAGACCCTCAAAGGGTAGCAACTATTTCCTCAGTACCTGAGACAAGGCGTTAAAGGGTTACATTGTTTTCTGTTTTGTTTTGCTGACAAGTAGATTGATACCTAGGCACACCTAAGTGGCCTCGTTAGTATGCAAAAGTATTTTCTAGCTTGGCATACATTTTTAATTTGTTTTTAATACCACTCTATGGCAAACCTAGTGTGAATAAAAACCTCCTTTTGACATTATAAAATGCTATTTTAAAGACCTGATACTGACAGCTCGCAGGAAACTCTGAAAAATCATCCCATTTAGAACATCCTGGTGCTGTTTTTATTCTCTCTTTAGATGGCCATCATTATATCTTACTATAATATGAGATTAGAAATCACTGGGATATCACAAAGAAAGAATCAAACCCAATAAAGGAAGATAAATATGAGGTTAAGAGTATGACGATGGTGAGGAGGGCTCATGTTTGTATGAAAAATTTAGTGTCTTTACATTCTTTCCTTTTCTTCATAATACAGCTAGCCAGCTACTGGGGGGAAAAAAGCATTGAAACATAGAAAAAGACATAGTTTTCTCCTCAGATAGCACAGCTTGTTCGTTATGTAACTCAGAAAATGCTTCATTTACTCGGCCTTCTCTTCATTCTCCCTTTTAATTCAAAGAAATTAGCACCTTTACACCCAAATATGGTTATAAACAAAACTGATGATATAAAAAAGAATATGTTCGATTTGCCTCATTTATGGGTACTCACAAATTCCTCGGCATTGTGTATGTGTGCATCATTTCGCTTTCATGGGTATAATTTTCCTTATAATTCTGGCTCTGTGAGTTCACACCTCAGCACCATAAAATAAGCCTTAAACCAGTGAGGGCTTCTTGTGGGCGTGTTTTATCTACAGTCAGAGTGGAGAGCATGGTGGTGATGCAGAGGCAGGTGTCCCCAATGATACCCACTCTCCAGTTGTCTGCAAAACCAACACAAAAGGTTGTTCTCCAGCGACAGTCGCTTCAAAGTGAGCAAAATAAGGCTACCTTAAAAATTAGGTAAGTAGAAATAACAAATACATTCACTTTTACAGTTTAAATGTGATGGCATTGGAAGAGTCTAAAGAAAAGCAATACTCAGTGTCATGGCCGATGGGCACTGTACCAACCAGATAAGGTCTGTTTGAACTGACTGCACTGTGCAAGTTTATCAGTTAGGTGAAGGGAAGATGGTAGTGTTTGAGGAAAGGATTGCTACATTATCACTTTTTATTATTTATTTTGTTATTGTCCTAGTTTTCTGTCAGGCAAGGAGTTTGCATCACTTGAGTACATATAACGCCACTCAGTAACACAGGCATTTTGCTGGCAACAAACCTACTAGAATGAGATAATGACTCTCAAAGGGTGTCACAGCCTGTTTCTAATTTATAGTCTGCCTGCTTCTGAAATAGTTACATTGCCTTAACACAGTATATAAATTTAAAAAAAAGTAAAATAAAACTTTTCAAACAAAGCAGAATGAATAGAAATCAAGCTTATTAAATAAATAAACTTTCCCCTATACGTTTGACAGCCACGGTTAAAAAGTAGTGATTCAATTCAGCACTTTGTTGAACTGGATTTGTGTAGTGAATGATGGTAGGCATTCCAGGCGATACAAAGATGAGCAATGTGGCTACTTGTATAATCAGAAAGAGAAGGCATGTTTATCTTCAGAGTAAACTTCTCTAAAACTTTAATGTTGGTGCCTTTGTATACAGAACAGTAGGCATTTGCTTCTACTGTAGTAGAATAAAAAGGCAGAGAGATTCTAAAATGTATTATTGGTCACCTAGTAGGTTCTTAAGAGCAACTGTTGAATAAATTGGGTGAATAGACAAGTAATTGCATGATTCATGTAAATATGTATGTATATAGATGTGTATAAAAACCAATGACATAATATTGAATCATTGTTCAACAGAAACTGAAATAATATATGCAAATATTTTTGAAACTTAAAAATACAGAAATAAATTTTATAGAAGTGAGAGAAAATATTTTATCCATTCATTAAATTGCTTCTCTAAAAGTGCTTAGGCATGCCTTAGTAGGTATTAATTGAAAATCTGTTCATGAATGAAGTATCTATGTCCACCAACTTTGGTTCAATTAAGCCACTGTAATATATTTCCCCCCAATTTTTCCATTGATTTGAGAGAAAGAGATGGGGTAGGGTGGGGGGAGAGAGAGAAGCATCAACTCATTGTCCTACTTAGTTGTTCCATTTAGTTGTGCACTCATTGATTGTCTTGACAGGAAATCGAACCCATGACCTCAGCACGTTGGGATGATGCTCAATCCATGGAGCCACCTGGTCAAGGCACCCCCAAATTTTAGATGAAAACAGACGCTAGCAAAATAGAAATAGTACCTAGCATCCCTGAGTGTACATATCATTTTCTTCAACAACAACAACAACAACAAAAAGTACTGAATTAACTCAAGAATTTCAGAAGTCTCTGACTGGCATCTCCAAGTTCATTGCATTACTAATGGAGGTCTTCATTTCTAAAGGAATCTTAGTAATTTCCTCTATGGGAATGCAATACAAAGGTTTTTCACAGATGCCTAAAAAAATGTGTTTTTGCTTTGTATTGTGGAATGTTTGTATCCCATTACGAAGGCCAATTCTCACATTGCTTCATCTCATGTATGTTCACAAGTGCCTAGCTAGGATTTGCTGATGAAATGGTTGTTCACCTCTATTTTCCACTGAGAAGCAAACTTTCCGTAGAACATGGACTAGGCACAGGAAGCAATCGCTTGATTGTGGCTCCGTCATCTGTCTCATAAGTGTGAGGGAGGCTTTGATCCTGGCTTTTATGTGTATAATGAACAGATTTTTTTTATCCTCTCCACTATCACTAGCTTACCTAATTTGCATTTATCTTAACAACTTTAAAGATGCAAATACACACCTGATGTCTAAAGGCTACAGATGTGTAGAAGGAAATTGGACTTTCAAGTGACCATGTCCAGGCAATAATGGCTTAGCTATTGAAGATGTTTATATCACAGTCATGTGCATACTGGTTGCCTATTCTCACTCGAGGTTTCTAACTGAGAACACACAGAAAATATAGCATCCTCTATAGTTTTGGAAGCCAACGTTCCTTGAGTAATCCTGTTCAGTGAGAGCAGTTACACAAAGGAAGAAATAGCATTGCTTTGAGAATGCATCAGGGGAGGCTTTAGTAGGAGGTCAGCACCTTAGCTGGACTCCATGGGAGACTGTGTGACATTCTCTGTGGCTAACCTGTAGAGTTTGTGTTGAAGACTGACAAGCCATGTGGAAAACCGCAGCATAAATCTATGCGTGCATGTCATGAAAATATTAGATCTTCCCTTGGCTGTCATGGTGGGCCACGGAAAGGTTTTAATGAGGGGGTAATTAATCATGTTTGCAAAAACCGATTGAAGGAGAGAGGACAACACAGGGAGGCTTTTAAACTTCCTGCCAACCCAGAAGTTCTCTGACTTAGACGTCTCACAGTTTGGTTCAGTATTACTGGGAACAGGTGTGTTGGGTGCACGTGCTTTTAGTTCCTGCCCTGGAGAGCCATGCAGGTCAACAGCCCTCAAAGGTATAAGGGACAAGTGCTGAGTACAGAAACAGAACGAGGAGAGCGAGTGTTGGTTCTTCCCTGCTCAGCTACAGGATTGGAAAATGCCCATAAGCCAACAGAAAAGAGAAGACAGTTTTTCAAATTGAGTCAGTTTAAGTCAAATGAACATGAAGGGAAAGAAAAAAAGAATCTAAGCAAGTTCTGGGAGCAATAGAAGGATTTAAATGCTGATTGCTTGAATTATTATTTATTAAGTTCTCATTTTTCCCCCTGTGGTAATATAAAAATTAAAATTAATGCTTAACCATTGTGTTTGACAAAAAATTTTAAAGTTTTTTAGTGTCTCAGAGAACTAATAGTGAAAATAATGTGATCAAAGTTTGATATATATTTTTATTTTTAACTTAGAAATTCTTTTGCCCACTGTCCACAGTTATGCCCTTAGGTGTCTTAAAGTTCAGCATTAAGAATGTGTTAAGCTCTGTGAATCAGATTGAATTTCTATATCCTATCATGCTACATAACTGAAGGAGACAAATAATCAGAACATAGCATTAGTTCATTACCATTGTATCTTCATTATTTTGAAATTGCATGGTCAGTAAGGCTACTAAACATTGAATGGCAGAAGAAAGATAGAGTCAATGTTGTTCCCAACTTGCAATATATGAGTAGATTTTTAAACTGTTATTTCATAGAGTTGTAAATTCATGACTCATACGCCAATATGGGACGCTTTAAATATTGTAGCTTGGATCTATATTCTGTAAATTCAAATTATATATTGCAAATTAACCTAGCTACTTAAGGTTTCTGAGAAGCGAAGGAAAACAGGTTTATCTTGTGTCTATAGGAATTAATAGGTTTACCTACACAAATTATAGGTATTCCCAAGGTCTATAACGTGTACGTGGCAGACTCTAAATCTTACTTATGTGATTTGATTTGTAGACTATGCTTGACAAACAAGGATCAAGGATAGATTTGTAGACTATCCTTGATCATTTTACTGTTTCAAATAAGTAAAGCTATGTAAATGACGTGCATAGAACAGGGCGTGTGTGTGCATTCCATGCCTATAGACGTGTAGCAATACAGGGATAAATTTAACGGAGAAGTGTTTAAGTCAATGCTTTTCATTTGCATTTCTTATCAATTCTCCTCACATCGGCTTTTTTTTTTCCTTCTGGTTCTTTCTCAGCACTTTTCTTATATTTCTTTTCCTCAGCTTTCTTTTCACTTTCCCAGGCTTAAGGATAGGTCCATTACAGCTTTCTGACTGCTGCCCGCAGGGTGCCGTAAAAGCACAAACGGGGTATAATTGAGGCCCACATATTAACTTACCTTCTGTTGTGTGGGAAGAGCATACGCAGGCTGTTAATGTGTGCTCTGTTGAAACTCTTAACTGGGGGGATGAGAATTAGTTTGCAGTCGTAATTTGGTAAGCACCTGGGAAAAGTGCAAGCTTCATTTCTTGCAACGCAGAATATGATTAAAAAGAGAATCTATTATTATCATGGGCACCATTAAAAAATGTGTAGACAGCACTCTATGATGTTAAAATGGAAATTGGAAGTTGTTCTCCAATGTGGAAGATGCGGCATGTTAATTACTGTCTACCACAGTGCACTGCAAGTATGATTCAATTATTTGCTTTGTCAAGCAATATTTTGATTAACCTGAACTTTAATGTGATGCATCTACTGTTTTTCATATTGTGAGGAAAGAGTAGCATAGAGCATCACCCTGCCAAGAGCTCCCAGGAACCTCCAGAAATGTGCTCACTGCCATAGAGATCCACATCTAAATCTAGATCTAAAACATTTCACAAATTTAGGAAATTATGCTGGGTGCTTAGAATAACTTGTGTTCTTAGCAAATCTGCAGAGTGAGCATGATGGTGGTCATGTTTGACTTGAAGATACCCTAGCTGACAGAGGATAAGTGTTGTGCTAAAGGTCACTAACCCTTAGGGTTGTCAGGCTTTAAACTGATGCTTACGTTTGTCCCAAACTCAAGTTCTAGGAGAAATGACCTCTCTGGTTTTTAATTCTTATTGATAACTGAAATTTTAGAAGCAGAATCTGATTACCTTCCTTCTTTTTTTTGAACAGTGTTTTTCCACCGTTTAGGACAACGTAAATCCTATATTGCGCAAGTACCACTTATCTGCAATTTGGGGCTCACATTTTGACAATCATTTTAATGGTTAGTTAAGAAACTACCTTTTATTTGTTGATTACTTGTTTTTATTTAAAGCCGGTAACAGCACCTGACAAAACAGTTGATGGCTTGCCTTCCCGCCCAAATTGGCTGCGAAGAAACGCGAAAGGGCTCTTCTGTCTTTAGTTTGGTCAGTTAATTCTGTTATAAAGAAAATGATGCAATCGTGTAACTTTTAAGCCTAATTAGGATAATCACAATGCTACCTTGTATTCCCCCCGCCCCCGTCCTTCGTCCTTCTTTCAACAAAACTTGTATCAAGCACCTACCAAAATTATCTTTTTTTTTTTATTTTTTAAAGTCAGTAGTTTAGCTGTGTAAACTGGCACAGAATAGTCCATGATGTGAAAGAAATATTCATGATCCAGGAGGAGGCCAAGTGAGATGCTAATTGAGGAGAGAAGAGGGGAGGGGAGGGGAGGTAAGAGGGGAGGTGAGGGGAGGTGAGGGGAGGTGAGGGGAGAGGAGGGGAGAGGAGGGGAGAGGAGGGGAGGTGAGGGGAGAGGAGGGGAGAGGAGGGGAGAGGAGGGGAGAGGAGAAGAGAGGAGAGGAGAGGAGGGGAGAGGAGAAGAGAGGAGGGGAGAGGAGAGGAGAGGAGAGGAGAGGAGAGGAGAGGAGAGGAGAGGAGAGGAGAGGAGAGGAGAGGAGAGGAGAGGAGAGGAGAGGAGAGATTCAGCGAGGCGGCTGGAGGGCACACAGGGAAGAGAAGGGTAGAATATTGGGTCATGCAGAATAAGGGGCTCATGCAGAGAAAGGCAGGAGGAGTGAGATGGAGGGAGGGGTAGATAGACATCCAGAAGGCTTATTTCAGGGGAGAGCGGTGGGGCTGATTTCAAAGAGAGAGAAAGAGAGTGAGAGAGAGAGAGGGAGAAATCTAGTATGAAGACTTTCACCAAATTCATCATGTGCATACACATGCATACACATGCACGTACATCTATAAGATGTGTCTCGGTTTTCTCATCTGTTTTTCTCCAGCTACCTTATTCTTTTTACACACCGCAAAGCAAGAGGGCATGTGTGGGACACATGCACGTATGAGCGTGTGTGTGCACGCGTTTACTTAAAATCACGATGGGTATTGATTTTTTAAAAGTCAAGCCTAATCAAATTGAAGGCAGCGTCCTATTTTAACTCTGGGTTTTCTCAAAGCAGGATCCTTGGTGTATAATTTAGTTCAGGGAAAAGACATCTAGAATCTATCATTTTTCCATTAGTGATATTCAAATGGGCAAAGCTTTGAAGCAAAAGTATAATATTTAAAAAAAGATATGGATTGGCTTATTTGAAAATTAACCAATAAATGAAGCAACTCTATTGTCTGATGCAACTTTGATCCCAGTTTAGTATCTTACTAATATAAAAGTGGTTAGAAATAAATAATTTAAACAATTAAAATTCTACTTATGGTGCATGGAAATTGGAAATCTACCTGTATTTTTATTTATCTCTCATACATCTACTTCTGCCATTTTCTGATATTTACCCAAATTATAATTATTCTTTTATTAAAAAATATTTGTATTTATCATTAAAAGTTATCCATGAATCCAAGAGTAAAATTAAGTGAGAATATCTAGTAAATATTCTTCAGATGTTGAATAGTAAATAGTAATTATGGATTTCTTAAAAAATATCAAAATGTTATTCACTGGTCTAGTAATTTGGCATTAATGTGTTGTAGTACTCAGGCTAATAAAGACAAAGTCATTGACAACATAATTTGTAAATTCTATCATTTAACTATTGCATGTTCTGTTTTACTGAGTAGTTAAATAGTTAAATACTATCTTTTAATGAGTCATTTTCTTAAGAAAGTAAGCTTTTAAATGTAGGATCTATATCCTGATACTAGCCCATTTCTACATTATTTATATATATATTATATAAATATAATAATATATAAGAGATATACAACACCTATTACTATATAATAGGCATTCAAATTAAACTTAAATGCACATAATATTTTTTATTTATCTATACTTAGTGGACCAGAGATAATTAGAAAATACTTTAACACATACATATTTACATGGGTATGTTCAATATTCTGAGAATTCACCATATCCAAATATATTGTTCTGAATATCATGATGAAGTCACATTTCATAGGCATAATACTGAAGTTATATGTGTATATATATTTTTTTCTTGTGGGAGAGACAAAGAGAGGGACAGATAGGGACAGACAGATAGGAACAAAGAGAGATGAGAAACATCAATTCTTAGTTGCGGTTCCTTAGTTGTTCATTGATTGATTTCTCATATGTGCCTTGACCGGGGGGCTGCAGCAGACCAAGTGACCCCTTGCTCGAGCCAGTGACCTTGGACTCAAGCTGGTGAGCCTTGCTTAAACCAGATGAGCCCGCGCTCAAGCTGGCGACCTCGGGGTCTCGAACCTGGGTCCTCTGCATCCCAGTCCAAAGCTCTATCCACTGTGCCACCGCGTGGTCAGGCTGAAGTTATATTTCTAACAGTACTCAGAAGAAGCTAGAGAACTGTCCCCCCACATCATATACTCTTCTTATTAAATTAATCCTCCTCTGTATGGATATGAACAGGTTTACCTGTGAAACTGACCTGAATGCTCAGTCTAAGCATGCTCGCCCTCTTTCTCATTAACTTTGCTGTCTGTCTAGTTTATAATGACCCCAGGTTGGGAGAGGTAATTAAGTGATTTGGTTTTTAATAAAAGACTTTCCCTTTCAGCTGCTGCTAACCAGCTTTAGTGGAACAGCTTTCATGGGTTGATAAAAAAAAAAGAAATGATGTCACATTTGCAATAGAAATAAATTAAATCCTGCAACCTGAAGTCATATTTCATGGCAGCTCCCTTTAATTTTATTATTCTG
This sequence comes from Saccopteryx bilineata, assembly GCF_036850765.1. Lineage (NCBI taxonomy): Eukaryota > Metazoa > Chordata > Mammalia > Chiroptera > Emballonuridae > Saccopteryx > Saccopteryx bilineata. The sequence goes on from NC_089500.1 coordinate 4,484,390, forward strand.
AAGTGCATGGTTAACACATTTTTGTTTGTTTGTTTATTCACAAATATTGTGTCTCAGAGAGCTGAGAGGGTGGGGCCTACTCAGCTGCAGCCGACTCGGGGGTGAGGTTGGCCGGGCCTGGCAGAGGCTGACGGGGTTCATGGGCTCAGTGGACAGACTAAGCCACAGAAAAGTATCAGGCCCGGAAAACTGGTGAAATCATCCTGCTTCGTTTCGGACTTAGGTTGTCTGTCTGACCCGTTTATTCCTGCAGAAGTTCCCTTCTCTTTCAGAACGAGGGTGTCTGTCCCACGCTGGACCCACTGGGCCTTGTGTAAGGAGATGCACTCAGTCCTGAGTTCACAGGCCCACAGCTGAATGAAGCACACTGTTTCCTTAAGGTGTGTGTGGGGTGTCTTATCCACACTCTTTCCAGGACCTGAGCTAAGCGACTTAGACGATAAGACATGGACATTTTTGAGTGATATTTAGATGTATATTTTTTTTCATTTAGAATTAATTTTGGAATGGATTACAAATTTTGGAAATATGGGGATGGATGCTAGTTTTTAGGAGGCAGAAGCCACCCTCTACTGGGCTGAATTGTATTCAAATTCACGCCCACCTGGGATCTCAGAACGTGACCTTCTTTCGAAACAGAGTCTTTGCAGAAGTCAAAGGTAAAGACACAGTGGGTTGGTGGACCCTAAATCTAATAGCAGTGGTCCTTACAAAAAAGGCCACTTGGAAATGCATAGCTTAGAACATCACGTGGTGCCGGTAGTCCACACCCCAGGACCCGGGAAGCCAGGGTGGCCAGCCACCTGCCCAAGCTGGAGGCAGGCTGGGCAGAGTCTCCCTCCAAGCCCTCAGTGGAACTCTGCTCACGGCCACCTTGATTTCAGACGTTGGACCACCAGAAACGTGAGGACAAGATCCTGCTGTTTTAAAGCACCTGGTCTGGGGCAGTCTGTTAGGGCGGTCCGAAACAACGAATCCACAGGTTTCTTAAGACCCATTGCTCTGAGGACCACGCTGCCGGGTGCTGCCATGCGGGCAGTTCAAGTTGCCCCATGGTGGTGCTGCCTCCGCGCCCATTTTGTTTGGACAAGCGGCCCGAGGGGCCTTCGCCTGGCAGGAGCCCCTCATCTGAGCACACGCCCCCAATAAGAGCCTGCAGAGCCACAAGGAAATGGAAGTTCTTGACAGGACTTCTCCAACAGCCCTTCTGGTCCACGGTCTCTCCTACCTCCCAGCAACTTCCCCCGGTGCGTCCCTTTGAGAGGAGCCTGTGGGGTTTACCGAAACACTGCTCTGTTTGGTTTGAATGGCCTGACCCAGCTGTGGCCCATAAACCCTAAAGCATCTACCCAGAGACTTTGATAAAAGCATGTACCCAGGTCTATCCCTCTCTCTCTGCCTGCACCCAGCCTTGACCTGCCCATGGGGCCCCTCTTGGTGAGACGGTAGGTCCTCCGGGACCTGTGAGTCCTAAACTTCTCTATCTTAGTTTCTCTTGCGGCCTGGTATTGAACCGTGTCTGACCACCTGGCACCCCGGGCTCTAGTTCACAAATGTTAACAGGGCCCTTCTGTCCCTCCACAATGACTGCTGAGTTCTTAGATCAGAGTTGGACCCTAGGTCCTGCCCATCACACCACTGTGATGCTCCCACCTGATGGCGTCTGCCCCTCTCTCTGAAGAGGTGGTCTCACCCTGGTCGATCTGGCAACACTTCCCTGGGAAATGCAGCAGCAGAGCCCTTTCCCTGAGAAGCTCTCTCCAGCAGGCTTGGTGTGCACGCTTGTGTTTGCTTTTGTTTAGCTTGACAACAGATGCTAAGCACTTGAAAAATGATATATATCATGTGCTCCTATCCTATGCTTTCCTAATGTGCATAATGTCTTTCTTTGTATTTGTATAATTATTCCAGCTAAACAAACAAAAAAACAGTGTGACCTCAAAAGAAACCCCATTTATTAAAACTGTTCATTCTGGTAAAGGATATGACCTTGGTTAGGAAAATGAAATAACATCAAATGACAATACAGATACATTCCTTAATTGTAGGTAATCCCACCTCTATTTTCTAATAAATATTCCAGTAGATACACTCCCCTTTGAGCCCCCTAGTAATGTTCATGGTATGTCTGTGCTGGTGGTGTTGAGCACATATGTGTTATTTTGAGCACACACAGCAAAAACAGTTTGTTGATCTGCTCTGATCTTTGTCCTTGAGATAGTTTGATCTACTTTTAGTACTTTTACTAGTTCTGACTGGAAGGTCCCCCACCTCAAGGACATACACATATTAAGCTATGAGATTCTATTTGAGGAACATGCTGCTTTTGTTTCTAAAAATGCATCAGGACTTCAATCATTCCAATTTTCTGGTATTGGTGAGATGGTGCCCAGTTCTGTGAGTCTGACAAAACACTGATTGTGCAGGAATAGTTTGAAGGTTCTTTTCCTCACCATAAAAAATAAAATGACTACTTTTAATTGGATAAAGTTTGATTTAATTTCCCATTTCATGATATCAAATTAAAAATATTCATCATGCTTATATGTTCCATTATTCACAGCCCTGTGCCAACATGACTTTAGATCTTCTCCTTTGATTTCGGATTCTTAATGATAATGTTCATGTCTTATTTAAAGCCACACAGACATGATCACCATTGGTATTTCTCTTTGAAATGGAGAGGAAATTTTCTCTTAGATCTGGCCCCGGTGGGATTGGTGCAAAATGAGACCTATTCCCAGTAAATCTGCACTTACTTCCTCCATACTCTTTTCAAGAAGCTACTTGAAGTTTGAGCCCAGTCTAATCAAGAAAGCCAAGACAGTATTCTTAGATGAAATTTGCTGAGGAAAAACAACATCACTATAATTATATCTTTAATGCACAGATTTCACATATTAGCTAATTGATATAAAAGCTGTCCTTTGATGGTGTGTGGCAGATTTAGTAGCATTTATAATGGAATGAAGATCAGTGGGGGAGAGAGACCCCTTGGTTCATAGTGTAGTACTCTATATTTTGTTTGTCCTTTTTTTTTTTTTTTTTTGCTTTTTTCATTCTTCTAACTTGAAGCAAAGTTCATGAGAGTAAATTACAAAGATAGTGGGATAATAATTCCTTTTTTGTTCTTTGCAGGCAGCTCAAATGGCACCAATGCTGAGGTTGGGGTGCCATTTGGATACCAACACATGGTTCCAGGATCATGTGTCACCCTGGCTGGCCCAGCAGGGGTGCAGAGTGAAACAGACCCACCTGCAGCTGTGGAAGGAGACCATTGGCCTCAGGGGATTCAAAGGACACATGGTGCCTTTCCACCCTCTTTATCTATGTCCCTGGCATCTCACCCCCTCATTCTGCATGTCCTTCTTCTGCGTGGTATGTATTCCTTTAAGCTCAGCCCATTTTATTTCTGCTAGATAAACTCAGATTCACATTTCCAAGAGACTGTCTGTATTATGGCAACATAATGGAATTCTTCCTTTCTACGGTTAGAAGATACACCCACCCTGTATATATATATTTCTATTGATAGGTAACAAGCTTAGTGGCTTACAACAACACAAACACATTTTTATTTTGCCTTTCATTTTTTGAGCTCATTCATAAACTTGAACTTGTGATCTTCAGTTTGGAAACTGAAGTCGAGAATAAGAGGTAGAGGATGATAAGACTGGTGGATGGTGCTAGTTAATTCATTACCAAATAGGACCCTTCCAGGGAGGATCTGTACAAGGCTGCATGATACACAGAACAGAAAAGGCTGGGGCTGCCGTTATGTTTGTGTGTAATATGCATGAAAGTTTGAAGATTCTTTAATCAAGATTACAGAAGATGAAACTGTATTTTAAAATCTTGCTATTAACACATGTTAACACTCAGCATCAGTATGCCAGTGGTAAGAATTAAATCAAAGATCAGAGTATGATAAAAGAAAATGAACAATGAATGATTTGTATCACAGATAATCTATGCCAGTTTGCTTCAGTAGAAGAGACAGAGAGAAGAGACATCATCAGCATGGCAGAATGAGTTTTCTACCAACTTGTCCCCGCTAAGGACACCAATTGAGACAATTACAGACTAGACGGCCTTGGTGGAAGCCTGGGAGGCCAATGGAGGAGTTCTAGCAAGTTGTTAAACCAACAAAGATGGGTCTGATATTGGAAACACTCAAGAGAGTAGGAGGAACAGTTTCACTTTAATCAAGGCTCCTCTCCCGCAAGGTGACACAGCCCAGTGCCAGGAGAAACCTCTCACCCTGTGACTTTTCCCGCAGGGCACAGAGTGTGTGAAGAAGTACTTGCTTTTTCCAGCTCTGTGTGATGCCTCCAGAGACCTGCTTCCTTCTCACGCCATCCAGCAAACTGACGGTACGTGAGGCTGGGGTGGGACAGCTCCAGAGCTCCTGGGGGCATCGAAAGAACCAACATCCTCCTAACCTCCCTTTCAGACTCTATCAGGAAGCCTGTGTGCACTCTGGGATACCACTTAAAGGAACGATCTAGGTACTATTGGGGTCCTAAAGGAGAAAAGAGGAAGAAAGTGGCATAAAACTTTTTAAACATACAAGGGCTGATAGCTCCCCAAATATGTACTGGATATCCAAGTTCACAAAACTCACAGGTCTCTGAACTATTTTAACCCCAAAAGATCTACTCCAAGACACATCATAATAAAACTGTCTAAAACCCAAGGTAAAGAAAGAATTGTAAAATCAGCCAGAGAATGAGAAAATCCCTCACAGACAATGTCCCCTTCCCAGGAGGCTATCAGTGAAATTCTTGGCTGAAACCCATCAGCCATGAATGTGGGATCGGGCTCACAGCGACCTGAGAAACAGTGTCTGTTGCACAGTCATGCTGTTACTGTGGGTCTGCGGGTGCTTACAATGAGTGTTAAGCCTTCACCTAATTGCATGGGCCTCCTGTCTCCAAAGCGAATCTGGGCACTGCCAGCATTGAGTGCCAATCTGCTGGAGGAAGAGACGAGGCTGGTAGGCGTGCATGCCTCCTCCACTTCCCGCAATCGGCATTCAGCTGGCAGGGCCATTGTTTGACTGTTCTCATTGTTGGGGACACTGCTTCTTCCCCGCTGAAACAGACATGTCCCCTGCAGCAGACTTAACTTCTCTGTCCTCCGTGAGCATATCTTATTAGGCACTTCATTAGTCTATTGCCTTTTAAAGGAAGCCTACCCTGAAACATCGGTTTTCTCCGGGCAAGGTCACGTACTTCGCAATCCACTCGACTCCTGGTGTCCACCCTGGTTCTTGGCCCATTAGCAGAAGATCAATAAATATTTGTTGAAACAACAGATACATAAAATGCATTAAGCTGTCCTAGAATAGAAGTAGGTGGGAATGAGACCAGGGATACAAAGTTAGGGACTCATAAAATATATCCCAAAATGAGACTAATACAAAAATCAATTCTTAAGAACCTTTCACGTTCGCCGTGAGTGGGCCACAACGTGGCTTTCAGCTTGCGCGAAGCCTGTGCGGAGAGGGAAGTGGCTTCCATTACACCGGTCTCTGCGTCCATAACTCAGGCGCTCTGCAGTTATTCCTGACTTGGAAACGTCCGATTTTACTGCATCCCCTGATATCGGCCTATTTCTACCATAAGACAAGACAGCACTTCTTTTAAGGGCCCTCATAAATTATCCAACGTTTAGTAAACATCTGTTTTTAGCCCATGGCTCACCATTGGCTATGGAATGCATTCAGGGACACAAAGGAAGGGATGTGTCGATATTTCCCAGGCATCCCCCATGATGTTCTGGTGGACATTCTTAAATTCTCTCTGGGGCACGTTGCCAGGAACAAGAGAAGTGCACCTCTTTTAAGCCATCTTCCATCATTATTGCCATTTCCGCTGAGTTCCTGGAGGCTAATTGGCATAAGTGAGCCTGAGATGTTTATTATCTTTCAAGCTCTTGGGGTTTGGTTCTCTGAGTCCCAAATTCAGTGTGAAGAATACAATGCACAATAATCATACCCACATTCTGAAATACTAATAAATGCTGGGTACTGTGCTACATAGTTTAGCTAGATTAGATCGTTGATTTCTTCACAAAAGTTCTGTGAGGTTAAGCTCTATGTTTTCAGTTTATAGATGAAAGAACTGATTCTCATTGATACTGCATTGACAGAGGTCCTATGTCCAGGAGGGTGCAAAGTTAGAATTAAATCCAAGTGTGTTGACTCCAAATCTATACTCAATGTGAAGCCACGGTGTCCTGTTTTCCTACAGGTCAGTGAAACTGGTAACAAGAGTAATAATTGATGATTAAAATTAAGATGTAAGAAGAAGTCGGTAAGCCTGCCTAGAATTCCCTTTAGGACACAACTCTGACCATTCTCATTTACAGATAATATACGTGTGGAGCCCTAAAATTTTACAGTTAAATGTTGACGGTAATCTTGGTATGGAAGCTAAAGTGCCTTTTGTTGAACTTTTTAAAATGAACATTTTTTCAAACAATGCGAATGGTTATGCAAAATGACACATGTCACTTAATTCAAGTACCTCACCAGTGACACAATTCTGAGGCACGTTTGAGAATTGCTTGTCCGGCCTTTCAGAGATATCTCTCTCTCTCTCTCTCTCTCTCTCTCTCTCTCTCTCTCACACACACACACACACACACACACACACACACACACACACACAGAACCTTGTGACCTTATACACCTATAGTTTGACTTATTCTAAACCCCACTGTATTGTTGTACATCACTTACTTATCTAGTCCTCTGTTGATACATACTAGAGGGTTTCCTAATTGTCTTTGATCACGAACAACGTGCCAAACATATGCTTTGGATTTATAGTTTTGTGCCATTGCATAAGTACATCTTTAGATGAAATTTCTGGAAATAGAAGAACTTGTTCATTGGAAATATGGAACTACAGTTATGGCAGATGCTACAACATCTCCTTCAGGGAAGTTGTGCATATTCAGGTCATCCAGAGCAGAGTGCCTTAGCACGCCTCCAAGGGTTATATACATTTTGATCCATGAAAACTTAACCTGTGGAAAATGGCATGCTATTCTTTGGCTTTTCATTTATTAGTATAGTTGTGCATCATTATACATGCGTATGAACCACATTAGTATTTTGGGGAGGGGTGAATGTCATTTGTAGAACAACAAACTGGGATCTTTTACGTATTGATTTATAAGAACTCTGCATACTTAAAATAAGTTTATCTTTTATCAAAGGTATTGTACATTTTAAAAATATATATTTTTTTTAATTTTTTTTCCATGTTCCTAAGAAACAGTTTATGGTTTTCACTATCGGTATGCTTCATTTTATTTTATTCCTCAGTATTGTACCTTTTTCATTGCTGCTATAAATTGGAACGTCATGCTATAATATCTTCTAACCTTCTGTTTATACTTCTTGTAGATAAAGTTATTGATTTCATATATATTAAATTTATAACCAGGCATCGTATTGAAGTCTCAGTACCAAATAGTTTTTAAGAGGTTTTCTCAGACTTTCCAGAAATAAAATCCCTAATTTTCAATGTATGCTTTGTAATTTAAAAGAAATATTTGTTTTAATGACATAGTTTATACATGAACACATTATTGTAGTAAGTGCTTAACCTTCAGAGACAAGCTTAGGGCAAAAATCCCAATACAGTGTCCTAGAGAAAATCAATTTATTTTTTCTAGTGTCTTCTGCTATTTTCTTTGTTTACAAAAACATGTATGTAACTTTGAAATATATAATTTTTTGTATTCTAATAAAAAATAACATCACATAGCTATTGTGTTCAGATTACTTTTTTGGCTCTCCACATGGTTTTACTTAATTTAATTACATAAATAAACAGTTGAAAATACTTCTTAGTACCCATATTTTGAGTGTGCTACTTTATATTAAATTTATTAATTTTCCAGTTCCCAGAGATGGAGCATTACCTTGCTTTACATTTGACTTTTATAAACAACCCTCAAGTGATCATTTCTTTTCAAGCCTACTTGACATAGGTACAAATCTTTTTTTATTTTATTTTTATTTTTTGTATTTTTCTGAAGTTGGAAATGGGGAGGCAGTAAGACAGACTCCCGCATGCGCCCCACTGGGATCCACCTGGCACACCCACCAGGGGGTGATGCTCTGCCCATCTGGGGTGTTGCCCTGTTGCAACCAGAGCCGTTCTAGTGCCTGAGGCAGAGGCCACAGAGCCATCCTCAGCGCCCGGGCCAACTTTGCTCCAATGGAGCCTTGGCTGCGGGAGGGGAAGAGAGAGACAGAGAGGAAGGAGAGTGGGAGGGGTGAAGAAGCAGATGGGTGCTTCTCCTGTGTGCCCTGGCCGGGAATTGAACCTGGGACTCCTGCACACCAGGCCGACGCTCTACCACGAGCTAACTGGCCAGGGCCCAGGTACGATTTTTTATTCTCTACCCCACTACCCTGATTAAGATGTTTTCAAATATTCTTGGTTTGGGTGCTTGTTTAAAATTTTAAGACCTGTGGCCAACAGGGCCCCAGAAATCTAGACCAATGTAACCATTGGCACAAGAAAAGGAGCCGCTGAGGTGTGAGGGTGGTCTGTGTGAAATCAGGAACACATTGTTTCTCTGTCCCCAACCAGGAGGCCAGCAGCCTTGTGATATAGTCGCAAAACAGCTGGCTATTTAAACTGTCTCCTGCAATAACTTGGGACCCATATTTCTGCTTACCACGTTTCAGGCTTTAGGAAATTTGGTAAAAATATATAGATACTTTGAAATATCTTGACTTCTGGCTAAACTCAACCAAGTTTTATAGGAGAGGTGCTATAATCAGCCTCTGCCCGCACATCTGAGAGCAGAGAGAAAACATGCAACTTAAGTAAAAGGAAGCTTTTTCAGCCTGATGGGAAACCCAGGATGGCTGGGATTTATGTACCACTGAAGCTCAGTTTATAGAAACAGTGGCCTCCTCCCCATCACTCCCCCTTCCGCCCCAGCCCCAAGTTAGTGCCCACTCTGAGGAAGGCAGATAGAGAAAGTGTTAAGACCAGGGAGAAGCCGGAGACCTATTTGGCCCTGCCCATCATGGGTTAGCACTTCTCTTAAACCTGCCACATTCTAGCTGTCGAATGGCTTTGGATGCTGTAACTCAATCTGAATAGCACCACTGTGAGATATTGTTCTACTATCCACTTTTCATACAGGAAACACCTCAACCCCAGACAGGACCTGTCTGAAGCCCACTGAGTTAAGTGTCAGAGCTGGTATCACATCTAGCCGGCACATCTGGGTCTGGCTCTTGAATCTGTTCCATGGACTTCACAAAATGAACTATACATTTATTCTTCACAAAGACGAAATGGAGTCAGAAGAGCAAAAATAAAAGTTTCTCTTATATTTCTTAAAGCTTTTTAAGTGTTCATGTTTAAGGCAAACATATTTGTAGACAACTTATTATTATTTTTTTAAAGTGAGACTCAGGAGAAAGGTGTTACAAGAATTCCAGCAGCATGGAAGAGTTTTGAGTGCATGTGGACTGACTCCATATCACACACACACACACACACACACACACACACACACACACCCTTCTCTCCCCAGAGGAGGAATCAGCGTGAAGGCTGGAAGTCAGGGCGTCCCTGTGGCTGACGGGTCCCCCAGCAGGACAAGAAATGGAGGACGCAGAGAAGGGAGATGGGACAGGATGGGGAGGGGAGGAACCCCGGCTCTACCCCTCACCCATCTGGCCTTCAGAAATGGCACCAATGTGTAAAATGCTGAGTGTGTTTAGGTTTCCTGAAAAAGCATAATGAAGACATGTTTATACATGTAGGTGAAACAAACAGCCCAATGGGATTTCACAATGAGCAGTCGAAGATGCAAGAAGGCCATGGAGTCTGGGAGAAGCCCCCGGCAACCATCCTGTCAGTGAAAGATGTAATCCCAGTATTTCCCCATCTCCGAGGGCTGGATAGCCTTGGCCATGTCTGTATCTTGCATAGATAAGACAATAGCAACGAACTGATTTAAAATGGGGCCAAGTTACACAAAAACCGAATGCACAACCTAAAGCCAGAATATCACGTTCCTGAAAAGTAGCACAAAATTATTTATGGTATTACTTCAGGCACTAGATAGACTTGCTATTTTCAGTGTAACTTAAAATAAGAATTCCTTCTATGAATGGAAATAATTTGGCAGCTATCTGCCTTTAAAAATTTGCCTTGAAATGGAATAAATATACTCCCAGATATGTTCTTGAATTAGTTGATAAAACATTTTCGAGCTTTCTAAATTCACTTCTTTTACATCATTCGAAATAAACTGTATTAACATCTAAGAAGATTTGTATGCCTGACTTGAATAGTTTGATTGCATTTATTATCAAAGTGAGATCAATAATAAGTATCCAAGGAGTTCAAGCATTTAAAAAAAATAACTTTAACCTGACCAGGCGGTGGTGCAGTGGATATTGGAGTGGGACACAGAGGACCCAGGTTTGAAACCCTGAGGTCACTGGCTTGAGCGCAGGCTCATCTGGTTTGAGCAAAGGTTACCAGCTTGAGACCAAGGTTGCTGGCTCAAGCAAGGGATCAGAGCAAGGGGTCACTCAGTCTGCTGTAGTCCCCTGGTCAAGGCACATATGAGAAAGCAATTGATGAACAACAACTAAAATGTCAAAACAAAGAATTGATGCTTCTCATCTCTCTCCCTTTCTGTCTGTCTGTCCCTCTCTCTGTCTGACACACACACACACACACACACACACACACACACACACACACACTAAATAAATCGTTTTACCTGGAACATAAAGAATGGGAGAAATCTGGGAATTTGGGAAAATGCACCATTGTGTTTGTGCCAGCATACTCATGCTGGGGAGAGGTTTCGAATGTGTGTAGACTGACTCCAACACACACACACACACACGCACACACACACACACACACACACACACACACGCGCGCGCGCACACACACACATACATACACCAGAATCGTGGAGGCTCTGGCTGGAGTGGCGGTTCCATTGGCTGTGTTCACCTACCGCGCCTGGAGCTCTGTTCGGGAGAGCTCATTTAGGGGTCTCCGTGCAGGTGACAGGACGCCTGCTCTAGGTGCTGCTCAGTTTAGCATCCTTTCCTCGGGGTCCCCAGCACGTGCGCAGAAACCAGGCCCGCTGTGACCGTGGCTCCAGGATTTCAAGTAGTGTCACCACATTTTATGCACACTCCCCGAGACAGCTGGAGATTTCTTCACTGCCTTGGAGCTGTAAAAATAAGCTGCCTGAGCTAACACACTTCTTGGGGAAAAACAATCAAGTCATTTATTGACTCCTCGAGTCTAGAGAAAAAAAAAATTACCATGCTACTCACAACCCATAAATTCCTGATGGGATTAACCCTCATTGCTGAAAGTGAACTGCTTTTCTCATCAACTATTATGAAATATTGCAATTTCATCAAAATATTAAATTAACCCATAATAGGCCTGACCTGTGGTGGTGCAGTGGATAAAGCGTCCACCTGGAAATGCTGAGGTCGCCGGTTCGAAACCCTGGGCTTGCCTGGTCAAGGCACATATGGGAGTTGATGCTTCCTGCTCCTCCCCCCTTCTCTCTCTCTCTCTTCTTTCTAAAATGAATAAAAACAACAACAAGCAAACAAACAAACAAAAAATTAACCCATAATATTTTACTAATATCCAAAGGCTTACTGTATAATACAGCTTTAGGATGATTGTTAAAATACTTCGTATTAACTATAAAGTGCTTAAATGAGCAGACAAGTTCCTTCTGTAAGTGGTTCAATGCGAGGTGGGTTTACAAAATTATAGATTATCTATCTATCTTTCCATCTGTCTATCTTCTATCCATTTAGCATATTCCATGAATTCATCAATTATCTATCTAATCCGTCCATTTCTTCCTGGATGAGGACCCGCTCCCAGATGCTCATATGTCGCATTATCTCTGCACCCTAATCAGCCTGGTTTTACACTGCCTTTTCAATGAGAGTGAGGGTTTCTTTGTTTTGTTTTCTTTTTAAGTTTTGACAAGTAACGTGAGTTCCCTCAGTCTCAATTTCCCCTACATAAATTTTCAAACATAAAGAAATTTTGAAAGAAATATAGATAAAATTCTCAACATTTGGCCATATCTGTCCCCTCTCTGTCTCTTTTTCGCTTTGTCACACAAACATACATGCTCACACACACGTGCGCGCACTCACATGTGATGTACTTTTTTTTTTTTCTGAAGTTGGAAATGGGGAGGCAGTCAGACAGACTCCCGCATGTGCCCCACCAGGATCCACCCAGCATGCCCACCAGGGGGTGATGCTCTGCCCATCTGGGGCGTTGCTCTCTCACAATCAGAGCCATTCTAGCACCTGAGGCAGAGGCCCCGGGGCCACGTTTGCTCCAATGGAGCCTCTGCTGCTGGAGGGGAAGAGAGAGACAAAGAGGAAGGAGAGGGGGAGGGGTGGGGTGAAGAAGCAGAAGGGTGCTTCTCCTGTGTGCCCTGGCCGGAATCAAACCCAGGACTCCTGCACGCCAGGCCGACACTCTACCACTGAGCCAACCAGCCAGGGCCGTGATGTACTTTTGAAAGTGCAATGCCAAAATCCTGCTCCTTCAATCTAAATACACTGATACTCACCATGCGAAGAAAGAGGGTAATTACTGTCCTTTAACAATAGTTTCCTAAAGGAGTTATTACACACTGACTTGCAAAACACAGGGTTTTCACCATCCCTTCCACATTAATTAGAAGGCAGTTCTCTTGAAAGAAAATCTTAACTTTTGTCCCTCATTTCGAGTCACATTATGGATTCTTGTATTTCTAATTATCGAAAATAGCAACCAATAGCAGTGTCTTTAGCAAGCTTAAAAATAGTAATTTTAATGTCATTTCTCAGGGAGTCAACATTCACATTTACACAATTGTTATAAAAATACTTTTCCTTTAAAAATTCAAACTAGAATCCACTCTAGGTCCAACCTTTGTAACCGATTGTTCTGGCTCATTAATTTCTTTCTGACTAGAAGAGACCCATGGCATGTTCATGGCACTGATTTTTTTAAAGAGACTCATAGACTCTTTCTTCTAGGTTATTTCTCACTCTGATTTTGATTTCTCATGATGTCTAATTCCATTCTTTATTCCTGCATTTTCTAGAAGCTGGAAAGAAACCTGGAGACTTGGTTATATTACTTTAAAATATTGTGGATTTTATAGATGACTTTGTGTGTGGCCTCTTGCATCCCATTGGGGGGGGCTATACTGGCCAGTGTCGCACTGTTAATAATGTTTCATTTGATCAGTTGGCTAAGGTGGTGAAGGACAGATCTGTCCAGGGATTCTTCATAGGAGTGCCACATGTCTGTGTCCTTAGCTGTTCTTGTTCCCTATGCTCCAGCGGCCATGGCTGCCTTTAAACAGGTTATGGTTGTATTTTACTGGGCTTTCTTCTTGTTCCTGTTAGGACCATTGGTTTGCTACAGGCCACTCTGTCTCACCCAGATCAGCAATTGGGCACTATGCTGCCATTATCAAAGAAAACACATTGTTCTACTTGACCGGAATGAACTCCTCTCTCCCACCTCCCAATTTTTCCTTTCTAGATATAGGATGTACAGCAAACCAAAGCCTATACAGGGATCCTTACTTATCCATTGTCTTGCTTTCTCTGGTTTCAGCTACTCCCTGATCCCTGTCAACTGTGCTCCAAAAATATTAACTAAATTTCCCCAACCATCGACGTCATCTGGTCCTGATGCCCAGCCATCTACGTTGTCAAGGCTCCCTCATCCAGAACCACCTGAAGAAAATGACCTTCCATCTGACGTATGCGTTGTCAGAAGGTCAGCACTGGCTTAACCCTACGTCACAATGCCACTGTGGTCCCCTCGCTCCCCCCATCATGTCTGCACTGCCTCGTCTCACAGCATCACAAGAAGGGTGATCACAGTCCAGTAAGTACAAGGTGCCTGTGTTTCAGTCTCTTAAGGCACCTGACATGAACCTTATAGTCATTAGCAGCCATCTTCAGCACCCAGGCCAACTTTGCTCCAATGGAGCCTTGGCTGTGGGAGGAAAAAAGAAAGATAGAGAGAAAGGAGAGGGGGAAAGGTGAAGAAGCAGATGGGTGCTTCTCCTGTGTGCCCTGCCAGGGAATCAAACCCAGGACTTCCACACACTGGGATGATGCTCTACAGCTCAGCCAACCAGCCAGGGCCCAGAGACACATTCTTAACAGATATTTTAATCACCAACCATCATATTCTGGAAAATAAGTTGAATTCAGAAAAAAAAGACATGAATATTTGAATAACTCATCTCAAGAAGTAACAAAGTAAAAAACTGAGAACAGACAACAAAACAAGAAACGTTTATTAGACATATACTTTAGGCCTACTTAATTAGAAATAAGTCACACTATCCATCTGAGCTTCAAAAAGGACAATCATTTTTGCTCTGGCTGTTACCTGTTTGTTGCTTGAACTTACCTAAAACCCCATGAAGTGAAGAGCTAACTTATTCTAAAACTGAAAACAAAAAAAACAAAAAAAACATTGGTTAGGAAATTTTGTTATTTTAAATAGTTTACTCACTGAACTATCAGTCCCTATAGAACAGAGAGAGGGAGTTATGGTGATTAGGGGAGACTGATACTGTGTGTCTAATGGTTAAGGATTTTTTTTTTCATATTTTTCTGAAGTGAGAAGTGGGGAGGAAGAGAGACAGACTCCCACATACACCCAAATGGGATCGACCCGGCATGTCCACTAGGGGGTGATGCTCTGTCCATCTGGGCCATTGCTCCATTATTTTGGAGCCATTCTAGCACCTGAGGTGGAGGCCATGGAGCCATCCTCAGTGCCCAGGCCAACTTTGCCCCAGTGGTTGTCTTAAAAGACAACCTAAGGACAGATGACCAAAGAAATAAAAATTATGGTGTAGATTTATAAATGAACTAAAAGTAGTTATGATAATCACTTTAGATAAAGAGAAGACCATCAGCAGATACAATGGAGCAGATATTCTTAAAGGCAAAATAGACTACAAAGGCAATTATGGAAGGCGATGTTTTTAAAGGATCATTATCTTTTTTCTTTTGTCAATTGGGTTTTTGATTAGTAATTACCACTCTTGTGGAGAAAAAAAGGTGTAAATTATTTACAGTCTCAGTAAATATATTTAACTTACCATATTTTAACTTTGTTGTTGGTTTGGTTGTTTGGCTTTATAATTTCCTTAGATGTGAAAAATAGACCTAATTGACTCTGGCACTTGGAAAATATGCTTCAACATATAAAAATCAGAGTGTAATAGAAAAGAATTCTCTTGCCTACTCCTACTAATCCTGTCTCATAAAGAAATTATAAAGCAGTGAATTTAAAATGGGTCAGATGAAAGCCATTTAAACTGTGATATATATAATCAATTCAAGTAAGTTAGTGCTACCGGCTTATTGAGACAAATTCTTTATCAAGATATAATGCACTAATAAGGATAGAAGGCGCAGTGACTGTAGCTATTGCCTTGAAGACAATGTAATTTCACTTTATGGTATTATCACCATCAACACTTCTCCGTGCCCACCAGGCGCACGGCACTGCGGTGGACAGCCCTTGGGTGGGGGAGGGAGAGCATCCCTCTCACATGTGGATACAATGTCCAAGAATTTATAGTCTAGGGAGGTGCAAGTCATTGTCTTGAAATAAGAAATAGCTCTTCTATCTGAATTAGGCTTCTAAATTTAATAAGTCATCTGAACATTTTTCCCTTACAGTATGGGACCAATGCTTCAGCAAGGGCTCTCTGGTTTGATTGTATGTTTTGTTGTTTTCTTTTTGTCTTTTTTTTTCCAAACATCGATAATAATATGAAGAATTCTGACCCATTGCTCATTAGCATGTCATGAAACAGGGCTGTATTGAGGGTCTCGGCCAAAACAACGCATAGAAATGTCATCTACCACGGTGTGCTCCGGCTGAGAATTGTGAACACCTCCTGACGAGGTTGGGAAAATAAATTGTCTAAAATGGTGACATTGCAGTGTCATAAGACTTGAGTGTGTGTGTTTTTTTAGAAGTATATATAAAATAAATTCTTATTAATTGAAAAGAGAGTATGTTCTGAATTTGTAAATTATCGGTACATTCTAGCAATGACCGTAATATCAGGGTGAACTATTATAATGTCTTTTCTATGATGACAAATGAAACTCCCTTGTAGTCCTTCACACCACTTGTTACTGCTAGAGGTCAAGCACACTAAGGGTGACATTTTACTCCTCACTTCAATTCAGAGATTAAATTTTATCTCAATCCTTGATGTGTGATCCAAGTACTCAAAATATTTACTGAGCCCAAAATATTTATCGAACCTAAACAGGCACTCTTCAGACCTTGGGTCACATTGGGGAACCACACGGACAAAGATTCCTGCTCTTTGAAGTCGTGTTCTAGCAGAGACGCAGGTCATGAAGCATATGCCTCATACACACATCTGTGATCCAATGTGTGGGTTCAGGATATCTGTTATGGAACAACGGTCAAGTAGAGTAGGGCAAGGAGGGCCAGCAGAATCAGGGACAGTACCGGCAATTATATTAGCAAACAGGCTTAGAGGGAGCTCAGTCAGCAAGTGGTCTTTGACCGAAGAATTGCAGGTGAAGATATCCAGGGAAGGTGGTTTCAGGCAGAGGCATGCCAGTGAATTGATATTAAGGGAGAGAATAGTCTGTTTGCGTGAACAGGGTGTAATTCTATCCAGGGGGAGTATGATATTCATGCCGTGAGAAGGGGTAAGATCAGACTGGTTTGGGGGGGCCAGGCCGTGTTGGACTCCCCAGGACATGGGAAGGATTTGGATACTGCACTGAGTCAAAAAGGGAGGCAGGGAGAGTTTGGAGCAGGGTAGTGACACTTTGCAAGGTCACTTGGAGCCTTTGAAGGAGCTGATGGGAGGGTGAGAGGGGCGGCGGTGGGCAGGAGATGGCCGGCAGTGACGGGAACAGAAGAAGGGGCGGCGCAGCACAAAGCCAGGGGGCCGTTGGAGCGAACGGAGAGGTGTTCAGGGCCTGGGATTGGGATGCATGCGGTGCTTTGCTGACAACGCCCTGGACCTAGAAAGTGCATGTTTTCAGAAACCATACAGAGACAGAGAAAGGTACAAACCGGGTATCACATGGGTGGCGGTGGTGATGGTGTTCTAACCAGCCACGACTGAGCAGTGGGCACGATCACTTAGCCACACGAATGCTTGCCCATTTTCTCAGGCAGCTTCTCCCTCCCTTCCCTTCATTCAGAGTTGCTCACTATCCTGACAAAACAGAAAATGGGGGAAAAAAGCTAATGAAGGGCAGAAAAGAAGACCCCTCAAAATCAAGGGCTTGGAATCACCCTTCCATTGCCCTGTAGACCTCCATCTCCCCTCACAGGCTTCCTGCCAGAAGGCGACCTTGGCGAACGGTATCCACCGGCTCCTGACCTTGGAGGACTGAATCCACAGCTCCTCAGTCCTCCAGTGCTGCTTGCTCTGCACAGGAGGCAGGGGCACGGACAGAAGACTGGACCACAGACAAGTGAGGCCTCTTCCTGTGTCCCTCCCGGCCAGGTCACTCGATCCCAATGACCGTGTCTCCCTACCAAGGGTGCAGTTCCTGTCCAGGGGCCTTTCCTTCAGCTACAGCTGCCTCCTTCTCTGGCCCTATGGGCGGTGAATATTTTCTTAAGACACAAACAGTGGCTTAGGACAATAGGAATTTATTCTCCCACAGTGGTGAAGTCAGAAATCAACGTCAGCACGAGTTGTTCCTTCTAGAGGGCTCTGAGGGTGAGGCTGTTCCATGCCTTTCTCTTGGCTTCTGCCATGGGCAGCAACCCTGGGTGTTCCTTGGCTCATAGACTCACCACACCCAATGTCGCCTCTGTCGTCACACGGTGCTGTGCCTTGGGGAGGTCTCTGTCTCTGTGTCTCTCCTCCTCTCCTTAAAAGGACATGAGTCCCACTGGATGGAAAACCCATCTACTCCAGTATGACATCATCTTAATTACATCTGCGATAGACTGATTTCCAAATAAGGTCATGTTCTGAGATTCTGGGAAGGGCATGATTTTGGGGTGGTGTCTATTTAATAGCTCCATATCAAAAGCTTTTCTGCTCTTGCTCGCCTTGGGATGAAATGATCAATCCTGCTCACAACTTTTTAAATACTCCTCTAATAATTAAACTTTTTTCTTTCGACCTTTGAACGCTATCTTTTCTGTTGGGACCCTAGCCAATAAAGACCCCGTGATAAGTGCTTGCAGAATTCAAGGACTTCCAGTGGCCAGTCTGTTCTTAAGAGTGGAGATGCTGTATTTAACCAGAATGAGACAGATGAGAAAAGAAAAAGAACGAAACCCTCAAACTCTTAAATCCCTCGCTCATGTAATAGACCAAAACCCAGGGCTTTTCTATAACTATTGAAATAATTTCTTATCTCTTCCAGCCCTGTGGCAAAGATACTTAAAAAACAAACTCGAATATTGATTTTGCAGGTGGCCAAGATACAATATCAGTACAATTCACCGTCTGGCAAGGTGTCTTATAAAAATTTAGTGCATTGATGAACGAGTCAGAGCCTGCAGATTGAAAATGGTGAAATACAGGAAGGTAAGGGGACTTGGAGAAATGAAACTCAACACAATACCAGGTCTGCTGTACCAGCACAAGCATGAGAGGTGCTGCAAAGGACTTACATCAATGAGAGGAGACTATAATTACAGAACGAGCTAAATTTCTTAGTGCGAGTACACTTCCAGGAGATTCTAGATTCCCTGTGGTAAATTAAGTCATTGGGAAGGTTCTAATAGTTTCCACACCACTCAAAATTCTTGTTAAAAGGGAAAGAACCCCAAGACTTTGTAACTGGAACACTGGCATGGACGTATCTGGTGCAAGCAAACCTTTATGTCCTAAGATCGTTCCTTTTCTACATCTGTTACAAATGCACTGGTGCAGAGTTTCTTAAGAAAGCACTGTTATAGCATAATCACTATAGGCCGATAGCATACTCTACATTCAGATGGGCTCCCTGAATTCAGTGGGTACAGGTGGGTCCTGGGCGGGACTCCCAGAGACGAGGCAAGTACATTTTTGCATTTAACAATACTGCTCAAATGGTAAAATCAGAGTGATTTGATTCACAGGGATTTTACATAATGGTGAGCTGCTGATTGGTTCACTGGAATAGTAATCGTTGGGCAGCCTGTTCAAGTGCTATTATGCCTATATAATTGCTCAAGTTCTCAGTCTGGGTCATAAATTAGCTCCTCCACAATAGAGAATACGTGTCCTGATTATTGTCACAATACTGCGCTGAGTCAAACATGCTGAGGGCGTGAATGCACGCCAGAGCTTAGGAGCCCTGCGGCTGGGCCTGGCAATACCACCATTAGGAATATGAATGAGGAACCTAATAGCTAGCACCCAGGTTTTGCCAAAAGTTTGAAGCAACTGGAAGACAGATATGGAGCACAAGAGGTAGGCAGAGGAAGTACCCCTTCATTTTTGATGAAGGTGTGGATATTGTCGGCGAGCAGTGGGCTTTCTAATTCTGAGGTTTATATCGGAGAGACTCCTGGCCAAGACAGTGTTCCACCATGCGTGTATCTTAGCAGAAGGATCATCTTCGTGTGTAAACCTACGGCATGGATTTGCAGGGGAGAGCATTGCTTTATGCTTCCTGCTGGCAGCTCAGACGCTAAAGGGGGGGCTGGTTGAACCTCTAGCATGATAATTTCTTTTTCTCAACTACATATGCAGATGCCTTCTGTACACGCTATAATGATGGGTACATGCGAGTGAACCCTCATGTCAGCATGGACTTCAATCAACAATGTGTCATGTGATCCATCAGTTGTAACAAATGCACCATGTGGTGTGGGATGTGGATGGTAGGGACATCCTACCCATATGGGGGCAGGAGGCTTATGGGAACTTTGTTCTCTCTGTTCAATGTGGCCATGAAGTTAATAACTGCTCTGAGAAAATAAAGTTTAAGAATGAAAAAGAAGAAAGGAATAAAGAGAGGAGAGAGGAGGGAAGAAGGGAGGGAGGGAAGTTAGGGAGGAAAGAAGGGAGGAAGGAAAGAAGGAAGGAAGGAAGGAAGGAAGGAAGGAAGGAAGGAAGGAAGGAAGGAAGGAAGGAAGGAAAGGAGGGAGGGAGGGAGGGAAGGAGGAAGGGAGGGGGGGGGAGGAGAGAAAGAGTTACGTCCTATGCTGCCATAGCTTCTCTTCAAGGTGCTGTGTCACACTCACCTTGCCAGTGGCTTCGTCTGATGCCAGGATGGCATTGTGGGCCTCTCATGATAGTGTAGCTCTCTGAAGCTGCCTGAGACTTATGTTAGAAATTCTCTCTCCTTGTTCCTCATGCTTCCTTGGAAAGCTCCAGAGGAGTAATGAATGTAGTATTACTAATGTTTTACAGAATTTAATCAAACACCTCAATTTCAGTTATCAACCTCCCTCTCTCTAGGACTCAGATCCGCTCCTTCAGGAAGACAAGGGTTCTACCCTCTGGGATGGTTAGATGAGCTCATGAACCTCACTGTGTCTGTTGCCCCTGTGTCTTTGTGAGCATTTGTCCTCGCCTAGAGGCTCCTCCAATGGCTGACATCATACTTGGCTCCATATTTGGCCCAGTCCTGAATTGCTGCATATTTCCCATGATCCCATGAGATCATGATATGCAGTCCTGATGATAAATTCAGGCTAAGGCACTGGAGGGGTGGGTTCCTTCTGTGCCAGGAGGCTGCTGTGACTTCTGCAGAGGTCGTGGGTCTTTCCCACGGAGCCTGAACCTGGAAGGATGTGAGATGGCGTGGCTACAGCCACCTTGTCACTGTACAGAGTCAGAAACCCCATCGCCATCCCAGGGGCTCTCATACCAGGAAGCCAGCAAGTTCATTTTGTCCAAGCCACTGATGTATTTCTCATAGCAATTCATCAATGATAATTTCTGAGATCACTTCTGATCTTATGTGTTTCATCAATACAGACATCTATAGATTACGTTTTCTTTGGAACAAAATACCTTGAAGTTTATATGTGTGTATTTATTTCCGTAGCTATAGGTAAATCACTTCTGTTTTATGTTAAAATATATCTGACAACCAATTCAAAAATTATAGAATATAAAAACTCTATGCATCAAAGAT
Organism: Saccopteryx bilineata; assembly: GCF_036850765.1. Classification (NCBI taxonomy): domain Eukaryota; kingdom Metazoa; phylum Chordata; class Mammalia; order Chiroptera; family Emballonuridae; genus Saccopteryx; species Saccopteryx bilineata. The sequence continues at coordinate 4,505,577 of NC_089500.1, forward strand.
TTAAAAATAAAGTAGATTTAAGTACAGACATGTCAACCTCCACAATTCAAGTTTTCTAATTTTTGATGGCTTTTAGGACAGCATTTTCAGCCATTTTTCATTTCAGGGCACATATAAATGGATTACTAAAATTCTGTAGCACACCAAAAAATATATATGTTTTAGTAGAGCTGCCAAGCATAGATATAATTTTGATTCATTTACACTGGACGGCTATGGTTGTGTTGGCTATTGTCATTTTTTTTATTTGACAATCTGTGGGAACAGAGGTCAGTGCCCCTGACTGAATAATCAGGTATTGCATGTTTTTAAAAATTGTTGCTGCTCGCTGGTTGAAAATCGCCGGCTTAAAGCAATCTACTTTGATATCAGTGTGCTCTGCGATGGCAGCTCCTCTTTTGATCAGGTACGATTCAAGGAGTCTTTCCAAACAAACCATCTGGAAATCCATGTGACATTTTTAGCTAAATACCTCCAAGTTTTCAATTTAACCAAGAGATTTTTTTTTAATAGTCTAGCCTTTTGCCTGACCAGGTGGTGGTGCAGTGGATAGAACATCGGACTGGGATGCCGAGGACCCAGGTTCGAGACCCAGAGGTCGCCAGCTTGAGTGCAGGCTCATTTGGTTTGAGCAAAGCTCACCAGCTTGGAGCCAAGGTTGCTGGCTCGAGCAAGGGTTAATCAGTCTGCTGAAGGCCTGTGGTCAAGGCACATATGAGAAAGCAATCAATGAACAACTAAGGTGTCGTGACGAAAAACTGATGATCGATGCTTCTCATCTCTCTCCCTTCCTGTCTGTCTGTCCCTGTCTATCCCTCTCTCTGACTCTCTCTTGTCTCTGTAAAAAAAAAAAAAAGTCTAGCCTTTTAAAGTGAATAAGCCATTCCTGTGTGTCTCCTTCTGAAACTTTCTACATCCCTTCTCTTAGAAATGGTTTAAACAATCTAGCTAGCCTAGCTACATTGTGCAGTCCACAGGGTTTCATTTTATAAGAAGTGAGATTTCTGATTGTCTGTCATTTTTTCCCTTACAAAAAACTATTTACTAGTGACACATACTCTGGATAATGGGGAGGTGCCCGGGCAATGGGAGGACTCGTGCAAAGCTCTGAAGGCCGAGCTGCGTGCGCCCTCCTTCAGGAGCAGAACGTACCAACACCCGGAGCACTCACCCATGGAGTAAGCACAGGGTGGAGGGCGTGAAGAGGAGGGGATGTGGCCAAGGGACATGTGTCAGTGGAAACCGTTTCTGGGTGTTGACAGATTATAAAGAAGCTAGTGTTGTAATCTGTGTGTCAGCCAATGACGACAGGGCCTCCTCATCTCTTAGTAGATGTTTTCTACCATCTTCATGGTATGTCTCCATCTATATCTATATTTATATCATCTGGACTATTTCTAAAACCCCAGTTATTGAGCATCTAGGTGTCCAATCCACAGCAGCACATTAAAGTCTACTAGACATCTCAGATATTTAAAGAACAAATCAATTTTCAAAAATTTCCCCTGCCCAATAGTCTTTCATTCAAAAAAAAAAAATCACTGACATACTTGCAGCTAATTCAAGGCACGACTCGTGGTTTCTCTCATTTTCCCCTTCCCTTGGACATTGACATCTAACCCACTGGCAGGTCATGTCACATCTATGGTGGAAATACGGTCCAAATTTATATATATATTTGCTATTTCTTCTAAAAAGGCTCTAGTCCAAGCCACTCTGATTCTTGCTGGTAAAAATTTCCCCCAATTCTTTCCAGATCAGCGTCCCTGGCCTGGGACGCAGCACAGCAGACTCAGTATTGGCAGGCACCTCCACTTACACCAGTCCTCTGTGTCAGTCCTGCCTTCACCTTCACCCCACAGTGGTCCTCCCAGTTACACTTGACTGTTGCTTTCTTGCTCATAAGAGTTTTGGGGAATGGAGTCTGACAAATGCCTGAAACGGGACATAACTTCTAGATCAGTGGTAGTCAACCTCGTCCCTACCGCCCACTAGGGCATTCCAGCTTTCATGGTTGGCAGTAGAAGAGCAACCAAAGTATAAATAGATAGATTTAACTATAATAAGTTGTTTTATAAAAATTTATTCTGCCAAACAGCGAAAATCCGACAAAGTACTTGGTAAGTAATTATTATTATATACTTTAACTTGCTGTAACTCTGCTTTATAAATTTTATAAAGTAAAGTTACTTCCCTACTTTATAAATAACCATTACTGTGGAACTGGTGGGAAGTTAAAAAATTTTACTACTATCAGAGATACAAAAGTGGGCGGTAGGTATAAAAAGGTTGACTACCCCTGCTCTAGATGGTGAAGGAATCCCCAAATGTGAGACCAAGCTCAACCTCCCAACACAAGCGAGTGAGCGCAGGGAGGGAGAAGAAGTCCATGTTGGAAATAACTAACTTAAGTGATCTTTTTAGAAATAGTATCCTCAGATGTAATTGTTATCATCATCTTCTCACTTGGCTTGCACAATTCCCTGTATATGGTATTGGATGGTGACATACTCCTTCACATAATCTAATTACAATTAGCTGAAAACAAGCTGTCAGACATCTTTATTAGCTGTAATTTTCAGATCTTCCCCTAAAAAGAGAAACTCTATGTCTGACATCTGAGGTCACTGAAGCTGTCAGGGTTAGCATAATTATCCCAAGTGCGGAGTGGATGAGGGTATGGTAACAGTTCTTTCCGTAACACCATTTGGTGAACTGACACTAATACATTAGAATGATTTTCATCTAATCAGTTTCCTTGTTAAATTTAGGCATTGGTGTTTGGTAATACCAAAGACCTCTCATCCCAGCATACTAACAATATAAGAAATTTCTTAAAAATGTAAGCAGCAAGAATTTGGAGCAGGGTCTACATGGTCTGAAGGCAGCCTTTAAGTTGACTCTAGAGATCCCTGCCTCCGGGGCTCACAGCCCTGTGCAATACCTTCCATCACGGGTTTAGTTTTTGCTTCTTATTATTACCATGGGGCAGAAGGGATGAGATGGGACTTATGGGAATAGGTTATATAGGCCATGGTATCGGAGCTGAGGTTATAATAAAACTGCGACTTCCATATTGGAAAGTTCAATCTCCTCTCTTCCACACCCTTTCTGATGGCTCACTCCTGGCTAGTGCACCTTCCCCATACAAGGTGGCCACGTGGAACAGAACTCAGTCTGTCCGTGTCTGAGAGAACAAGCAGACAGACACCTAGACCCACCTTCCCTCAATCAAGGCTTCCCCTCGAACTCAGCCTCAGCCAGGAGCCTGTATGCAGCCTTACGGGGGTCCTGGCCCCAGATGCACCCAGCGAAGCTGCACGTGGACTCCTGACCCTTAGGAGCAATAGGATAAGTATTTCTTGTTTTCAACTGCTAAGTTTGGGGCTAATTTTTAAAAATGTATGACACTATGAACCTAATTACACAGGTTTCGGGTGCCCAATTCTATGACACATCATCTATACTCCATATTGTGTGTTCACCTCCCCTCAGGTAAAGTCCTCGTCCGTCACCACATATGCCTCTATCTCCTCATCCACCTCTTCCCCTCCCGGCAATCACCATGCTATTAATCTTTAATACAGCAATAGATAGCTAATATCCATTCTATCAATTTCACATTGCATGTTATGCTCTGCTTCCTGGAAATAATCATCTGTTTTTACTTTGTCGATATGTTTTTAAATATTGTGCACTGGCAAAGAGCAAACTCTGACTCAGTGAAATAAACAGTGTTGATATTTATACAGTTCAAACATGATGTGTACATGTGCACATTTTTTTTAAAAGCTGTTCGTGGGAGAAATTTTTTTTGCAAAAGAGTTGTATGTGCAATTCAAGTTAGAAATACATAAGAACTTTCTAGTCTGGACAACAATTTTTTTAAAAATGGCTTATTTTTTCTATCCAATAGTTTTCTGCAAATGTACTTATCTACTTAGATACTCATTCATTCCTTTATTTATTCATACCCTGAGAAGAAAGAGTTAACACAAAAGGTCTGTTTTACTCAACCCTTGCTAATCTGTGTAGCCACAGCAATAACCTTCAGTCAACTTCCGAGAACTAAGCTACAAGAATGTTCACAGAGTCACTGATTGGGGATACTCTATATCCTTGGAGAAGTGAACGGAGATGTCCTAAGCTAGCAGCCTGGTTTACATAAAGATTCTTGATGTATACCTGCTGCCTGGCTTAGGATTTGCCAATGGCTGGTTAAAAATAGCTAAGTACATAGCCCCATTGAGTTTTGGACCCCAATACCAGAGTGGTCTTACCAGAGTGGTCTTTCTTGGGTGGAAATATATTGCATGCTTCGTTGCTGCTTGGGCTGGAGAGAAAAGAAAGTCATGAGGTCCCTACAGAGAGAAGAAGACCTTAGAAGTCTGAATAATCATTTTACCATCTCCTCCATAAATATATATATATATATATCCTCCTGTTCCTGCACTGTGTCCTTTGCTCTAATAAATCTTATTCTTGAGTTTAACATGTTGTGAAATCAGAAGAGTCCTTCCGGGCAGTCATCAAACTATTGGGTGGCCATGGGTTCCTGGAATACACTCAGAATCCCATTAAAAAATTGCTACTGTAGACGAGAACTCTCAAACTGGGAACTGGCAAACTAAGTTATGCAATGTGTCCTTTATCTTTAGTAGAACTGCATTTACCTTGTTTCTGGAACCATTTAGATAAAACTTTGTTTAAAAGGTGTTTACACATCCATTGTGGTGTTTATCATTAAAATAAATTTTAAAATGTGGGTGAAGATATATAGAGAAATTGTACATGGCTGGGAGGAATCCTTGTACATGGCTGGGAGGAATTTAAAATGGTGAAGCCACTATGAAAGACAATATGGCAATTCTTTAAAAAAGTTAAATATAGAATTACCATGTATTCCAGAAATTCTAAGTAGATACTCCAAAGAATCAAAAGTAGGAAGTCAAACAGCTCTGTGTGTTTCCATGTTTATAGAAGCATTATTCAGAATAGGGAAGGTGGTAACAACCCAAGTATCCATTGACAGATGACTAGACAAACCAAATGTGGTCTCTAGATACACTGGTTCTTCAGCCTTAAAAAGGAAGAAAATTCTGACACATGCTGCAACATAGAAGAATCCTGAGGACATGATGCTAGGTGCAGTAAGCCAGGCACATAAACCTAAGTACTGTATGGTTCTACTTAGAGTTCTTAGAAAAGTCAAATTCATAGAGACAAAAAGTAGAATGGTGGTTGCCAAGGGAGTTTCAGTTAGGGAAGATGGCAAAGTCCCAGAAGTGGATGGTGGTTATGGTGGGAAACGATGGGAATGTACTCACTGTTGCTGAGCTGTGCCCTTAAAAATGGCCAAAAAGATAAATTTAATTTTATGTATATTTTATAACATAAACATTTTTAAAGGTAATTTTTATTTATCCTTAAAATATCTGAATGCAATCATAATATCCCATATAGCTTAATCGATATGTAATGTATAAACCAAGAAGCACTATACTCATGAGTCAAGGGATAACAAGGGTAGGTGTTTAGGTTGTCACCTTGGGATGAATTCACAATGAATATTTCAGAGTCGCACTTCTTGCTGTTACAGGCAACTGAGTGGAGGAGGAGAAGAGGCCACTCCCAGCTGTCTGGATGCCCAATATGATGAGAACTGAACTTCAGAATGCAGAGATGGATTATTGGGGAAATTCTAAATTACGACATTTCAGAGGAAAGTACAGGTGTGGCAAATCAGTATTCAAGGACTGAAACTTCTATAATACCATCAAAGAAGATAAATGTCAAGTCTTCCCTTAATTACTCATACCAGTATACAACATCAAGATAGAAACGTGAAGATCAGGGTAATAAATTGTCAACAGATCAGCGTCTGGGGAACAGGATCTGAATGAATATGCAGGGAGTGTATTTGTGAAGACCTAATGACAACCGCTCACCTTCCCTCACCTTGAGTACATCCAAGGCCAGGCATCATACAGAGTGTAACTGCCATGAATGAGGAGCACCTTGGTTTTTGAAAACATTTTTTTTGTTTGCTCATCAAATGTTTTAATTAAACAACTGAATGTCTGGATATGCTTCGCCATCTGTGGCATTCCTCACTTCCTTTCCTCCACAACCACATGTTTCTAAACTAATAGTAACACGTCGCCCCCGTGGCGATTCTCGTTTTGACTAAGTACAGCTGTAAGTCCTGAAATAATGCAAGAGGCAATTAACTGTTAGAACGAAGGAGAATGGCAGCTAAAAAAAAAAAAAAAAGAATGGTGATAAGAAAATGAGATACTTGAAATTAAAGTGATGGAGGTATGCGATCATTGGTAAGAACTAGTTTTGCCTGAATAAGGAGATGTCGGAGAGCAGAAAGAAAATAAGAAAAATAATGAAGAGGCCAGCATGTTCCATCCATAATCTTTATTCATGTTGAAATGACTATAAAGTAGCACTAGAGGAGCAAACAGTAGACATAATTGAGACCGGAATGATTGATTTGGGGGCATAATAATGACTGTGCTCTAGAAGAGCCATGTTCCTTTCCATTCTGAATAATAAACATGCAGTGAGATCATACCTACTCTAGTCACCTAACAAATAGTGCATATGAGCCTTCTATGTTTGGTGGAAAGGGGACTTTATATGGATTTCTGAAATGGATCCAATTAAAATTTTACATGAAAGAAAAATCCTAGTACTTAAGTTCATACAAGAGTGCTAATGTCTAATTCAGAAATTAAAATTTTTGACCATGATTTTGCTATGCTCTAAGTCTGAGAAAATGGATGGGCTTCATGCTTGTTGCCATGATTCACCTGTATCCAGCTGCAAAATATAAATGTTCACACAACATCATACCAATTGCCTGAGCAGAAATTAGACGTGCGCGCTTGGGACACACAGGTTCTGAAGTGATAATGAACGCATCCAACTTTGGAATATTCATATTTATTACCAGTGTTGACTGTAATCTTGGCATTTTGTTAGCCCCTGTCTGTTCTCCACATGAACTGAAGCTGCTTTCTCTCTGTCTCTGCCCTCTGTCATTTAAACATTCCAAGTCACCTGTTTTGTCCGGACTTCCTATTCTTTCCCCTGTGGTCGTCTCTCCCCACCATTCTCACTTTTTTGGAATAAAATTACGTTCCTCGCTTATGTACTAATTAGTCCTTTATCATAGTTTATAATACTAAAGTGTTATCTGTTGTTAGTGGTTTTTTCTTCCTTGTTAAACTGGTATTTTTAAGACAGATCGTGCCTTATCTATATTTTGTCTCTGGAAAGCTAGTACAACGTCTGCCACACAGTCATGGGATCAAGGGATACTTTTTATATACTAAATTACTATCATTGAAACATTTGAATGGCAGAGAGCAAGGGTTTGGGTATTTATAATGACAAAATTAAGAGTGAGAGAAAAAGAAGTGAATGATAACAATATACGAGTGTGAGAAAAGGACTTTATTTCTCACAGCAGGAAGAATCACTATCCAAATTGGATACTACAGCACCTCCTTGCACCCCTTGATTATTTTTCATCTCCTTTAAAGCTGTTGAAAAATAATTTATTATTTAGTTGCCAACAGATGATAAAAAGTTCATTTTAGGGGGCTAATGGCACAATCGGATTAGGTTTCATTGCTCAATTTTTATCAGTCTCGACAAGAGGACAGTCAAGTCATTACACATTTATTTCCCCATTTCAGAATCAGAAGAAATTATCCTTGCCAAAGTAGGACGCACTCAAGACCACATACATTTGCTGTTATGTCAGTGAAATTATTTCTACTGCTGAAAAGCAGTGATGTCGTGACTCAAGGACGTCATAATTCCTTGTGAATATTGTATTCTACTAGCTAGGCCATTCATATAGGAAGTATAATTAATTCCAAATTATATTTAGAAAATATAAAGGACTAGACATCCAGATGTCCTGGGAGAGGAACAGAGGCATGAGAAAGCCCGCCTCCTCGCTCTGTGTGGCCAGGCCGCACCTCTGGAGTCACTCAGCCTGGAGCCTGGAAGCCCAGCCTCCTGCCCAAATCTCTCCAACAGCACCATTCCTCCTGAACTCTGGATATGGCTTGGATAAAGTGCTAAATAGACAGCTTATTTCCAATTGTGTATATATCATTGTAAATATGTATATACATATCGTCCTTTGCATAACAGATTTCAAACCTGATTTTTCTCCAAGGCACCTTTCACTCAACATTCCTTTTCCCACCTTGCCTAGCTTGAATGTATGACAAAGCTAGTATTGTTTCAGTGAGTTTGGGGTACAGAAGAACCCCACTATTGATGTGGTGGCTTAAATTGCAAGAAGTTCATTTCTCTCTGTTCTGAAGGTGGGAAGTCTGAGATGGGGCATCAGGGGGGCTGGGTGTGGAGGGGTCCCTTCCTGGCTGCAGAGGGGCCCCTTCCTGGCTGCAGAGACTGGCTTCTCACCATGGGCTGCCCTGACCTTCCTTCCCTGCCGAGAGAAAGAGCACTCTGCTCGACAGGCAGTGATGCGACCAGATCAGGCTCCATGTTTATGCCCTCATGTCATCTGAATGACCTCCCGAAGGGCCCTGTCACCAAATATGGTCACATGGGGGTTAGGACTTTAACCTATGAATTCAGAAGGGAGACACAATTCAGCCCATAACAAGTATCATGAATCTGAGGATTAGTAGTCAATAGGAAATTAAATAATTCTACATAATGTATAAGCACAGAGAAAAGCAGAAGGAAGGCAGGGAAGCAGAGAGGAAGTGATTGAAATCTCAGGAGGTTCGAGCACTGGGATTAAGTGTCCTGTTTTTAATGCTACTGTTTTCTATACTGACCAGAATGAGCGTATTCTGCCCATTTTTATCAGTTTGCATTCTTTCACATCAATCCCTTATTTATCAGTTGATTCTCTCTGGATTCTGAGGAAAGCCAACATCTGGCAGAATGCTACTGGATTTTCCTGGTTAAGTGTCCTTGTCCCCTCTCTCTTCTCTGCATTCTGTGGTTGGGACATATAGTTCTTCATGCATAGTTCTTCAAGAACCCCTCAAGTTATCTATAGTTCTGACTCACCATGATTCAGTCACCTGACATTTTAAAAGAGTCACATGATATTCCAATGAAGTTATTCTTTCCAATAATATTTAAGATAACTATTTTATCCCCCAAAACAATGTACTAATTTTACATGGTGATGAAATTGTGCCATAATTTATAATTTGCCAACATAACATATTGTGTAGTACTATGTTTAAACATTTAAGAAAACAACTTTTTAAAAAATTGACAGGGATCTTTGGTTAGAACACAGGCCCATTTTAAGTTGCGAAATTCTTCTTAAACACATGAAAATGAGGTTAAAATTGGTGTGGCCATCTCTGGGACTCCATGAGAAGATCTTACAGGCAGTGCTCATTTCTTCCCAGAGAGAAAAGCATATTTGGATGTGTGCTGTCATTACCTCAATGCACCACAGACAGAGGGATGTGGGAGCCTGACTCAGTTTCCCTGGTCACAGCAGCATCCAGGTATAGATGAGCAATGATGCTGGAGAAACACAGTTCTCTTTCAGTTCAGCTGGAGCCAAGTTGTCCATGGGAGACCCTGGAACAGGTAAATGGAACTCCTGGCTATGTGGGTGAGTGAAGGATTCAGTTCTGTACAGAAAAGAACTTCCAAGTTATCCAAAACATGTCATATGAGTTGGGTCTTATTCTGCAGAATTCAGGGATACTACACTACCTCCAGCATCAGGTTGTCACTGATTCTGGGGACCAGGGATAAGACCTAATGCAAAGTGGAGGATCAAGTCATTTCAAAGTGGGCAAGAGGAAAAACACAAATGTTTCAATCCATGTTTCCTTTTGAAAACCTATGTTTAAGCCCAACAGAATGTGTTCATTGTTTTCTAATATGCTTTCTGATCTTAACTTTCATAAAAACTCATGACTGTTTTCTATAAAAGGTGGGTTTGGACGTACTAAATAGCCATCTTACAAATGAGTAATAAATAGGCATCCAGTGTTTTTCCTCTGATGTTCAGACAATATATCTCTCAGGATCGATTTGAGCTCATTCTTTTATGGGTGCAATGATGTTTCCTTACTGGAGTGCGATATTACTGGAAGTGTGCTCCACTGCCCACCCAATGAGCCAGCCCCAATTTCCACCAAAGGCACTGTGAGCAGAAAAGTGACTTATTACAATACCATAGAAAATATGCTCACACTCCCAACCACTTTCCCCTGGATGTTAGACACAATAAAAGTGGCATCTACTTTTGTGGGTAACAGTAAGTGTCTATTCAAGTCTACAAGCATGCTTAACTTCCCTGCTGTGGTTACAGCCACATCTCGAGTAAGTACACAGGCAGCAGTCACTAAGAATATTGCTACAATTAAAAGCAGAAGTGGTAACAGGATTCTCCTTGTAGAGCAGTTAAATTCATGCAACAACCACAAAAAGCATTTATTACAACTTCAGGAATCTGAGTAACCAAAGTGTTGAATGCTATTGCTTTATTCTCCATTATTCCCAAGATAATTTAAAAAAAGGGAAGTCTATTTTTAAAATTAAACTATTTATTTTGACATAATTTTAGAATAACATACAGTTAAAGAAATATTATTTGCACTTAACAGGGAATAGCCAGGGGAAAGGCATCCAAACTCTTTTGTCTAGACTGGAAGTCTAGTGCAATTTTATACTAACATACTTATATGAGGTCTTACTGTAGCATAATCACACATTGTACAATTAAGTGTCAGCCGTAAGTATGTTTCCAGGATGGATTTGTTTCTTTATAAACTATCACATGCAAATCATTGTGATTCTAAAAGATAGTCACGCAATGCCCTAGCCAGCTAGCTCAGTTGGTTATAGTATCGTTTCAATATACCAAGGTTGTGGGTTCAATCCCTGGTCAGGAAACATACAAGATTCAACCAATGAATGCATTAAGTGGTACAACAATTCAATCTCTCTCACTCTCTCTCTCACCCTCCTTTTCTTTCTCTCTAAAATCAATAAATAAAAAAATTAAAATATAGCTATATACTGAGAACTTTGGAGTAGATGATATGAAAAGTTTCAGAGTTCAAGCAAATATCCACTTTGCATTTGTGAAAATTATGTGTATTAATACAAGTTCTTATATAAGTGCCCTTTAGAGCTTTACCAAGTATGATGATTCATCATTCTGATATATCATGGCACAGCTGGTTGCCAGGATTGACATTATAGCAAAGATTTATATAAAATATCTAAAAGTTGTGTAGCTATATGATTCTACTCCACGGGTAGCACCATCCCCAACACCCATTTTTAGGATAATAACTCCAGAAGAAAAAATATCTACAGAGAAAAACTCTCATAATTAAACTACTTGTCTCCAACATTCTAGGCAAAGAAACATGGCCATAAAATTTTTATCTTAGTTTTTCTGATTTACTTATTTCACTCAGTATAATGTTATCAAGGTCCATCCATGTTGTTGTAAATGATCCGCTGTCATCATTTCTTATGCTGAGTAGTATTCCTTAGTATATATGTACCAAAGCTTTTTAATCCACTCGTCCTCTGATGGATACTTGGGCTGTTTCCAGATCTTCGCTATTGTGAACAATACTGCCATAAACATGGGGGTGCATTTCTCCTTTCGGAATAATACTATGGTGTTCTTGGGGTATATTTCTAAAAGTGGGATAGCTGGGTCAAAAGGCAGTTCAATTTTTAATTTTTTGAGGAATCTCCATACTGTTTTCCACAGTGGCTGCACCAGTCTGCATTCCCACCAACAGTGCAGGAGGGTTCCCTTTTCTCCACATCCTCCCCAGCACTTATTCTGTGTTGTTTTGTTGATGAGCACCATTCTGACTGCTGTGAGGTGATATCTCACTGTGGTTTTAATTTGCATTTCTCTAATGATTAGTGATGTTGAGCATTTTTTCATATGCCTATTGGCCATCTATATGTCCTCTTTGGAGAAGTGTCTATTCATTTCTTTTTCCCATTTTTTGATTGGATTGTTTGTCTTCCTGGTGTTGAGTTTTACAAGTTCTTTATAAATTTTGGTTATTAACCCCTTATCAGATGTATTGTTGAACTATATGATTCCATACATAGATGGGACATAAAAATGAGACTCATAGACATGGACAAGAATGTGATGGTAACTGGGGGGGGGGTAAGAGGGGGAAGATGAGGGACGGGGTGGAGGGAGGGGAGGGGCACAAAGAAAACCAGATAAAAGAAGGTGATGAAAGACAATTTGAGTTTGGGTGATGGGTATGCAACATAATCAAATGTCAAAATAATCTGGAAATGTTTTCTCAGAACATATGTACCCTGATTTATCAATGTCACCCTATTAAAATTAATTTAAAAAGATTTTTATCTTAAAATATGTAATATCTACAAGGAGTCAATATTTGAAAGTTGAGAGTGGATGATTAGTTTAAAATAGGTCTTATTTGGACATGTAGAAAGTGTATACATTTTTAGTACCTTAGTAAATACACTTTATTTTTAAATAGATTTAGACAGAAAAATGCACAGAGTGTTTATTAGTAATTTTAACTTTCTAAAAATTTAGTTGTTGTAGTTTAGTGAGATAAAAATGATTTTGTTTGAATTGTATTTCCAACTTGGTTGATAACTAGAAATGATTAAATCCATGCTACAAATGGATGTAATCTTGCATTTTTAATTATTGTAGAAATGAATCAACATGGATTTTTATTCCCAATACCTCCAAGTAAAATTCTTATCTAAAGAGTTTTTTTAAAAGAGTGTTATTGTATACATGCACATTGTCATTCCCTGGTGTGTTCAAAGCCTACATAATAAACAAGAAAGACTTAATTCTTAATATTTTTCTAGATTTTAAGATTCTTTCCTTTAATACTTCTCTAATAAAAATATATAAGTGCTTATCAGAGAGAATTTCAGTCCATAAATTCCATAAAATATCTAAAGAAACACTAGTTGTTTTTATTTCTTACATCAACATAAAAAGAATTGAAGACAGGTGTAATAGTAAGAATAAGGCACAAATTATTTAGACAAAAAAATAAAACAAAATTTTAGTTCTGACTTATTGTATTATTTATTACTCTAATAACTTGTGGTCTCTAACCTTTATTCTAAGGTGTCTTCAAATTAAACTATTCATCATTGTATTGCTTTGATTTAGAAGAATTCTCTACTCAACAAATTAACAGAGTATCGAAGGGAAAAACCAAAACAAAACAAAATAGATGATCAACTTGTTAGGCTGGGGAGGATGCATGTAATCAAATTTAACACACACTTATTATTTAGAAATAAAAATTTTCACAAATAATAGAAGGGCCTGCCCCTAAATCTGTAGAATAACATTTATAAGGAGCTATAGGTAGCACAATTTTTAATATCGTTTGATGGTGATATAGTGAAGCTGTCTCCGGGAGATGGCGGATGACACAGATACTGACTTTCCCCATTTTTCTTGCACATTGCATTAGCATGGTAATAAGCCTGGAAAAAAGACAGAAGAGGGATAAAGAGTTGGAAAGAAAACACAAAATAGCTTTATTTGCAGATGTTGTGCTCGTAGCAAAATCCAAAGGGATCTGTGACGAATTAGAAATAATAAGTGAATTTAGAAAGTTAATGAACACATGGTTAATTTAAAATTAAGTATTTTATCTAACTTTGTCAGACATAAAGATAATGAAAAGATTAATTAGATAATTTGCGAAAAACACCAGAAGTTACTGACAGCCTTCTGCTCCCTCTTAATGTGGAGAAAGCTGCAACAGACCGTGGTTGCCACCTTCGCAATGACAAAGTCTGATGTCCCACAAAATAACTTTTTCTGGTGCCTGCCAGGGTCCTGGGGTCACCAGGAAAACAGGTGGACTGAATTAAAACATGAGCAAGGTCCTCCAAGAGAATGCCAGGAATGTTTCTGCTCCGTAGAGCACAGGAGCTAGAGGGGACCACTCTGCAAGTGGGTAATGACCACTCACCCAGGGGAGAAGCAAGGGCCTCATTTCAGGAGAAGCTGAAGAAGCCACAGAAAAGAAAGTTCACAGTCCACTCTGATAAAAGGCAGAGTTTTGAAATTTAATTACCTCCATCTATCCGAAAAGAGCTTGCCATGCCTTACTTTCTGGGCCTCATGTTGGCCTGTGGCCATCGAATGCAGAGAGCTGTTTTCTGGACTGGTGCTTACTGACACCCAGGACTTGGGGATCCCCTCACTCATTCCTTTGCCCTAAAATGCTAAGGAGTTTCTCGGGAAGGTCTAGAGCTGGAATACAACATGCTTATGCCCAACCAGGGTGCGGGGGAGCTGCCTACTGGTATACTTTGGGTCACACTGGGCTGCACAAGACTCCAAAGTGCAGCCTTCTTTAGGCAGAGCCTGACATTGCCCCCTTGGGGATGTCCCACCATGTCAGTTGAGTGAAACCGGAACTTGCCCTCCCCAATTGCCTCTATTTATGGTTCCAGTTTGGATTTCAAGTTCACAGAAATTTGGATGAGCCACAGAAGACGGAAGCAAAGCAGCAGCCTGTGCTCTGAAGGTGACTAAGGCCCCCAGGGCTCCTGTGCCCACCCTGCCACTGGCCCCATGGGTGGGCTAGGGCAGCAGAGTGTGTTTCCCTGGGCTTTTATTAGGTTCAGAAGAGCTGTTGTGCTTTTAGTCAGTGCTGAAGACTCAGTGGTTTCCTTTTGAAGATTCCATGACACTGTTTCTCTCCCCCACTTTCTCTCTCCTTCCTCTGACTGGCCCCAAGTGCAAGGTCCATCCCGACTTACGTAACATTTTTTTGCTAGTCTGTGTTATTCTCCAAGACTAGTAAATGTCACATAGTTTCTCTCCCAAAATTATTTGATCACATAATTATTTTCTTCCCAAATACCATGAAAATTAATACATTAGCAAAAAAAAATGTAAGTATTCATTTTTTAATCTTAAATATTTAAATTTAATAAGTCTTTCAAATAAAAAAGTTAATATTATATGACTTACTATGGGTTATCATAAATAATACACCAAGATTCATATTTAGTGATTCTTTATTCACATTTTTAGTGCTTTGAAGTCAGATATTTCAAGACTATTCTAGAATGATCTGGATGGAAAGGAGGCAGAAAGTCTGGGGACAACCTCAGATTTTATGATTTTAATATTCAATATATTCCAGTATAGTTCCTTGTGCGTTTCTGAAACACATTAAAAACTTTCTCTCTTTTTAGTCATCTGCCGGCACCTCTTCAGTATTTTTTTTGATTGATAGTTGTCTGAATCACAAAGAAAGCAACATCTTTTCTTCTTAGGTCCTTGGATGGTGGGCAAGTTTGGGAGGTGTAAACTGCCAGCCCAAATTTCACCTTAGAAGCTGCAGCACTGTCTTACAAATTTTTTTATGCTTCATTACAAGGACTAGTTAAGTGGTTATGTACATACATATAAATATATTTATGCACAAATGCATTTTATTTAATCAGGAAACTCTCATAAACAAACATGTTGCATGTATGCAGATTTTTTGGGGGGTGGGAGAAGAACACATTTTAAGTTATCCAAAAATAATTTGCCCCCTGCGTAGTTCTAGTACAGAAATTAATGATGATACTATTTGTTCCCATCTGCTCTATAGATGCCCTAGTGATCTGGTTATAAAAAATAAATAAACTCTCTACTATTGCAAAATTATAATTTTTAAATAGATATTAAGAAATGTTTCTTGCCTGACCTGTGGTGGCGCAGTGGATAAAGCGTCGACCTGGAAACGCTGAGGTCGCCAGTTCGAAACCCTGGGCTTGCCTGGTCAAGGTATATATGGGAGTTGATGCTTCCAGCTCCTCCCCCCTGTCTCTCTCTCCTCTCTTGTTCTCTGTCTCTCTCTCTCCCTCTCTCTCTCCTCTCTAAAAATGAATAAATAAAAATAAAAAATAAAAAAAGAAATGTTTCTCTTATTGTTTTCTTCCCCAACATCAAATAGTCTCAGTATTACAACAGGAAAAAAAAAGAATAAAATACAAAGACAAAGAAGAAGTACAACAAATGCCTTTATAATATAAACAATACTCTCTGGTTGACCCTATGAACTCTCAAGTACTAAAAAAAGGTAATTTATCTTTTATGATCATTTTCTTTGAACTTGTAAGTCCCATGTATGGACTGCTTTATGAGTTATGAGGAGGGATATATGGTGTTGGCTGGAGACTTGACATGGGTGGGGAACACACAGTGCAACATACAGATGATGTGTTATAGAATTGTACACTTGAAATCTGTATAATGTTATTAACCAATGTCACCCCAATGAATCCAATAAAATTTTTTTTGAAAAGAAAAAAAGGAAAATGCTGTTTGTAAGGTATACATCTATGTGATTTTTTTAGTAAGCAGCAAAAATTCATGCTCATAAGCATAGTCAATAGCTACAAAGAAAAAAAATAAGGCAATTAAGAGATACATTTCTCTTAACTAGTCTATTAAGAAAATATGAAGAACATATAAAATACAAAAACAAATAATATTCCAGTATATGAGTCAATCTCAATAAGTTATCTTAGGATCGTTTACCTATTGATAATCTATGATTAAAGCAGTGCATTTGGTGCTCAGGTGAATAAAAAATGACGCATTAATTTTTTTGGTTAGAAGAGTTCCAGCTACTTTACAGCTTGTTTAGATACAAAGTTTTTCAGGAAGACAACTGAAGCCTATCCGCTGCTCTTTTGACACTGAGACTAGTAAATGGGCACTCTTTCTTACCAACAATGATTCTGTAATTATTATCTGGTAGGAGCCTCAGTCAATTACATGATGTGACATTTGCAGAACATAGCTAAAGAGATTGTCGATTGAGAGTCACAGTCTTCTGTGTTGTCTATGACCCTTCATGACCTTAAAATAATTACCTACATGGTTTTGAACAGAATCTCCTGATTCCGCCCCTTTGAGCTCTTCTAATCTTAGCTTTCACTGCTGGGCTCTGTGCATCTGTCACCAGCCAGACTCTGCCCACTCCTCCCTCTCTGCATGTTTCCACCTTTTGCGCATAATGAACCCTCTTTCTAGACTGACTCCACTGCATTCATCTACCCCAGGTAAACCTAACATATCGATGAGGCCTTTAACTGAGTATCCTAATTTGTTAGCATTTCTCCTTCTCCTGTATTCCTTGATTTGTTCTGATTTGTGATATTGATAACATTAGGGATCATGTTTTGGTCGTTTGCCTACACATGAAGGAAGAGACCTGTGCTTAATTCTTCTTTATCTTTCCTATAATAATGCATATAATCTTGCAGAATTTCTAGAAATAGTTCCTTAGCTGTTAAGTGCACGCCACACGTGGGTTTCAGCAGTAGGTGTTTGCGTTGCTTGCTGACTGACACAGCCCATATTCTGTCATGCGTGCTGATGGAAAGTGTCTGTTGAGAGGGTAAAGTAAATGAGCGGCCATCAGCGACCAGCTTGCTTTTCTTGTAAGGTTCAGGTAATATTACTACAATAGTAGCCAACACTCAGATTTCACTCATTGTTATTTTATGGTTTTCAAGAAGAGTGTAGTTTCTAATAAAAAAAAACCCATAGCTAATTATGGGCTTCAACATATATTTAGAGATTTACATCCCATATGTAGGTATTACCCATTCAAACATCCTTTTGCTTTAAGATCTAGGTCTCATACTTGGGTAGTTTTGCAGTTTTTGTTGTGTTTTTTTTTTTTAGGCAAAAATATATTATTTCACATGTATAGCAGATCTGCCCTCCACATGTGAATCAAATGCATAACACAAGTATTTGTTCAATTTTGGGAAGGGTCACACTCCTGTCCTATTTAAGTGACGGTATATTCTGCTCACACCTGCATAACGGGAGCTCAGTGGTCTCTGGTGGTATTTACCTAAACACTCCATGGACACAAGTGCCTTCTGGGCCACATGTAGCCTTTCCCGGACCCCCGCAGGGCCTGGCCCCCACCAGCCCACAGTGTCACTGAGGACCCTGGTCGCACCCTGAAGTCCCTGCTTATTATTTTCTATCCACATCGAGCATAGAGAGTTGTTTGGGAGAATGAGTCTGCCTGAGCAAGGAGATAGCTTCATTTCAAAGTACATGTTGGTATCTACTTTTAGCAAAACAAAGACACTGTAGAACCTTTGAATTCACATTTTTGTTCAAGGGGGTTAAATCCAGAATCAAATTTTTAAGCAAAGGCAATGAAAGCACCAGCAGCTGCAATGCTAAGAGATCTCTTCTTAGAGACGAAAGCTCTTCTGAAGTCAGAGTCAAGCTCTCACTCCGCGGCAAGACAGGCTCAGTGGACGTCACCGCTTGTCAACATCCTGGGGACACATTTCTCCTCTTCCATGGGCCACTGTCAAGGTTCCTTACTGTTGTGTGAGCCTGAGATTACACAACACACTGAGACTTGAGAAGTGACCGTATTGAACCCAACCATGTACTTTTTCATTTCTAGTAAATTAACAGATAACTATGAAATCGTAGCACATTTTAAATGACTCTCACATATTTCTTTTCATGGAGATAATAGAAATTGTGCATCAAAAAATAAAACTAGCGATTTAGATCAGATGTGGCCTTAGAGATAGGATTTTATTGCATCCATTTGTCTGTCAGTCTTTCTACATATTTAACCAGCTCTTGTCACCATGGCAACCGTGCCTCTCTGGGAGGGTGAAGGACAACTTGCAGCTACTAGCCAACTTTCTTCACCACTGCTTGACTTCTGCCAACTTGAAGACAGTCAGATATTTTAAAAATATGCTTTCTATACTTCTCATTCGAATCCCAGGGGGAAACTCTTTAAAAACCTGCACTGTATTGAGATGGCAATGTTAGCGCTTAATAATGCTATACAAATATAAGAGTCTGTGCGAGCAGAATAATGCCTCACCCTTTAAATGCTGCTCAGCTTTGAACATCCTTACGGTCAGAAAGTTGTCAATTCCTGAACGTGCCCGGTTTCTTCAAATGTCTTCTTCGCATTTGACATTTTAGTCCAAGTCCTCTCGAAGGGCAGGCAGAAAAACACTGGTCTATTTCTCAGAAAGGAATCAATAGTTTTCTTTTAAACATCAAGGCTCTGGTTATGGAGGAATTTAATGTCAGCACTTACAGCTCCATCGATGTGTCTTCTACACCCTCAGAAAAGAGGGCGATGGGGCTGCCCTTTGAGATGCCAAATGTTAATTTAGACAAAAGGAATGATGGTCTGAGAGTTGGGCACCATCGCCTAAGCGGTGTTACCTTCCATAGCAACACCGCCATCCCCGATGGTGCTTGATGACCGATAAAACGATCTAGAAACCATGTCAAAAGAGGCAACATCAGCCACGCCGGTGCACAAAGGGTCAGGGTCCGAGCAATACCCATCAGGCCTGTGCACTGCAACCTTTTACATCAGAAGAAACGTGTGTCTCAATCCTTCTGACGTTTGTTTGCATTTATCGTTTGCAACTGCATTTCATTGTTTGTAAGCAGGGCTCCCTGAGACAAGGTCATATAATTGGATGTTTCTAATAGCTGGTATCTCAGAAATGAATTCAATAAGCCACCCCATTGTATTTTTCCCTGCAGAGGAATGCTCTCTGATGCTGCGGTTTGATGAAGCCGTCTCCTAAGAGATTTAGCTTGTGTCTGTGTCACAGGCAAGGATCATGTCTGGGCACAGAATCTTCTGCTGAATGGTGTCAAGCTCAGATACACATGGACTCAGCAAGGAAACTAAGATGCTGAGGGGACTATAAATGGTCTTTTCTAGTTTTCTTTCCTTTTTATTTATTCTTCAGGCTTATCCAAACTTGCAGCTGAAGAAGGGACAAGAACATTTACATCAAGTTGATCAGAAAACCAAATGTGTTTGCTCCGGGGCTGTGAGTTCAGGTGGACAGAAAGCTCGCCCCATGCATGGTCATTCCTGTGGTCCCCGGCTCCAACTCCAGGGGGACCAGGTCACTTCTGATTTCATACAGAGAGCGACACCTGTGTTTGTTTCTTATTAATATGTGGTCCTTCTATCCCATTGTCTGCTTGCTTGTGTAAGAATGACCTATCTAGGTAGGAAACAGAAGTTCTCTCAGGGGAGAACTCTTCTCTCCTCTGTGCTGAATAGAATTTCTACTAGGATATCTTCTCCGTGGCTAACAAATCTTCTACCAAGATAAGCTAGAAATGATAAAAAAGACACATGGGGCTGAGATGTTCCCTGGTTTGATCTCCACATGGAAAATCATTTTACATATGTCAGGGGACACTACTGCACACTAGAGTGTAATTTTAGTAAAATTTCTCCTGTCTCTGTGATGGGAGGTGGGTGACAACCTGGAGGAAGTGTCCCCTTGGCCGCTGCCCTCCCAGAGAACAGAAGCTAGGGTGCCCGCTTCCTGGGTTGTGACCTTGTCAAGAGGCTTTCAAGACTTACATTTCAAAGGAGAAGAGATATGACTCATAGTCGCAAGTTCTCTAAAGTGAGCGCTCTCAGACAGAGAGAGGAGGGTCCACGGTAGTCAGGGCCTATGAATTCCATAAGGACTAGTGAGAGGGGAGGGGAGGGGACTGGGGCAGGAAGAAACCTGTTCGGAGTTTGGTCAAGCCAAGGTGATGGTGAAGATTCTACTGGTCAGTACAAACAGTGCTGATTATCTTCCTTGAAAAGGGTAAATCTTGTCTGCTCCCACCTTCCCAGGCCCCGTAAATAGACATGTGCACAGGGACCTCCTGCAGTCACAGGCCTTCAGGAATATTTGGGTCATTCTATCCACTCATTAAGGTGCACCTGACACAGTCAAGTTCCTCATATGTGTCTGTCTAGATAAACTAGTCTCCCACCGTGGTCAGAAAGGAGGTCATAGAGCTTCTGTAGTCATGGCAACTATGGACCTCAAAGATATTTACACAGCATCAATATTGTACCTGCCTCCACAACCACTTTAGGGAGGGCCATCTGGTAGACCCAGTTCACCAATTCAAATGTGAATCTCATTCCCAAACACCCTCAGAATAATGTTTGAGAAATATTTAGGCCCCTGTTTCCCAGTCAAGCCACTGCATGAAATTCACCACCACAATGGCAGTACCTCTATTTCATAGCTGAAGAAACTGATTCCCAGGAAGGTAAATTAATTGACATTGACTGTTGAGTCATTATTTGAACACTGTCCCCAGAGTATATGCTTTTAATTCCTTTGTTGGGTGTCTTCTTATAGAATTTTCTTGGAGATTAATTCTGAAAACTAACATTGTAACATATGTCTTTTCAGAAGAAAGACAGTGGGAATTACATTTCAGCAGTAATCATGAACAGACTCTTTTTTTTATGTTGATGGTCATCTAGAAAAATTAAGCTATTATGTCAAAACTTATCTAAACCATAGGGCACCAGGGAAACAGTGGCATAGGCATCAAAGATGGAATCTCTACTTTCAAACTCATTCGGCATCTCTAGCAAGGGACGGAGTTGCCAGATACTACAGGAGGACATGCCAAAAAAATTGGCCTCAATAAATAAAACACCACCAAAAAATAACCAAAAAAGTAACAATCCCTCATATTTGCTTAAATTTATGGTTCAAATTCTCATGCTAATTCTCAGACAGAAGATAAAGAGGACATTCCTACTTTTAAAATTTTAAAATAACCTCCTTTATTTGTACCATGCATTCAAATTCCTATTACGGCAGACATCTTGCAAGAGGCTGTGCAGTCTATCTACTGTATTGTTCTTGCTGCAATAAAACAGTAACAAATTGCTTCAATGAACATTCTATTCTGGGTTGTTTTAATATTGAAAAAGATGAAGGTCTAATTTATAAGATTTATAAAAGACCCTAGTTACAAGTAGAACAACTGTGTTGCCCGATAGAAAAATGGTAGTTAGCAATGGGGGAGAAAAAGGAAATAGCATCTACAAAATGCCACTTTCCCCAGGTGAAACAGCTGGCAACAACATTACATATTCAAATACATCATACTGACATGTGGTTTCTATCTTTTTGGCTTACCCAAGTGTTTTCTAACATATCACCTGCAGCTACATGTATAAACCCAGAGTGTTTTGCTTATTAAATTTAGGTCTTCCTCATCATTTTCCATTTCATAGGAACTATCATAATTTGTCAGTTTATATAGAAATTAAAAACAAGATACTGAGCTTAAGGAAATAGGGGATATTACATGTGACTGCAGCCCATTTCATTCCATTTATTCCACCATGATTTATACATCTTGTTTGGTCTTTTTATTGAAAATATTCTAAGTTGCTTACTTTCACTTGGGTGATTATTAGTTTGTTTTCCTCCTACTTCTAATGACTATCTGCTTCTGTACCTGGGCTTGCAGGCCACCCTGCCCAAACTAAAGTATACAAGCGTGTCCACCTGTCTCTCAGAGGATTATCAGATGCCATTCTAGAGAGCATCTTAGTTCCTGAGCACCTTGTCACATGTTTAAATCAAGCAGTTTTATACAATCACAAAACTAGTGCTACATTCTGATCTAAAGTCAAAGCAATATTCATTTCATGCAGTTAATGATATTGAGTGACACAGAGGAGGATGCCAAGTGAGATACTAAGAGATAGGACCATTGGAAGAGAAAAGGGAGGCAGCGCGTGATGGCGGGGCATCCCCTCCCTGCAGGTCCTTAGCTAAAGGAAGAAGCTAGTTCCTAGCCTCTGGGAATCCATTCGTCTTACATGTCTGCTGTAACTGCCGCCCATGGAGTCAGCAGCCCCACTGTCCTGCCGACAACACCCGTTTCTCCCGCAAGCAATTGTGGGAGGATGCTAAAGCCATCGGAGGGACCAGGCGGCTGCTACCCTTTCATCCACTGCTGATGTGTGGAGCTCCAGTGGCCAAATTCAGCTGACACTCTGCTGTCCAGGAAATCTGGCATGCAACTTGGGGGCTTCTGGACTCGGGGAAGGTTGCAGAAGAGTCTAGGGGCTGACTGTCAATGGGCAGTAATGGGCAGTATGCGCCTTGCATACTTTCCACAGAATGCCTGACATGCAACCGCATTAAGCTGCTCTTGACACTGGGCTTTGTTGACACTTTCAGCAGATCTCAAGGTTACAGAACAGTCAGCAGATCAATCAGTTTTGTTAGTACTTCCAAATTGGGTGGCACACAGGATCAGTGGTGTGTTTGTTATATGTATTTTTGAATTGTCTTTATTACAACATTTGGAAAAATCACCAAAGGGAAACTGTGATTTTTATTTGCACACTAAGCACGTGTTAACCATGTAAATAGGATGTAACTGATTCCCATCAATGATCTAGTTTCTACCAATAAAAAATCACATCAGATCACTTCTCTTTTGTAAATGCTCCACGGATGCCTGCAGCTTTGTAATCAAAGCCAAAGTCCTTACCTTGGCCTACAAATAGCCAAAATGCCTGAGTTGGAAGACCATTTGACCCTCATAGAATTCCCTAGTCTATCTAAAAATTGGAGTGGCATATTCTGCAGACCAGGGCACAGTAGCTGCTCAAAACTTTTCCCCTCCTCTGGTGATATTTGAGAAATAGTGTGAGAGTGCCAGATGCATAATGCTAAGTTATTTTATTTATTTATTTATTTATTTATTTATTTATTTATTTATTTATTTATCATTTTTTTGTGGCAGAGACCGAGAGAGTCAGAGAGAGGGACAGATAGGGACAGACAGACAGGAAGGGAGAGAGATGGGAAACATCAACTCCTCGTTGTGGCTCCTTAGTTGTTCATTGATTGATCCTCCATATGTGCCTTGAGCAGGGGCTACAGTAGACCCAGTGATCCCTTGCTCAAGCTAGCAACCCTGGGCTCAAGCTGGTGAGCCTTGCTCAAACCAGATGAGCCCACACTCAAGCTGGCAACCTCAGGGTCTCGAACCTGGATCCTCCACATCCCAGTCTGATGCTCTATCCACTGTGTCACTGCCTGGTCAGGCACATAGTGCTAAGTTTTAACTTTCATCCCTTTATGTCCATCCTGGTGCATATGTTGCCAAGGTGAAAAGAAGAAAATACTTTTTAATGATGTTTAAATACACAGGAAAGTAGACATAATTTTGCACAAACACTAAAAACTGAATATGCACAGATGATATCTGGTATTTATTTAGAAGACAAAGTAACCACGAAAGTAGTGCCTAAATGTATGCATGTTTATGTTTGCTAGGCTGTCTCCAGACACAGCCACTATCCATTTCTTCCCTTTGTGCCTAGGACGCAACTACACATAGCAAGAGGTGGAGTCCAGGTCTCCTCCTCTTGAACTTGGACTGGCCTTCCGACTTGCCTCCACCAACACAACACATTGGAAATCAGGATCTGTGAGGTCTGGTTCTATCCCTCTGAAGGGGGGATGAAACCAGACATAGTGTATAAAACCCAGGTACCTGGCAACTGCCATGGTGTGAGGAAGCCCAAGTCATCCATGTGGAGAGATCATATATGGAGAAACACAGAAATTTAATGGATAACCTGAATCAAGTCCTCAGAACAAGATTCCAACTGAAGCTCTCACTTAGTGCCCAGCCGTTTGACACTCTAGCGGATGCCCAGGGAATGATCAAGTTAAGAGATCCATGCCCTGTCCAAACTACTGATCAACGGATCATCAGAAAATAAACTGGCTGGCACCAGCCAGTGACTCAATGGATAAAGCATCGACTCAACACTCCAGAGGACATGGGTTTGACCTTGGTCAGAGCACATAAGAGAAGCAATCAATGAGTACACAACAAAATGGAACAACGGCTTGATGCTTTTCTCTCTTTTCTCTCTCCATTCCTCTCTCTTTCTCAATCTCTCTCTCTCTCTCAAATCAATGGAAAAGTGTATTTAAAAAGAAAATAAACTGGTAATACCTTTGAGTGAGTAAGTTTTGGGTGGCTTGCTAACGCAATAGATAACTGAAACACAAGGAGTCAGCCGCGTTTTAATATAGCCATTGCTTTCTTTAGTATAAATGGAAGCAGAGTGACTCAGAGTGTCGAAATTTCACGTCCTGGAGTCTAGTCATAGCTTTTCTCATAGCCTTCTATAGTTTATCCAAGCCTTAGTATATTATTTTAAATATGTTCTTATTCAAACACTTGAACTGCAACTAAAACTCACAAATGCCTTCTGCAAAGCGATTCTGGCAAGTTCGCATGTTATGACGGTTGACATAATCTTCAGGCACAACACATTGCAGCCATTCTAATTCATTTAACATTTCTTGGTAACTGACTACAAGCTTGCTCTGGGCAAAAGAAAAAGAATAAGCTATTATCCATGCTTTCACAGAGCTCACTGTTCACCGGGGGAAATGCCTTATCTAAATAGAATGCAACTATAGCTATAATAGTAATATTTAGCAGGTGTAATGGAAATTTTCAATGCATTTCTACCAAACATGCTTTTTCAAAAGTCCAACTTCCAAAATGTGCTCACACACCAACAAGCTAAAGCTTTTCTGACCAGTGTGAACACCTGACCTAGGCTCCTTTGTATTGGGACATGGGGCCATTTTGCAAGTCTGTGATGAACTCTTGTGTTAGCAGATTTTAAATGTTTGGGAAGGCTGTGTTTGGTCATGTGCTCCAGAGATTTACAAAAAACTTATTTTCTGACACACACACATGCATGCACACACACGCTAAAGAGGCAGTAAGATTTGTACAGAAATAGCATTTGCATCCTGAGAGAAAGAGGAAGAGATAAGAAGAGAGAGAAGAGCTAAGGTTGCCTGCCACCCCGCTTCCAGCCTCTCCTGAGATGGGACAAGAAACCCAACTGCTGGCCTCTGGGTCCACTTCCTTCTTTGACTTAAACCAGCTGGAAGAAGTGCTCTTTTTTACCCCCAATGAGATGCAGAACACACACAGTGATCATGCAAGAAGGCAGTCTCTATCTTCTGGATAGCAAGGATTAGGATAAACTGGGCAAAACCCGTGAAGGCGAGTTAGGTGGTCTAAGAAGACAGAGAAAGTGCCGCTGGATGAAGAAACGCAGGCGTAACCCTAACCCTAACCCCCGTGAAACTGCGCATCATTTGAGAGAAACAACTGGCCCCCCATAATTAGCCGCATGGAGGGCAGAACAGTGGAGGTGAGGCCGGAAAGAACAACTGTGACAAAGTTAACCTAGATGACACATAGCATCCAAATACATCCAACAGATCCTTCTCGGGGCTAAGAAGCAGCAGAGGACAGGAAAGGAAGAAAATGAGGACGCATTTTCTATTTCCTTGTGAGTATGAAGAAAAGGCAACTTTTGTGGCTTTATCACACTGATCAGTAGACAAAGCAGCAGGAGACCTGATCAGGAGCTCGTGTACTTCCTGATGGCATTTGCATTCCAGGCACAGAATGACCGATGCGGGATAGAACCATACACGACGCAATTTCTCACACTGTATGCATGAACAAGTGATACTGAGTTTTCTTCTCAAACGCTTGCTTAAAGGTCTTATTGATTTTTGAAGTGATTCAAGGGAATATGGACCAGTCACATCTTGAATGACATAACTGGCTTGTTTGTGTCAATCTGTTGGCCTTCTCGAGAAATGTCTACAGTTCCTGGTAGTGGTTACTCTAAGAATGTCTATCATTACTTTTTCCGTTATCTTAGTAGAAAGGGATAAAAAAAAAGCCTGTAACTTTAAGGACACCCACCCCCAATAATAACCAGGGCTGAGATTTCGCTGAAGCACTTATTTGCTAATGTGTGAGAAGTTATCAGTCGTGTTCCGCAACAAGGTGCCCAGTCAGTGTCCTGCCTTTGCATGTGGATCAACACCTGTGACAGGTCGCTTCTCTACTTCATCATACTTCTCATTTTCTCCTCCCCTCTTTCCCTCACCGACTTCACAAAAGGGAATAGCAATAGTGTTTTATTGTTATTTTCTAGGTAAGTCTCAATATTAACCTCAATCAAATGTCTTCATTAGAGTAGGAATAAAAGACCTGGCAGAGTTCTTGAATCAAATCATGATCTAATAATATTAGCAATATTTTTATAGTCTTGGCCAAAGCTCTGGTCTATTTCGACTTTGTACTAAAGTGAGCAAAAGACCAGCGAGAGGAGGCAACTTAGAAAATCAGATTACACCTTAGAACAATACGATATGCTTATGATTATGAGATAACATTACACACAGAAATGAATTTCTGTCCCTAAGATACCACAAAGCTGTATTTGATTCCTGTGACCATTTAAAAAAGAAATAAAGCTTAATTTAGTTGTTTTTTTAACTCTGTCCTATGTTACTTTGTCTCTTTACTTTCCTATTGTTTACTTCACCTAACCTTAAAAACTCACTGTTTTTGTTGTTGATTTTTACTATAGTTCCGCGTAGTTTTCCTTTAAAACCTAGAAGTAAACAGGTTGATGATTAACTTGTTTATCTTCATGTACAAGTGGTTAGGCCTATATAAATAACATGCATTTAAAAATGTATGCAAGGAAAAATTGGTTTCCGTTTCTATTTTAGCATTGAAGTATTTTGTTTCTTCTCATTTTGCCCTTTTAACAGACCCATATCTCCCACAGGGAAATGACAGCCTTTCCATATTTATCAAGCACTATTTTAAGGGGGAGGGGGCATATTGTCACTATCCCTTTAATAATGTCATGACATATGTATGATAAGTGATATTTGCTCTAAGACTCTGAATGACAGAAAAATGTTAATACTAAGATCCAAAATAGCATGCCTTTATAAAGTGATGTGATCACATTTTTCATAATGCTGAATTGCATAATTATTTCAATCACATCTTTTTTCTACTAAGTCAATAATGGAAGAGGTTATCAGTCTCTATCAGATCGCTAGCTGATTAGGGCGAATTAGAAACTGTCTATGACAGGGTTAGATAATAGTAACATAAAAGCCCTGTGCATAAAAACAGCAATAATGCATCAAATTCACTGTCTGCCTGAAACTCTGAAGTCCAGTAAATAGGACTCTATCCACACGTTCTCTTCTCAGACTTCTCACAGGCTCAATAAACACCCGGCAAAGCAAATCTAATATAATCCTTAGGACTTATTAAAATTCTCATTGAAATTCACCGATTATCTATGAAAGAATGTATTCCATAAGAAAAGATAATATGTTGTAGTTAGACATTATGTGTAAAATAATGGAAAAAAATGAAGCAGGCTCTAATTTTAGCATTGACGGCCAAGGAGCTCTGGAAATTTTAATTTTGGCGGAGAGGAAATGTGTTATTATCAAAGATGTTTGAAACTCTAGTTCTGTAAGTTTATTGCTTTACCTTATATAACCATAATACTGTGGCTGACACTGAAAAATATAATAATACAACTGATACCACATTAATAAATGATAGCAGTGTGTTGGACAGTGCACAAAACAGAACTGATAAGTGTGTGTTCTGATAAAGAAATTTTCATCCTATGCAAAAAAGCTAAGTATAGGTTGCTAGACCCTCTTCTAATGTTTTATAGGCTTCACCTCATTTGCTTGTCACAAAAACTCATTGTACATGTGAAAAGTCCAAAGCTGAGATGAGACTTTTGCCTTGAATTACACACCTACTAAGTGGCCAATGACATGTGCCATCTCGGGTCAGTCTGGGTTCGTCCTGTTTAGACAAAGAATACGGTTCTGCAAGTACTCAAAAGCAAGAAGAAAAGACAAAACTGTGTGAAAGCAATAAGAAATTTATGTGCTGTCAGTTTTATATCAATCATTGTGGATGGTTCTAAGTGTCTTAAAAGAAAATACTCTTTGTGAAGGAGTAAAGGCAAGAAGAGCTCTGAAGAGGCAAAGTTCACACACATGTACTAGGGGACTCTCATGGGATCATAGACTAACACGTATATCTATAGAGAGACAGGGGTTCTAATCAGATGAGACATCAAGTTTCAAGGGAAAATAACATTTAATAATAATCTTTTGAATGTTAGAATGCCACAGTAGCCATGTTGCAGCAGACATCTCTTCAAGATTCCGACTTAAATTCCTTTGGATACGGATACATATGTGGGATTGCTGGATCATATGGTCATCCTGCATTTAACTTTCTGAGGAACCTTCATGCTGTTTCCCACAGTGGCTGCACCAATTTACAGTCCACCAGCAGTGCACAAGGGCTTTCTCTTCTGCACACCCCACCAACACCTGTCATCTTCTGTCTCTTAGACAATAGCTGTTCCAGTGGGTGTGAGGTGACATCTCCTCGTGGCTTTGATTTGCACTTCCCTGAGGATTCGTGAAGTTGAGCATGTTTTCACATACCTGTGGCTGTCCCAGAACTGAAAAGACATTCTTCCTGAAAAGATATACCATGGCCAACTGGTACATGAAAAGATGTTCAACGTCTCATCTTTTTTGAGTTTTACAGACACTCACAGAAATAGAGCTCATTCCATTTGCTGCAGCTGCTCCATCCCAGGCTAAGTCTGGTGCAAATATATCCTACCTTCCACCTGTTTCTTCCATCATTTTCCATCAGTGCCACACAACAAGCCCCCTCCAGAAATGTCTCTCCCCATGTGCAACTGTCTTATTTTCATGCCTATCCCCAGTTTGTCATTACACATGTCTAGACTCTACAGTGGAGAGTCTACTCACTGGTGACCTGCATATCAAAAGAGCTCTACATTTTCTGTTTTGTATTTGGTTACTCTCTTTTGTAGTTAAGAGCTCTATTATCTTATTATCTATTATCTATTATTGGCAAAGGACACAAATCCCTTCTTGATTAGCCTGACATATATTAGATTTTGATTTGAGGTGCATTGTGTCATATAAAGGTATATTCAGTGTTAAAAGTGAATAGAAACATAGGATACATTCTTGTTGATTAGTACCTTAATGTAATTTAGTTTATTGAGGTCTTTTTGGTCACCTGTCATAACAGATGCATTTTTATAGATGATAGAGGGGCTGATCTGATATAAAAGTCTCGTTACCACTTACAGAATGCCGGCCAGCCAAGGGCACTCCGCTGAGAGCCCTCTACAGCCAAAGGCTCCGATGCACAGGGCTTGGTCCTGCCCATGGCAGGGCTTGTGACATTGAGGTTTTTTCTGAATAAATTTTGGGGGGAAAAAGTCATCATAGGTTTCCCTTTGAAATACTTTCTTTACTTTATGTTGGTTGATAACTCTCCAAATCATTCCATTTTACTTTGAGTAATGGGATTCAAAGAGTCTCACAATTCTAAAATGAAACACATCTCAGGCTGCTGAGTTTAGGGATAAAACATGAAAAGGTTCCTGAAACTTTTGAAATGGAAAATGGAAAAAAAAAATCTGTGCAGATCAAAATGCATTTCATGTTCAAAATTTTCCAAAGATACAGACTTCCTGAAACTCCTTTTTATAAGTTAGTTTTTGGTTTCAACTGGTCGGCACAGGATAATACCTAGAATCAAACATTACAGTGTTGATTGCAGGCTTCAAACCAAAGCATGGCTCTTTTACAAGTAGTTTTAAAGACCAAAACTGTTAGCAACTTTGTTGTCTTATCGTTGATGTAAAAATGAATTTTATGACTTAATGATTGAAAGTTAGCACTCACTGATTTATTTCTTAACCAACTCTATACACAAAGGTGAAGAGTGATGCAGACAGTAAAATAAATTAAAATGCTGAAACTCTGACATTGTATTAGGGTGATGGTTAGCTTCATGGGTCAACTTGTCTGCGCCGTGAGATCATGATGCCCAGAGATGGGGTCAAACACCACCATGGACATTTCTGTAAGGGTGGTTTTGTACTGGTTAACATTTAAATGGGTGACCTTTGAGTAAAGAAGATGGATGAACTTAATGTGGATGGGCCTCAGCCAATCAGGTGAAGGCTTGAAAAGACCAAAAGCCTGACCTCCCCTGAGCAGTCCTGAGTTCTGCCAGCAGACAGCCTTCTGGCTGGAACTGCAGATTTTGGATTTTCATGGTGGGGGGATAAATTTTAAACAAAGCAAAAGTAAACAGGTTTTCCAGAAGGAAATGAGAGAGAATGAAGGAGTAGCAAGAACTATGAGAAGCATTCCTGTGGGATGGACGTTACCACATTCCTAATGTCTTGTTTTCCTTTTCAATAGTTTAAAATGTTACATATATACACCTAATAAACTCCATTTTTACTATCCTTGGTATAATCTATACTCAAAGTATATTATTTGTTTTTTCTGTTATTGTCACACAGGGCAGCTCTATCTCTTAAAAACAATAAACTAACAATTCACATTGATAACCCCTTAGTGTGTCAAAATCCTAGAGGAACAGAGGGATTGTGGTCCTCCATAGCCCAAGGTGAAAATTAATGCCAACATGGGTTGACTTTCAGGATGAGTAGAATCCGTTAGGATCCCATCATCAAACCTACAAACCCAGCGTCTTATCAAACATCCCAGCTTGTCCTGGTACAATAGGGAGGTCTTCTTAAGATGGTGCCTTTCTGCTCGGAACTAATCTCCTTCCGAGCCCTCTCTGCTTGGATTGCTTATACATCATTCTTTTATGTAAGTCCTGCCACGCCCATCTTTTTCTCTCCTTCCAGTCATTTCCACCAGCCACAATCTATCAGACCATCACATTTCTGTAGTCTTGTCTAATAAAAAAATGAAACCGAATCAATCTTAACAATAAAATCTTCTCCAGACCATCTTGTTTTCTTGCTGTCATTCTGTTGTCTGCTCCCCTCTGTTGTCTGTTCCCCTGAATGCCAACGCACAATTCTTTGATACCTATTCTTCCTAGTTTGCTCATTCCTCATTCAGTCTTGTGTTTTCCAGCCTCCCTTACCCCTGAAGGGGACCATGTAAATAACTACAGACCCATAACATGTGAGCAGAAATGATATGACATCTCCTTAAAGACCCAATTACTGACCATTGTTTTCTGGTTCTACCTTCTGGAAGCATGGGAAGTGGTGAAAACTTGGGTGTCCTTGGTGGCCATGTGGTGGGGTTGTCAGCATGGATCCCTGTCTGTCCCGGGATGCTCATCTCTGCTACCTACAGAGGAGCTCACTCTTCACGTCCAATCTTGCTGCTGTTGATAGAGGAACTTGTGCCCGGCTTGTATAAATTCACAGTCCTCATCGGAAGCTCAAACTCAGTTTTCAATTTTCGGATGAAGTAATAACTGTGTCATTTGGTTTTTAAACACAAACCCACCAATGCACCGATTGATTCAGAACATCAAGTATAAATAAATGTTCAGTGCAAGGATGCTAAGTTTTCTTTTTTTTTATTGAGATGGTTTTGCAAAGAAATACAAGATATGTT
Source organism: Saccopteryx bilineata (assembly GCF_036850765.1). Lineage (NCBI taxonomy): Eukaryota > Metazoa > Chordata > Mammalia > Chiroptera > Emballonuridae > Saccopteryx > Saccopteryx bilineata. The sequence goes on from NC_089500.1 coordinate 4,537,848, forward strand.
TTTCTAAGGACATGAAGATTTTTTTTTCCCAATTTTCTAACCACCTTATAAAATATCTCTGACAGTTTAGATTTGTTTCCTCAACAAGTCATAAAGAAAGTATCCCCTCAGAAGCTGCTTATATGATTTTGCAAATTCAGATTCTGTTTTAGTTTCATTTATAGGTATTCCTTGAAGAAATAAAATTTCATCACATCCTTAAACTCATAGAGAATCTTAACAGATACACAGACAGAATAACAGTCTTAGAAACATGGATTCTATAGTCTTATAAAATATTAAAAGCATCTCATTTCTGTGCATTTTTATGCCTTTAAATATGTATCATAATAATTTATTGAAGAGTCTACTACATCTTAGCCACTATGCTATACTTAAGATTTATAATAATTAAAGAGATGTGGAGTTTTATATAGATTATGCAAGTACACATATCTGGTCCATTTATTTATGTCTCACAATTAATTTCTTCTACCTCTAACTCTTCCCGGGCACTTCCTGTCCAGAGAATCTGTACTGGAATGGTCAGCATGAAGAATGGTCTGAGAAGGGGAATGCTGGAGAGAAACAGTGGCTCATGTTGAGCGAGGCGGATAGCGGAGGGAGGGAAATGGTCAGCAAAGGGGGTCCCGGGACAGATGTGCTACGTGAGACTGCACACTCCGCTGGAGGAATAACGTTCCAGGACAGCTCGGGGGAGCTCACTGAGAAGTTCAGTGGTATTGGCTTTCCTCTGCAAGCAGGAGGTGTGGAGACAGAGTCAGTTTAATCATCACAGTGAGGATGTTAGGGGCCCAAAGCCACAGAGACCAGGTAGTGGGTGTAGCTTCCAGAAGCTTATGGCCCACAACTACTGCAACGTCTGTCAAGGTCAGAGAGCGGCCAAGGACACGTCCCATTAAGAGCAGTGGAAATGGTAACAGACCATGCCCTCATTGGAGGCAACATGGATAGACATCCTACAGAGATGCGGTTTCACGTCTGCAGCCAAACTGAAGTGAGAGCGGAAGGAACTGTGGGTGACCACCTCCCTAAGAGGACACGACCTTTCATCTAGTTCATGAATCTAAGCCCACGTAGAACCTTCTCACTGAACAGGTGGCTCAGTCCCCAAAAGGAAGGACCTTGCAGAATCAGAGTATATATTGTAAAGATTCCCTCTCTCGTAGTGGCAAATAGTGTGCTCCTTCGGATAGGAATATCAAACTGCTTAGGGTGTAGTGGTGGACACCAATGTGTATGTGTGTCACTTAAAGTGTAGCATACTAGACCCCAAGTGGACTTGCAATGAGCCAAGAACCCTTTGCGGAAGGTTTGTCATTGGTGTGGGCTTTAAAGAATAAAAATTCAGTTGATTCACTAACTATGAAGTGAGGTAAGATCTCTAGAGATATCGTGTGGGTGACGTGTTGAATCTGCAAATGTCTTCTGGAGATCATTCATTTTTTGAAAGATTATTTTAGTTTTTTGCAACAGGGCCCAAAATATATTTTGAATAAGAAAAAAGTAATGTATGAACACAAAACTTGACAAGATTTCTGGTGTCATGTCCCCGTCAACTGCTCCTTGATAGATGTGGTGGCTGTCCTGCACGTTTCTTTCTCAAAGGTAGTTGTTTGTTCTTGCTCAAGGCTCTTGATGGAAAATGCCATTTATTTACAAAGGAAAGAGCCAGCATCACACAAAATATATTTTCCATGAGCTACAAAAGGTAAACCATTTAAAAACAAAGTGCTGCTTCTTTCTGTCATTGAGGAATAGGGTCAACTACTGGGTAGATTCCGTGCAGAATCAGGAAATTACATAATTGTACAGTGCTGTTAATATATTTTCAAATTCTCTTTTCTGCAAATGTTTATCTACTAACAATACAATCTAAGTAATATTAGACCCTGTTGTATTTTCCCTGACAATGCTGAATGCATTTCCAAACATAGTTTGCTAAGATTATAAATTTGAATGGTACCAGTAAAAAAAATTTTTGAATTTCCACTAAATAAAAACACCATTACAAACGACCTCTTCTTTGGTGGGTAATTAAGGAATTTGCACTTATATGTAAAATATTCTCCAATCCTATTAAGCAATCACTTGAAACAAAAGTAAAGCAACATATATGTAAAGCAACTATTATATTTAACATAGAGTACAAATTGGTACAAACTGCCAAAATTTCACTGCAACAAAATTTAATAACATTTTATTGATATTTTGAATTAAATTTTTACTTTGTTCTACTTTTTTATACTTATTCAATATTTTTAATTTCAGTTATAATTTATATATTATACCTACTACTCACAGGTGTGAGTGTTAAAATAAAAAAACTCATTGATGATACAAAAAGTAATCAATTCAATGACTGGAGTGATTTCTAATGTGATTTCTTTCTTTCCTTCCTTGGTGTCGATAATAAAAAGGGAATAACTCAGGCTTAGATGGACTTCACTGAAAGATACCCCATGTTCGGAAGTAAAGCAAACTTTACCTTAGACAACAAATTCCAGAAACGATTTATTACATACATCCCTATAAAAAGGAAACGATAGGGCTCAACCTTATTAAAATCCTGATTTTATACATATTGTAAATTATGTTATAAATATTGAAAACCCAAATTCTAAAATATACACAGAGAGGCAAAAACCTAGAATAGCCAAGACAACCCAATGGGTAAACCACGTTGGAGGACCCACGCTACCTGATGGCGAGACTTATTCTGAGGCCCCAGTCAGGACACTGCATGCTATTGCTGAAGAGTGATACCCGGATCAATGAGACAAAACAGAGCCCAGAAATACAGCCATACAAATGTAGCCCACGGACATTTAACAAAGGGCCTTCAACAGAGAAAGGATCTTTCAACAGAGCTGGAGCCAGTTAATGTTCACATGCAAAATAATAAACTTGGACACAAATCTCAAGCCTTTCACAAAAAAAGTAACTCAGAACAGGTTAATATCTAAATGTAATATGTGAAATGATGGAACTCTAAGAAAAAAATGTAGGAGAAAAATCTATATGACTTTGGGATTGGTAATGCTTTTAGACACACACACACAAAACACACACTACATAAAAGAAAAGCAATGCCTACGTGGAAGGCATTAAAGTTAAAAACCTCTATTCTCTGAATAATGCACTTGAGAGCATGAAAAGGCAGGGCACAGACTCGGATAGGGCTGTCGAAACACATACCTAACAAAGTTCTTGCACCAGAAATACACAAATAATATTTAAGCTCAACAAGAAAAACAAGCAGCCCCATTAAAAAACGGCCCGAAGACCCAACCAGAGAAGAGAAGACACAGAACACAGGGATCACAGGGACAGGCAGAAAACAACAGCGAGTCACAACTGCACATCTGCCAGAATGGCCCAACTCCAGAAATGGGGAAACCAAGTGCCGGTGACATGCAGGCTGACAGGAGCATTCACTCACTACTGGGAATGTCACCAAGCGGCACAGACATCTGGATAGCAGGTGGCAGTTTCATGCTAATGTACACTCAGCCTTCACAAGCTACGCAGCATCTCTCTCTCTCCTGAGGACTCAGTCAACTGGTGTGAAAGCTTAGGTCCACTCCAAAACCTGGGTGCAGATGTTGACAGTAGTTTTATGCATAACTAAGAATAACTGAAAGCATCAAGATGTCCTTCAACAGGTGAGCGGACAAACCGACTCGAGCATGTCCACAATAGGCACCCGCCCTCAGTGATAAACAGGGAGGTGCTATTGAACCCTGTTTAGACCCCATCGTCTTGAAGGCCTATCATTAAGGGAGCGACTCCAGGCTGAAAAGGCCATGTGATGGCATTCTGGAAAAGGCTGACCCATAGAGAGGGTCAACAGATCTGTGGCTACCACAGATTCAGAGATCAGGGATAAAATTTGGAATTTTTATAGGGTGATGAAAGGATTCTCTATGATGTGCATTGGTCAAAACCCATAGAACTGTCTAGAAAAAAAAACGAGGAGATGATGTCAGAGTAATGGCGGGGTAGGAAGCGATACCGATAAATCTCCCCCAAAACTCAACAAGATCTTCAACCAGAAACAGAAAAACCTATACTTGGAGCTTCCAGATGCTTCGCAATACACCCAAAGGTATGATTGAGTGAAAAATTGGCTAAATATATAACCAAACCCCGAAGGAAATAGGGAGTAAGAAATGCTCCTCCTTCCTCGCTAACCTAAACAGGGCGGCTTTCTCTGGTAACTGTGAATATAGAAACTGAGGCGGGCAAAGGGGGTGAATAGATCCAGGCTGCCGCAGCACAAACGGCTGAACCAGGCTGTGGCACAGAGATCCAAGCCGAGGAAAATCTGATCCTGTGGCAACCCGGGCAATACAAGCTAACACTCGCGCCAAACCCAAACAAAGAAAGAAAAGCAGAGCGGCCATTTTACCCGGTCTCCTGGTCGGTGCGCAGTTAGTGGGCGAGAATTTCTTCCTGGGAAAGCCACGCACGGGAGGGAGTGAGAACTAATTCCAACGGTGGAGATTTTCCGTGCTGGAGAGTGTTTCACTCAGAAGGAACCGCGGCCGGCCTCATATCCTGGTTTGCGCACGCAGATAAGGAGTGAGTGATTCCTCCGAGTGCCTCGGCAGTGCGCACCCGTGTTATCGCACAGAGGGGCAGAGTCAGGGGCCTTTGTGTGGGCCAAAGCGGAATCTCGAGCCGCCCCAGTGCCTTGCAAAAGCCGCGCACGGGGACGGAGCGAGACTCAATTCCAACGGTGGAGATTTTCCGTGCTGGAGGGTGTTTCACTCAGAGGGAACCGCGGCCGGCCTCATATCCTGGTTTGCGCGCGCAGATAAGGAGTGAGCGATTCCTCCGAGTGCCTCGGCAGTGCGCGCCCGTGTTATCGCACAGAGGGGCAGAGTCAGGGGCCTTTGTGTGGGCCAAAGCGGAATCTCGAGCCGCCCCAGCGCCTTGCAAAAGCCGCGCACGGGGACGGAGTGAGACTCAATTCCAACGCTACAACTTTTCCCTGCGGTTGGGGGTTTCACTCAGAGCGTGAGACTGCTGGCCGGATATCCTGGTCGCAGACAGTGAGTGAGAGTTTCCTCCAAGCGCCCGGAAGTGGGCGCCCGCTTGTGTTACCGGACAGAGTGGCAGAGCCAGAGGTCTTTGAGTGGGCGGAAAGCCCGCCTGATTATGCTAGCAGCTCTGACTGACTGAGCCTTACCCAGAGCCCTGTGCTGAGTGGAAATAGAGTGGGGAGTTGCCAGCTCTTTGAGCCTCTTACTATCCAGGCAGAGGCAGCAGCAACCCCATAGCTGGATTATCAGGCTACTAATTAAGGAAGGAAAGACTAGGAGAAAGGCTCCAGGAACACGGACTCTCTCACTGTCGGAGCCTATAAATGCTATTGAGCTCCGACTGCCAACGAGACTAAAGCACAATACATGACATTGCCATAGAGACTTATCAACTGCAAACCTCTACCTGAGCGTGCCAAAGGGGCAGAACCCGGGGTACAGAGTCACCGACCAGGAAGAGGGAGAGAAAAGAAAAAGCAAGAAGATAACCTCTCAAAATCAAGAATAATCTGCAGACTTTATAACCTATCCCATTTTATTATATTTGTTCGTTTGTTTCTCTTATCTTCATTCTTGATACTTTTTTCTCCTCCTCCAATCTGGCCGATTAACTCTCTACCGGTCTTACTCTCTCCTCTCCTTGAACTACACTACCCATAAGTGTTACATCTCCCATTATCTTTTCTATTCTCTTCCTTTCTCTCTATGAGGGTTGCACTCCAAAACCCTTAACTCTCTCTCTCTCTCTCTCCTTTCTTTTTTCTTCTTTTAGTGGTTACCTCTTTTTTTCTCTCTCTTTCTTTTCTCCTTCTATATTAGTTTCTTCCTTTCTCCTTTACATCTCCTCTCATTCAAACCTCACTAACAAACAAATTATCTTATCTGGGACTCAAACCTATGTTTGTGGCATTTTGGGGGGTTTTTACTTCACCTTTTTAACTCACTAGCAGTGCTCTCATCCCTGGCTCTCCATATTATCTAGATCTTGTTCCACTAAATACAATAGTAATTTTTTAATTTGTCCCCCCAATTTTCTGTTTTCCTCTTATTCCTCTCATCATAACTCTTAGACAACCAACACCTAAAAGCAAATCATTTCATTCTTGACCCAAATTTTTTCCTTATTTGCTTTTTGTGGGTCCATACGCTCTTTTTTTTTCTTTTTTCTTTCCTTTTTTTTTTTTTTCTTTTTTTTTTTTTGCCCCTTTATTACTTTTCCCCAATTCAGGCCCTCCATCACAGGCATTGTTTGTTATAATTCACAGTCCACCACAAGATTTTCTCAAAAAAGAGGGGAGAGGAGAGGAGAGGAAAAAAGGAGGGGGGGAATAATTTCCTTTTTTTTAATTTTTATTTTATTTTTCTTTATTTCATTATTAATTTTTTTTTTAAAAAAAACAACTCTTTTCGATTTTTTATTTTTTTTATTGTTATTTTTTTTAACTTTTTATTCTTTATTAAATCTCATTAATACTATCAACAAAACCACCCTCAGATGCCATTAAGGAAGAGAAAATCGAATATCATGGATACAAAAGAAAGAGAGGTAACACAGCTAGATGAGGAAAAATCTATGGAGAAAAAATTTAATATATTAGAAACCTTGGAGCTAAATGACAGAGAATTCAAGATAGAAATACTAAAAATCCTCCGAGATATACAAGAAAACACAGAAAGGCAATTTAGGGAGCTCAGAAAACAACTCAATGAACACAAAGAATATATGTCCAAGGAAATTGAAACTATAAAAACAAATCAAACAGAGATGAAAAACTCAATTCACGAGCTGAAAAACGAAATAACAAGCTTAGCTAATAGAACAGGTCAAATAGAAGAGAGGATTAGTGAAATAGAAGACAAGCAACTTGAGGCACAACAGAGAGAAGAAGAAAGAGACTCAAAAATTAAAAAAAATGACATAGCCCTACAAGAATTATCTGACTCCATCAAAAAGAATAACATAAGAATAATAGGTATATCAGAGGGAGAAGAGAGAGAAAATGGAATGGAGAACATAAACAAATAATAGATGAGAACTTCCCAAGCCTGTGGAAAGAACTAAAGCCTCAAGTTCAAGAAGCAAACAGAACTCCGAGTTTTCTTAACCCCAACAAACCTACTCCAAGGCATATCATAATGAAATTGACACAAACCAACAGCAAAGAAAAAATTCTCAAGGCAGCCAGGGAAAAGAAGAATACAACATATAAAGGAAGGCCCATTAGATTATCATCAGATTTCTCAGCAGAAACTCTACAAGCTAGAAGAGAGTGGACCCCAATATATAAAGTTCTGAAAGAGAGGAACTTTCAGCCACGAATACTATACCCATCAAAGCTATCCTTCAAATACGAAGGAGAAATAAAAACATTCACAGATACAGAAAAGATGAGGGAATTTATCATCAGAAAACCCCTACTCCAGGAATTACTAAAGGGGGTTCTCCAATCAAATACAAAGAACAAAAAAAAAACAGAGCCACAAGTAAAAGCTCCAAGAAGAACACAATAAAACCAAATTTAAACTGTGACAACAACAAAAAGAAAGAGGGGGAGAAGATGGAGATTAACAGTAGCAAAGGACGATGGAGTGCAAAAGTACTCACAAAATAGTTCGCTACAATGAACAGGGTAGAGACCCTTTTCATTACTCAAAGGTAACCACCATTGAAAAAACCACCACAGAAGCACATGAGATAAAAAAGATAGCAACAGAGGAAAGATGTATGGAATACAACCAAATAAAAACAAAAGATAGAAAAACGAAAGAGAAGGATCAAACAAGACACAAAACTAACAGAAAGCAAGATATAAAATGGCAATAGGGAACTCACAAGTATCAATAATTACACTAAATGTAAACGGATTAAACTCACCAATAAAAAGGCACAGAGTAGCAGAATGGATTAAAAAAGAAAATCCAACTATATGCTGCCTACAGGAAACTCATCTAAGTAACAAGGATAAAAACAAATTCAAAGTGAAAGGCTGGAAAACAATACTCCAAGCAAATAACATCCAAAAAAAAGCAGGTGTAGCAATACTCATATCGGATAATGCTGACTACAAGACAGGAAAAGTACTCAGAGATAAAAATGGCCATTTCATAATGGCTAAGGGGACACTGAATCAAGAAGACATAACAATTCTTAATATATATGCACCAAACCAAGGAGCACCAAAATATATAAGACAGCTACTTATTGACCTTAAAACAAAAACTGACAAAAATACAATCATACTTGGAGACCTCAATACACCGCTGACGGCTCTAGATCGGTCATCCAAACAGAGAATCAACAAAGACATAGTGGCCTTAAACAAAACACTAGAGCACCTGGATATGATAGACATCTACAGGACATTTCATCCCAAAGTGACTGAGTATACATTTTTCTCCAGTGTACATGGATCATTCTCAAGAATTGACCATATGTTGGGCCACAAAAACAACATCAGCAAATTCAGAAAAATTGAAGTTGTACCAAGCATATTTTCTGATCATAAAGCCTTGAAACTAGAATTCAACTGCAAAAAAGAGGAAAAAAATCCCACAAAAATGTGGAAACTAAACAACATACTTTTAAAAAATGAATGGGTCAAAGAAGAAATAAGTGCAGAGATCAAAAGATTTATACAGACTAATGAAAATGACAATACGACATATCAGAATCTATGGGATGCAGCAAAAGCAGTGATAAGAGGGAAGTTCATATCACTTCAGGCATATATGAACAAACAAGAGAGAGCCCAAGTGAACCACTTAACTTCCCACCTTAAGGAACTAGAAAAAGAAGAACAAAGACAACCCAAAAGCAGCCGAAGAAAGGAGATAATAAAAATCGGAGCAGAAATAAATGAATTAGAGAACAGAAAAACTATAGAAAAAATTAATAGAACAAGGAGCTGGTTCTTTGAAAAGATCAATAAAATTGACAAACCCTTGGCAAGACTTACCAAGGAAAAAAGAGAAAGAACTCATATAAACAAAATCCAAAATGAAAGAGGAGAAATCACCACGGACACCGTAGATATACAAAGAATTATTGTAGAATACTATGAAAAACTTTATGCCACTAAATTCAACAACCTAGAAGAAATGGATAAATTCCTAGAAAAATACAAACTTCCTAGACTGAGTCAAGAAGAAGCAGAAAGCCTAAACAGACCAATCAGTAGAGAAGAAATAGAAAAAACCATTAAAAACCTCCCCAAAAATAAAAGTCCAGGCCCTGACGGCTATACCAGCGAATTTTATCAAACATTCAAAGAAGACTTGGTTCCTATTCTACTCAAAGTCTTCAAAAAAATTGAAGAAGAAGCAATACTTCCAAACACATTTTATGAGGCCAACATAACCCTCATACCAAAACCAGGCAAGGATGGCACAAAAAAAGAAAACTACAGACCAATATCTCTAATGAATACAGATGCTAAAATACTAAACAAAATACTAGCAAATCGAATACAACAACATATTAAAAAAATAATACATCATGATCAAGTGGGATTCATCCCAGAATCTCAAGGATGGTTCAACATACGTAAAACGGTTAACGTAATACACCATATCAACAAAACAAAGAACAAAAACCACATGATCTTATCAATAGATGCAGAAAAGGCTTTCGATAAAATACAACACAATTTTATGTTTAAGACTCTCAACAAAATGGGTATAGAAGGAAAATATCTCAACATGATAAAGGCCATATATGATAAACCATCAGCTAACATCATATTAAATGGCACTAAACTGAAGGCTTTCCCCCTTAAATCAGGAACAAGACAGGGTTGTCCACTCTCTCCACTCTTATTTAATGTGGTACTAGAGGTTCTCGCCACAGCAATCAGACAAGACAAAGAAATAAAAGGCATCCATATCGGAAAAGAAGAAGTAAAGGTATCACTTTTTGCAGATGATATGATCCTATACATCGAAAACCCCAAAGAATCCACAAAAAGACTACTAGAAACAATAAGCCAATACAGTAAGGTTGCAGGATACAAAATTAACATTCAGAAGTCAATAGCCTTTCTATATGCCAACAATGAAACAACTGAGAAGGAACTCAAAAGAATAATCCCCTTCACGATTGCAACAATAAAAATAAAATACTTAGGAATAAACATAACAAAGAATGTAAAGGACTTATATAATGAAAACTATAAACCATTGTTAAGGGAAATTGAAAAAGATATAATGAGATGGAAGAATATACCTTGTTCTTGGCTAGGAAGAATAAATATAATCAAGATGGCTATATTACCCAAAGCAATATACAAATTTAATGCAATTCCCATCAAACTTCCAATGACATTTTTTAAAGAAATAGAGCAAAAAATCATCAGATTTATATGGAACTATAAAAAACCCCGAATAGCCAAAGCAATCCTAAAGAAAAAGAATGAAGCTGGGGGCATAACAATACCTGACTTCAAACTCTATTATAGGGTCACGACAATCAAAACAGCATGGTATTGGCAGAAAAATAGACACTCAGACCAATGGAACAGAATAGAAAGTCCAGAAATAAAACCACATATATATAGTCAAATAATTTTTGATAAAGGGGCCAACAACACACAATGGAGAAAAGAAAGCCTCTTCAATAAATGGTGCTGGGAAAACTGGAAAGCCACATGCAAAAGAATGAAACTGGACTACAGTCTCTCCCCCTGTACAAAAGTTAACTCAAAATGGATCAAAGATCTAAACATAAGACCTGAAACAATTAAGTACATAGAAGAAGACATAGGTACTCAACTCATGGACCTAGGTTTTAAAGAGCATTTTATGAATTTGACTCCAATGGCAAGAGAAGTGAAGGCAAAAATTAATGAATGGGACTACATCAGACTAAGAAGTTTTTGCTCAGCAAGGGAAACTGATAACAAAATAAACAGAAAGCCAACTAAATGGGAAATGATATTTTCAAACAACAGCTCAGATAAGGGCTTAATATCCAAAATATACAAAGAACTCATAAAACTCAACAACAAACAAACAAACAATCCAATAAAAAAATGGGAAGAGGATATGAATAGACACTTCTCCCAGGAAGAAATACAAATGGCCAACAGATATATGAAAAGATGCTCATCTTCTTTAGCTATTAGAGAAATGCAAATCAAAACGGCAATGAGATACCACCTCACACCTGTTCGATTAGCTGTTATTAGCAAGTCAGGTAATAGCAAATGTTGGAGAGGCTGTGGAGAAAAAGGAACCCTCATCCACTGTTGGTGGGAATGTAAAGTAGTACAACCATTTTGGAAGAAAGTATGGTGGTTCCTCAAAAAACTGAAAATAGAACTACCTTATGACCCAGCAATTCCTCTACTGGGTATATATCCCCAAAACTCAGAAACATTGATACGTAAAGACACATGCAGCCCCATGTTTATTGCAGCATTGTTCACAGTGGCCAGGACATGGAAACAACCAAAAAGCCCATCAATAGATGACTGGATAAAGAAGATGTGGCACATATACACTATGGAATACTACTCAGCCATAAGAAATGATGACATCGGAACATTTACAGCAAAATGGTGGGATCTTGATAACATGATACGAAGCGAAATAAGTAAATCAGAAAAAAACAGGAACTGTATAATTCCATACGTAGGTGGGACATAATAGTGAAACTAAGAGACATTGATAAGAGTGTGGTGGTTACGGGGGGGAGGGGGGAATGGGTGAGGGAAAGGGGGAGGGGGAGGGGCACAGAGAGAACAAGATAGAGGGTGACGGAGGACAATCTGACTTTGGGTGGTGGGTATGCAACATAATTGAACGACAAGATAACCTGGACTTTTTATCTTTGAATATATGTATCCTGATTTATTGATGTCACCCCATTAAAAAAATAAAATTATATATATAAAAAAATAAAAAGTAAATAAATAAAAAAATAAAAAAAAAAAAAGAAAAAAAAACGAATTAACTTTAGAACATATACCAATAAGAACACATTAAAAATACATTTAGGAGGTTGGAGAATCCCAGGGTAGAATGCAGACGGTGTCGTCAAGATCCTACTGGATTAAAAACACGTGGAACAAGCTCTCCGAAAGGCATGAGGGAAAGCTTCGGAACGAGTGGAATCAAATCTGGAAGATGGAATGCAGCAGGAACCGCCCCGGGTGGTCACCATCAAGCTTTTAGAGTTTGTAAGTTTTAATAAAAAGAAGCAGCGGGGCCAGGCCCAAGGGCCTACAAAACAAAACTTCCTCATTGCCTGGCCTTGAACAGGATGCATGAGCAGACCCCCCACCTGAAGACTTGCTCTCCTTTCCCTCCTGTTATTAAATGATGACCCCTCAGCCCCTGAAGACAGGATTGTGGTTTCAAAAAAATTAAAAATAAAAATAGGTGTCATGACAGGTGATAAATTCAAGAGAAAAACAGCTTGGGAAATCACATTTTAAAAATCCTAACCACGAGTAGGTCTTGATTACAATGAGGGGAGATGACACTTGAAGCTTAGAAATTGTGAATTTCATAGACATCAAAAGAACTGTTGAAGGACTTAGTAATAAATGCTAATGTTATTTGCCTGAAATGTCCTAGAGATATAACCAGATTTAAAAATTCCCTGGTTGAGTTCAGACAAAAGCCCCACAATGAGTCAGGAACCATGCTCTCCAGAGGTCAGGTAATCCTTCCCACTTCCCCTTTAGGGGGGGCGTTCCTCCCCGCAAGTATGTTTCCCCATCACCGAAAAGCTTCTACACCCCCCCCCCAAGGGCATCCGCAAAGGGCCAGAGAGAGACAGTGCAGGGGAGAAAATTAATTTACTTAAACCCTCCTAGGTTCCTGGCTGAGACACCCCTGTGTTAAAAGACAGATTAACAGGAAAAAACAAACAGGTTTAATCACATGTCTATCTCTTGTACACATGGAAGAGACTCAGGGAAACAGAGTAACTCTTTGAAATGGCCCAAGGCACCACCTTAAATGTCATCTCCAGCTAAAGACAAAAGAGAGAGGGGAGAGGTAGTTACAAGAGGACAGTCAACTGGGGTAAGGTTGTAATACAGATTGAATTCCCTGAGCTTTAGACAACCTCCTCTTAGACGAACACCAAGACACCTTTACAAATAGAGCTTTGCCTTCCAAAGATGAACGTCTCTTACAAAAGATTAATTTCTGCTCAGTTCTTAGAGTTTCTCCAGTGCCTCCTGTTTCTTAAAAATAATAAGCCTAGAAAAAAAATCCTATGCCAAAGAGGCGGATTTTGGGGGTGGCACATTCTGTTCCCCATTCAGATTATTTTAATAAATGGTATTCAAACGTGCAAATTTTAAAATTGTAGTAATTTAAAGCATTGCCAAACACCCTGATTGACCTAGAGAATGATATTGTTAACACATTCTGAAGGTTTTACGGGTAAAATTGAGCTGAAAAATTGCAGGTGTTCTCTTGATGGAGTTTTAAAACCTGTTTTACAAAGAAAATCATTAAAAATATACACCATATATTCCGAGGCAGTACAAATTATCTAAGGCTGTGGGGTCACATATGACTCACACAAAGGAAAGAATAGCAGTTCTAAAATATTAAGGTATCTCTCAGTTCCCAGCGATGATGTTGTTTTAGCTCAGGCTGGGAGCCCCTTGAACATCTCTGAGCTGGAGAGGAGATGAGTTTTGCATGTTTCGGGGTCACTTGAGTAATGTGCATTCCAAACCTAGAAATGAGCTTGAACTCCCAGGGGTTGAAGTTCCATTTACAGCTGGCAAAAAATATATATACCTATCAAAAAAAGGGGGGGAGGGCACTGTGAGGAAAGCAAATTCTTCCTACCTGAGCTGTTGAAAAAGGTGATGACTGTTCTTTTGAAAGATCTTGAGCCTACATACACCACCTTTTATGCAACTCAGAACCACTATAAAAAATAGGGGTAAAGGAACAGAGGATGGGAGGCAAGCTGAACACTGAAAACTTTGCAAATTGAAATCTGGGCAAAGAAGAAGGGAGCCGGAAGGTGAGATGAAACGTCTTCCTTTTATAAGGTCCAATCCCCGGTTTTAAATGACCGTGTAATTTATATAGGTGTTTAAAACAATCTGTCCTCTGGGTTTATTGGAAAATTTAGGGAAGATATACGATTTCTAATCCCCATAGCAGACTTATGACAATAGACGTTTAAAAAGATTGAGAAATAAAGCCATGAATTTATCCTACTTTCAAAAATGAGCCCTGATTCTGGAACAAGGAGACAGAGCCAAAGGCCCAATGACGTGGACATATCATAACAACCTGGGACTCAGAAAACCAGCTTCTGAGGAGATAGCACTGCTGAGTGCTCATCAGCGAACGCAATAATGGAAGCTACATCAATTAAAGCATAGTAGAACAACAGGTCATATACTTGTGTTTATGACTCTATGTAACTGGAGCTGTTATTCAGCTGGGGTTCATGGGTGTGGCCTCACCAACTGTTGATTATCTATGGTCTGTTCTTAATCGCCCAGCCTAATACTGTTCCAGTTGTTAAATATTTCAAGTATTACCTTTGCTTACTGGGATGTCCATTCTCAGAGTTCAGATTGTCCATTTCTTGACTGGCAAGAGCCTTACTTAAGAATGGAGGTTACAACCATTGAGAAATCTCTGTAATACTTCACAATGACTCTTAAATTTAGATAATATATGAACTGTTGCTTAAAAAATATATAAAATAAAATCACTCACGGATGCTTATTATTTCCCTTCAAATGTTGCCTAAGTACGTGCAAATATAAAATGCAACACAAAGGCTGTTCTTAAAACTTCCACTCGAAAATCGCTAAATGATGATTCATAGAGCTCTCTCCCACCTTCCCTTTCAAACGTGTCCCTATCTCTGTTGTCCCCAGACACAGACGACAGTGTCTGGGAAAGTGTCCTTGTTGGCAAAAACGTTGGTGTGATTTCTAGAGGCCATTTTACAGATAAGCTTTGTAAGACACAGAAACAGTAACATAAAAGAGGGTGTTTCTTTTTCCTTTGGTTGTTTATTTGTTTTCTTTTAGAAAGAATGTTCACAATAGGGGAGAGGGTAAAAAGAAAATGTGCAAATGGCACGTCCCTAAAATTATGAAGACTCCTAATTAGCATTTTGGAAACACTCCAAGCAGAATTACTCTAAAACAGAATGGCTTTATCGAGGAAAATAAGACAAAAACCATAGAGAATCACATCCTTAGGGGGGAAAAAATGACTTTCTTGCAAGCATACCACACAGGCAATAGGGGCCTTTGACTTGACCAATGCATCATTTCTGTACCAAGATTTATACATAGGTGTGGTCATAGAAGCTTTATGGGTAATAATCCCAAACTGGAAACAATTGAAACATCTACCACTGTGATGGATACAATGTAGTATATACATACAATAAAATATTACTCAGCAATAAAAAGGGGGAATTAACTGTTGAGCCACACAGTATGGATAAATTTCAAAAGAATAATAATAATTTTAATCACCATAAAAATATTGCTGTCATTGGTCTTTGGGTAGTGTCATAGGATGACAGATTGTCATTCTTCTCTCTGCTATCAGACTTATGGCACCATTCACTGGATCTTTCTGGGAAGGTACCACTTGGGCACTGAATGTGGTTCTCTTGTCTTCTGCTTAGCTAAGACATGCGACAGGTTCAGCTGGCTCCAATGTGATCATGAACACAGATACAAAAGCAAGTAAGTGCTAGCAATAAGATGGTCATTTCATAGCCCAGAATATGCATATCAATCAGCTTTGTAATCATCTTAAAATTATAGCCGTATGTCAACTCTATTCTCATAAAATTGAAAAACATAAAAGCCTAAAAATTTTTAAAATTCTCAGTGAGAACAATGAGCAATAGTAAGTACATCCTTAGACCCTAATTTAAAAACAAGTATTCTATATGGAAGAATGGATATATAGTCAGAAATGCATGGATTTGATTCTAAGCTCCATAAAGAAGAAGCTACATGACTTTGATCAAAATATTTAAATTCCTTGAGAATTGTTGTACTTGTCCATTCATGAATATGGTATTATGCATCTCAATGGACTCTTTGGTGAATTATATTGAATAGCTAGCCATGTCCAGGTTCAAATATACTTATTAATATGAAAATTAAAATTATATATTTGTTTTAATATGAGATTATAGCTTGAGAAATTTATAATGTGGCAATATGGTTCATCTAATACCACAGCTTTTTTTAGTGGTCTCTTTTTCTTTTTTACATTCAAAAAATAATGACAAAATGATTTGTAACTTCAAAATCAGAAATTAGATTATGTTGAATCAATTTTGGTCCTGCAATTATAAAGTTTACTTTTTGCTTAATTTGGGGCATTGGTGATATTCTTGGGTGTCAAATACATATTTTACATTTTTTTCCTAATTTTGTTATACAATATGTGCTTTTAATCTAGAAAGTACAAATATTTTTATTAAATAGGGTGTTTTTTATAATTCACATGATTAAAACTTTGTGTTTTTTCAAACACAAAAATAGGGCATTCCTTTTTTTCTGTGCATGAAAGACTACTGGAAACAGGAGAGGGTGTTCCACACAGCAAGGCAGCCCCTATCCAGACAACTGACTTACTTCTGTCGTTTGTTCCGTAGAGTACTGTCTGTGAGTGGAGGCTCAGACTTTGAAATGGATATTGAACACCAGAGACCAGAAGGTTTCAGGGCACTTAGCCGTTCAGTGTTGGTTAGGCAGAAGGAGGCATGTTGAATGGAACTGTATTTAAGCTATTTTCTTGTTCAGTGTTGGAAGTCTAATGATTCATTATTTGCTTAATAATATTGATTTATAAGAAATTAAAAATTATCAATTGGATAATTTTATCAATGAGAAAATACTACATTTAAGGGTTATGCATTGCAGTAAAATAGCATCTTTATGATAATAAGTGTATTCAAAGTATTAAAGAAAAAGAAGGCCCTATTATTTGGGATCTGCATCAGAAGCAGTAGAGTCCCCAACACAGTCTTCATGAGTATGGTCTATTATTTTCTTCTGAGCAATGACACTTTAATAAGTGGGTTATAGGGATTCTATAAATAACCCTTATTGCTACAACAACAGTGAGCTTTCTTCTCAGAGGTGATAGGGACACCACACAGCTTAAGGCCAACCACAATCTACCTTCTGCTTACAGTTGCACACTTCTGGTATACAGTTGTATACCAGATCTGAAATAAAATGAAGGGTTAACTGGTATACCTAGTCCTGGATTATGTCAATAACCATGTATAACTGGGTGATTCATTCAGAATCTCCAGGCATTTTTAATTCTATGCATATGGGAAATGAAATGGTCCCTAAGATGCCTTGTATATCTTGACATGCTAAATTATATTGTATACATTTTCATAAATTATTCTAAATAATAAATGTATCAGTCTGGGTCTTCCAGAAAGCATACACTGAGATGGAATGAAATGTGAGGATATTTTTCTGGGTATACATCCGTGAGATGAGATGGAAGGGACTGGAAGAGATCTGGAGAGCTGTCAGAACATGATGTTGGTCTGACCCATGTGTAAGAAGAGGGGTTGCAAATGGCAGTGTAGTTCTATTAATAGCATAGTCTTGAAAGGCCAATGGATACTCTGGAGTCAAAGTACCCTGTCAGAGAACCTAAATGTACTAATGAATGTATAAAGAAACTGTATAAATAAAGTGAGTAGCTATTACTCTTTATACACCGTAAGTTAGTCTTTTGTCACTTACTGAATGCTGTTAATACAAATGATGTTAGACAAGATAATGTTTCTCCTTACACTAATGCTCATTTACACGAGGAAGGTAAGATTGTGTGCTAATGGCAGATGCACAGCATCTTCAACCCTTTTGATTCACAGTCAACACTAAGTGAGTAGACAAAATTTCATGGTACATGTTCTTAGGTCAGGAATTCCTACTTAGATGTCTGTATGTTTTTATAAAAAATTATAGTGTCCTGGATATACAAAGGTTTTATCTCACTTAACATTATTTGTTATCATTGGGAAATTGCTAGAATATTCTTGGGCATTCTTCATGAAAACTGTTATCCTGGTTTACTTTGGTAAAATGTGTGGTGTTACTTTTTCCTGAATAATTTGCTTAAATGATTTCAGTAAAAATGAGTTTAATTATCTGGATGAGATGATTTTCTTAAGTGAAGTTATAACTAGACCTTAATGCAGTATCATTTGTATTAATTTGATAAGTTTTCTAAATGCTATTTTATGGGCTTGCAACTATTGCTCTGAAACCTTCGAAGACATTTTGTTTTATTTTGCTCATTAAGCTGCTGCCAAAAAATGTAATTAGATTTAGGTCAGACAGTAATTGGGATGGGTGTCTTAATTTGGATAGATCTGCCTTTGGTATAGCCACAGACATAATAAAATGGAGGGTTGTTCTTCCTTCCTTCCTTCCTTCCTTCCTTCCTTCCTTCCTTCCTTCCTTCCTTCCTTCCTTCCTTCCTTTCTTTCTTTCTTTCTTTTTTTCTTTCTTTTTTATCATATTCTTACAGAAAAAGTATTGTTTCTCAGAATACTCTAACAATGATATATACTTATCAAATCTTATAATGCATATATATATATTTTTTTACTGTAAACTTATTAGTCCAGGTAGAGTGTAATGTTGCTGAGGGTTCAGTCTTACATGCCATTGCCTAGGGGCATATACAATATTAATTATGCAGCTTTTTCTTACCCCGTCCTCCCCCTCCTTCTCCCTTCTTCCTCCTCCAGACAAGATGGCATCCATTGATTATTTATCACACAAAAAAATTGATGTCACAGAATTTTGAAGTTGGAAAGTGGCAGATACGGCAGGTGTGTCCACTACTGATCTGAATGACAGTCAGCCAGGGGAGGCCAGCATAGCAGAGCTGGTGACTAGCAGTTATTTGTTGTCCTGGCTGCTAAAGGTCTGGTTATGGCAAGAACACTGTCTGACTGAAGATCAAAATACTCCTGTGGTGTGGCCTGATTGGCGTACAGGTGCACTCTGCTATTCAGTGTCCCTCCCACCACATGCAGTTTACTGGCCATTTTCTGCTCCCTGCATTCCCTGCGTTCTCTCTCCTTGAAACAGCCCACTCCTCTTTCCACTCTTCGTCACTTTACAGAGAAACCTGCCCCCCCCCAAAAAAAGACTTTCTTACCTTTAGTCCACGGTATCTCATTATACAGTCTTATGACATAGCATAATGGCCTGGAGGCTTGCCATCAGGATTTAAATTTTATACTATGTGTAACATCCTCTGACTGGTTGCATTCTCCACTGATCTACATTTCGTAATGAAAGAGGCCAACGGTGTCTCATTTATTTTTGTATTTTTCCAAATTTAGAAGCGGGGAGGCAGACAGACAAACTTCCCTGTGTGCCTGACCAGAATCCACCCAGCATGCCCTCAAGGGAGCAACACTCTGCCCATCTGGGGCATTGCTCTGTTGCAACCAGAGCTATTCTAGTGCCTGAGGTGGAGGCCATCCTCAGTGCCGGGGACAACTTTGCCCCAATTGAGCCTTGGCTGAGGCAGGTGAAGAGAGAGATATAGAGAAGGGTGGAGAAGCAGATGGGTGCTTCTCCTTTGTGCCTTGACTGGGAATGGAACCAGGGACTTCCACACACCAGGCCAACGCTCTAGCACTGAGCCAATGAAGAGCCAATGGCATCTCTTTAACTTTTCTGTTTAATTCAATGTGGTTTCACTACTGCCCAGAATAGCATGAGAATCCAGTATGTGTTTTTAATGAATAATGAACTCAAAGTCTCAATTTACAGAATAAAAACTGAGATGCTTGACATTTTCCGAAAAGATCCCAAGAACAAATATCTTCCTTGTCACTATTTATTTCAACCAACAAAGTATGCTTCCTATGATTTTGCTAAATTTTTCATATGCCACGAAAGACAAGATATAAATGTGCCAACCATTAAGCCAGCAGAGTAATTCCAGTCATTCCAGCCGCGCGTTTCAGCGCAGGATGAGGAATATATTTTTATTTTTCTCTCCTTCGGAGTCAATGTATCCAGCTAAGAATTTTAATTGGAGCTGGTAGTTGGTCAGACAGCATAAACAAAATAAGTGTTCTTTTCCCCTGACTTCGGAAAAAAAAAATCAGAGCACAGAGGTGATTTTTAATGAAACTATTATAAAGAGTTGGTACTGTCATTGATTTCTCCCAGTGAAATACCAATCTGAGCACTGGTATAATTTGGAGCAATTGTTCTGTATTGTATTCCCCATAAGAGCTTTTTCTTTGTCTATATAGAAATTGAGTTTCAACAAGAAAATAATCTTTGAACAAATCATATTTGGAGAAAAATATTTAAAGGAATAAAATTGATAATATTTTGGATGTAATATGGTTCATCTTGCTTTCAAGTACTATTTTATATGCTTTTCCATATTTATAGCTGTATTTTCTTCCCCGAAATTGGCATTTAACTCACTTGAAATAACAATAGCTTGAAAAATAAACCCCTTTTAAAAGAGTGTATTTCCTTCAGACAACTCTAAACATTTGGAAAAATTCATGACTACCCTCTGAAATAAATACAATAAAGAATATATGCATTAACTATATTTCATGTGGTTACAGAGTATGTGTTTGGAATTTATATTAAGCCTTGGCTGTACTCTGAATCACAAACTGACTAGTTAGGAGAGACAATCCTTAATAACTAGCTTTCACTTTCTTACTATCAAAACTTAGACTACAGATGCATGAACGTTTTAAAAAATACACTATCAGAAATATTTCTGTGTGATCTAATGTTTACCAAACTTCAAAACCAGTTTTTTTTTAAATCAGTTATTTTCCAGCAGTACAGTCTTTTAAACTTTTTTTAAAATTTACTATTTAGATTTTACTTATTCATTTTTAGAGAGAGAGTAGAGCAAAAAAGAGAGAGACGAGAGGGGGAGGAGCAGGAAACATCAACTCCCATATGTGCCTTGATCAGGCAAGCCCAGGGTTTTGAACCAGCGACCTCAGCATTCCAGGTTGACGCTTTATCCACTGTGTCACTGCCGGTCAGTACATTCTTTTGTGGAGTAAGGCATTCACACTGTGAATAGTGTAAGAATTGTGGACAAACATGATCATTTCTTACGTCTTGTACTATTTATTTATTTATTTATTTATTATTAATTTTAATGAAGTGACATTGATAAAGCAGGATACATATGTTCAGAGAAAACAGCTCTAGGTTATTTTGACATTTGATTATGCTTCATTCACATCACCCAAAGTCCAATTGTCTTCTGTCACCTTCTAATTTTCTTTGTGCCCCTCCTCTCCCCCAACCCACTTCCTCTCCTCACCCCCACCCTCTAACCCCCACATTCTTGTCCATGTCTCTGAGTCTCATTTTTATGTCCCACCTATGTAGGAATCATATAGGTGGGACATTTTTCTGATTTACTTATTTCGCTCAGTATGTTATCAAGGTCCATCCATGTTGTTGTAAATGATCCGATGTCATCATTTCTTGTGACTGAGTAGTACTCCATAGTATATATGTACCAAAGCTTTTTAATCCACTCATCCACTGATGGACACTTGAGCTGTTTCCAGATCTTCGCTATTGTGAACACTGCTGCCATAAACATGGCGGTGCATTTCTTCTTTTCAAAGAGTATTATGGTGTTCTTGGGCTATATTTCTAAAAGTGGGATAGCTGGGTCAAAAGGCAGTTCAATTTTTAATTTTTTGAGGAATCTCCATACTGTTTTCCACAGAGGCTGCACCAGTCTGCATTCCCACCAGCAGTGCAGGAGGGTTCACTTTTCTCCAATCCTCGCCAGCACTTATTCTGTGTTGTTTTGTTGATGAGCACCATTCTGATTGTTGTGAGGTGATAACTCATTTTAGTTTGAATTTGCATTTCTCTAATGATTAGTGATGTTGAGCATTTTTTCAAATGCCTATTGGCCATTTGTACGTCCTCTCTGGAGAAGTGTCTATTCATTTCTATCACCCATTTTTAGATTCAAATTTCTGTCTTCCTGGTATTGAGTTTTGTAAGTTCTTTATAAATTTTGGTTATTAACCCCTTATCAGATGTATTGTCATATATATTCTCCCATTGTATAGTTTGTCTTTTTATTCTGTTCTTATTGTCTTTAGCTGTGCAGAAGCTTTTTAGTTTGATATAGTCCCATTTGTTTATCCTGTCTTTTATTTCACTTGCCTGTGGAGATAAATTGGCAATATATTGCTGCGAGAGATGTCAGAGAGCTTATTGCCTATGTTTTCTTCTAAGATGCTTCATAGTTTCACGGCTTACATTTAAGTCTTTTATCCATTTTGAGTTTATTTTTATGAATGGTGTAGGTTGGTGGTCTAGTTTCATTTTTTTTGCAGGTAAATGTTCAATTTTCCCAACACCATTTGTTGAAGAGGCTGTCTTTACTCCAATGTATGCTCTTACCTCCTTTGTCAAATTTCAGTTGTCCATAAAAGTGTGGGTTTATTTCTGGGATCTCAGTTCTGTTCTATTGATCTATATGCCTTTTCTTATGCCAGTACCAGGCTGTTTTGAGTACAATGGCCTTGTAGTATAACTTGATATCTGGAAGTGTGATACCTCTCACTTTATTCTTCCTTTTCAAGATTGCTGAGGTTATTCGTGTTCTCTTTTGGTTCCATATAAAGTTTTGGAATATGTATTCTATATCTTTGAAGTAAGTCATTGGTATTTTAATCGATGTTGCATAGAATTTATAAAATGTTTTGGGTAATATAGACATTTTAACGATGTTTATTCTTCCAAACCATGAGCACGGTATATGCTTCCACTTGTTTGTATCTTTCCTGATTTCTTTTATCAATGTTTTATAATTTTCCAAGTACAAGTCTTTAATTGCTCTGGTTAAATTTATTCCTAGGTACTTTATTTTTTTGGTTGCAATGGTTAAGGGGATTGCTTCTTAAATTTCTATTTCTGACAGTTCATTGTTAGTGTATAAAAATGCCTCAGATTTCTGAGTATTAATTTTATATCCTGCCACCTTGCTGAATTCATTTATCAGGTCCAGTAGTTTTTTGACTGAGACTTTAGGGTTTTCTATATACAATATCATATCATCTGCAAATAATGATAGTTTTACTTCTTCTTTTCCAATTTGGATGCCTTTTATTTCTTCTTCTCGTCTGATTGTTGTGGCTAGGACTTCCAGGACAATGTTGAATAAAAGTGGTGAAAGGGGGCACCCCTGCCTTGTTCTTGATCTTAAGAGGATTGCTTTTAATTTATGCCTATTGAGTATGATGTTGGCTGTGGGTTTGTCATAGATGGCCTTTATCATGTTGAGGTATGTTCCCTGTATTCCCACTTTGTTGAGAGTTTTGATCATGAATGGGTGCTGGATTTTATCATATGCTTTTTCTGCATCTATTGAAATTATCATGTGGTTTTTCTCCTTTCTTTTGTTTATGTAATGAATCACATTGATTGATTTACAAATATTGTACCAGCCTTGCCTCCCAAGAATAAATTCCACTTGATCATGGTGTATGATTTTTTTTATATATTGCTGGATCCAGTTTGCTAATATTTTGTTGAGGATTTTAGCATCTAAATTCATCAGAGATATTGGCCAATAATTTTCTTTCTTTGTGTTGTCTTTGCCTGGTATTGGAATCAGAATTATACTCGCCTCATAAAAGGGGCTTGGAAGTCTTCCTTCCTCTTGAATTTTTTGAAATAGCTTGAGAAGGAAAGGAGTTAGTTCTTCTTTGAATATTTGGTAGAATTCACATGTGAAGCCATCAGGCCCAGGACTTTTCTTTTTTGAGAGTTTTTTGATAACTGTTTCAATCTCATTTGTTGTAATCAGTCTGTTTAGGTTTTCTCATTTTTCCAGATTAATTTTTGAAAGATTATATGTTTCAAGGAATTTGTCCATTTCATCTAAGTTGTCTAGTTTTTTGGCATACAGTTCCTATAGTATTTTCTTACAATATTTTGTATTTCTGTTGTGTCAGTTGTTATTTCTCCACTCTCATTTCTAATTTTATTTATTTGAGTCCTCTTTTTTTCTTGGTGAGTCTGGTTAAAGGTTCATCGATCTTGTTTACCTTTCAAAGAACCAGCTCTTGATTTCATTGATCCTTTGTATTGTTTCTTTAGCCTCTATGTCATTTATTTCTGCTCTGATCTTTATTATTTCCTTCCTTCTACTATGTCTGGGCTTTACTTACTGTTCTTTTTCTAGTTATTTTAGATGCAGGGTCAAAAATAACTGTTTATTTGAGCTTTTTCTAGCTTCTTGAGATATGTCTGTAATGCTATGAACTTCCTTCTCAGGACTGCTTTTGCTATGTCCCATAAATTTTGAGTTGATGTATTCTCGTTATTGTTCATAGCTAGGAATTTTTAAATTTTTTCTTTGATCTTATTGTTAACCCATTTGTTATTTAATAACATGCTATTTAGTTTTCAAGTGTTTGAGTATTTTTCAGTTTTTCTGTTGTGGTTGATTTCTAGTTTCATGCCATTGTGATCAGAGAAAGTGCTTGATATAATTTCAATCTTCTTACATTTGTAGAGACCATTTTTGTGCCCTAACATGTGGTCTATCCTAGAGAATGTACCATGAGCACCTGAAACCAATGTATATTCTGCTGCTATAGGATGAAAGGTTCTGAAGATATCTATTAAATCGAGTTGTTCTAGTATATATTTTAAGTCTACTGTTTCTTTGTTAATTTTTTTTCTTGAGGATCTATCTAGTGATGTTAGTGGGGTATTGAAATCCCCTACTATCACAGTATTGCTGTTGACCTTGCCCTTTAAATCCATCAAAGTCTGCTTTATATATTTAGGTGCTTCTATATTAGGTGCACAGATATTTATAATAGTTATATCTTCCTGTTGGATTCCTCCCTTTATCATTATGTAGTGACTTTCTTTATCTCTTACTATAGTCTTTGTTTTAAAGTCCATTTTGCCTGATATAAGTATTGCTACCCCAGCTTTTTTTTTTATTGATTTTTTAGAGAGAGAGGAGTGAGAGAGAGAGACAGAGAGAGAGAGAAGGGGGAAGATCAGGAAGCATCAACTCCCATATGTGCCCTGACCAGGCAAGCCCAAGGTTTCGAACCGGCGACCTCAGTGTTCCAGGTCGACACTTTATCCCACTGTGCCACCACAGGTCAGGCCAGCCCCAGCTTTTTTTTTCATTTTCATTTGTGTGAATATTTTTTTTCATCCTTTTATCTTCTGTCTATGTTCATCTTTTGTTTTAAGGTGTGTCTCTTGTAGACAGCATATGTATGGGTCCTATCTTCTTATCCACGCAGCTACCCTATGTCTTTTGATCAGATCATTTAATCCATTTACATTTAAGGTTATTATTGATATGTAGTTGTTTATTTCCATTTTATTCTTTAAAACTGTATTCTTCTTTTGCTATATCCTTTTTCTCCTTTGATCTGTTTATAACAGGCCCCTTAGCATTTCTTGCAGCCTTGGTTTGGTTGTAGTGAATTCCTTGAGTTGTTTTTTTTTTTGTCTGAAAAGCTTTTTATTTCTCCTTCAATTTTAAACGATAGCCTTGCTGGATAAACTAGTCTTGGTTGTAGGCTTTTGTTCTACATTACTTTGTATATTTCTTGCCATTCCCTTCTGACCTCAAGTGTTTCTGTTGAGAAGTTGGAAGTCATCCTTATGGGGGCTCCTTTGTAGGTGATAGTCTTTTTTTGTCTAGCAGCTTTTAATATTTTCTCTTTATCACTTAGCTTTGATATTTTAATTATGATGTGTCTTGGTGTAGATTTCTTTGGGTTCCTTTTTAGTGTAGTTTTCTGTGCTTGTTGAACTTGTGAGATGTTTTCCTGCCTTAATTGAGGGAAGTTTTCAGCTATGATATGCTTGAACAAAGTCTCTATCCCTTGTTCTTTCTCTTCTTCTTCAGGAACCCCTATGATGTGGATGTTATTTCTTTTCATGTTGTCACAGAGCTCTCTTAGAGTTTCTTCAGACTTTTTGAGTCTCTTTTCTTTTTTCTGCTCTGCTTCCATGCCTTTATTTATCTTGCCCTCTAACTCGCTGATTCGATTCTCAGCTTCATCCATCCTGCTTTTAATTCCTTCCCTTTTGTTCTTCATTTCTGATATTGTATTTTTCATTTCTTACTGATTCTTTTTTATTATTCAATGTCCTTTTTTATTGGCTATCTCTTTATTTAGGTGTTCATAATGACTATCTATTGTTGTTCTAATAGCTTTGAGCATCCTAATAATAGTTATTTTAAACTCTGCATCAGGTAATTTGGTTATATCTGACTCATTCAGGTCCTTTTCTGGGGATTTCTCTTGATTCATTTGTGTTGCATTTTCTGCCTTCTTATTTTGTCTGTGTAAAAGAAAGTTTTGGCCACTGGAGTCCACTGGTTGTGTACTCTGTGTTCCCTAGGTGTGGTCTGTCTGCAGGCCCACCACCTTTTCTGCTGTTGCTGACTAGGGTGTGTGGGTATCGGCATTGCCAGTGCCTGCCCACTGGGGCTGTTGCTGTGGTTTCTACCTCACATTCACAGAACTGGCTGTCATCACATGTTCAGGTGTACAAGCCTCGGTGGCCTCGGCCTTCACCCTGCCCCTGTGAATGGTGTTATGCTTGGCCGGGAGGGCAGGGCTGAGCACCTTTGCTCAGCTGCGGGTCTCTGCCTGATTCTGAGCTTTTGGCTCCACCGCTGCAGGAGGAGCTGGCCACAAGCCTCAGTTCTGTGGGTGGGGCAGGGCTGTGCTCCTGAGCCCTTGCTCATGGACGGGTCTTTGCCCCTTCTGGGGCTCCCGCCCTTCCCCCTGCAGACTGGATTGCAGGCAGCCCGCAGCAGGCTTGACCACTTTTGCACGTCCCTTTCTCCCCAGCCAGGCAAGACTGAGCTCACATCTGGGCCTCACTTGTGGCCTGCCAGCTTCCGCCCTTGCCAACAGAACTGCGCTTCCACATCCTACAGCCACCCAACCACGGGAGAGCCCTCAGCTGTGTGGGTGGGGGCCCTGGAGCTCAGACCCTAACAGTCACTACTGTGGTCCCGAAAGCTCCCTCCTTCTAAGTGACTCTGCTCTGAGTGCCGCAGGGGAGCTTTTCTGGTTGGTGTCCTGCTTCCCTTTCCATGGGAAATATTCACTTCAGATTTGGGAAGTGACTCAGCCCAGGGGTTAGGGTGGCTGTCTCTCAAAATGTTTCTCCCTATGCCTTCTAGATTACACTCTCTTCCTACTACTCCAGTCCTCTCCTCTCTCCCCGTCCCCCAGAGCCCCGGGTGAGTGGTTGTGAGAGAGGTTTTCTGTGCGGTCCCTTTAAGAAGAATCCTGGGTCTGAGAAATCAGTCTCTTTCTCACAAACAGTATCCCGACTTGTTTCCAGCTAAATACTGTCCTTACACCTCTTCGAAGCACTGGGGCTGCAGGCTGGGATTTGTTCCTGGGACTCAGGACTCTCCACTCTCTGCTAAACTCACTTCCTGCCACGTGAGTCTCTCCCAGCTGCCGTTTGCTCCAGGGAGCTGGGCAGCCCTCTCCATGTTTCTACTTTTCCTACCAGTCTCAGTGTGGCTTCTTCAGTGTTCCTTGGTTGAAGAGTCCTCTTAGTTTAGTCCAAAGTTGGTTTTTCCAGATGATGGTTCTTAAAATAAGTTTGTAATCCACTTTGGTTCTGGGAGGTGGAAGTTGATACGTCCACCTACTCCATTGCCATTTTGTTTTCTATCTTGTATTATTTAAAATCAGGTTTACAGAAGATTTTCTTTCCCATTTGTTTATCTTATACTATCTGATAAATTTTATTACAATAAGAATCAGTGTGCTGCTTTCATCCCTTCTATTTTTTATTTAAATTATTGCATTTAGAAACTCTAGGAAATCAGGATTATAATTTTTTTTTCATTTCATGAATATGAGGCATGCCCACACAGACATGTGCTTCAGGAAGGGACACAGTGAGTGGCTCTGGTAACATGATCTTTCATTCTATGGGGACCACAGTCATCATTACTATCAACAATATGCATATGAAAAAGTGATAAGTACATATTTGTGTACATATTGTCAGAGTAAATTCTTTTATTTATCTAAGGCTGTATCTAAGTATTGAAACCGTAAATGATGCCTATCCAGCTATCTTTTCTATTATTTTAAAATACAAACAGGTTTTTATATTTTAGGACTCTAGCTTCTGTCTCCTGAGTATTTTCCTGTTCCCTGCATCTACGCTGTTTCCACGGTCCCTGCGTATGAAAACAGGCTCAGTGCGCATGCGTGCACATGATCTCTACCCTGCTAGAACAGCAGGCTGGTGCCCAGTGAGGTGAAGGGTTTGATTAGGTAGTCACATTCGGCTATGCCTGTGCATTTCTTTGCACTGATGGAAGGGTGACAACATGTCTTTGTTGTGTCTGACCCAGGTGCAAGTACCTGCTCACCTCCTGTGTGGGCGTCGAGCAAGTGGAAATATCTAAGGGAAGCAGGTTCCTCATCTATGGATTGAAGGGGTTAATTCTTCCCTAACGATCATGTAAGGACAAGAATACACACTCAGAAGGCTGTCTACTACAGAAAAGAGACCGAGTGAATGACACTGAATAGAAGAATCGCATAAGTGTCACCAAGATTAATTCCTGAGACAGGTGCTAACTCTACTGCCTGGGACACGAGAGAGAATGGCAGATGTTGTGGTTCATGGAGGAAAGAAAAAGAGACATCAGATCTTCAGATGCAAATAGAAGTTTGGGGGAAAACACAAAGAACTGTAAAATATAAGTATCTACACATAAATTCATATGCTATACATATTTATCAATATATATGCATTTCCTAGGCCACTTTACAGATATACATATGTAAATATTTGCTTTGCATATCTACATGTATCAATACTTTTATATTTTATATGTAGTATATGAGTATATATTCTGTATTTAACATATAAATAAATATAAATGTGTACGTTTTGAAGGAAAAGCTAAAAAATGCAAGGGGATTTCTAACTGCATCAGGTAAGGCATTCGTAGCTTTTAACGATAAGATAGGTACATAGATGTAGGTGTGGGTATAGCTTAATGATCAGAAAAAGAATGTACAATAGGAAATATGTCAGAATGATGAGAAAAAGGATGCAAATTTTAATGTGCATATATGTAAAAGTGTTCAAAATAAAAATGAGATTTTCTTCATGATATCAGAATATGACTAAAATGTGAATAGAATGTTGTGTGCTGGTGGTTTGAGTGCCCACTGGTATACGGAGTCTGGATTTCTTCTTCCCCCAAAATTTACCTTGATACATGTGTACGGTCATTTCTTTTCAGTAAATAATCTTAGTCTTAACCTAAGATTTAGTTAAAAATTCTAATTGCTGTATTTTAGAGTAAACATTTACTACTTCCTCATGATAACCCTAAGAACTTTACATGATTAAATGAGTTAACTCATTTAATTCCCAGAACAGACCTAAGAGGTAAATTTTAATACCATTTTATTAAAAAAAAGCCATGGCACAGAGAAATTATTTTTCCAAATTCTACTGCTACGAGGCAGAAGAAAGGTGAATCAAGTCCTTCAAGTCTGAATTGAGTGTGTTCTACATGAACTGGGAACCTGGGATCTCAAGGAATGGAAAATTCTTCATAATAGAATAGTATCTTAACCAGCACCAGTTTGATCACAGGAGCTCTTCGTAACTATTGTTTCATGTAAGAAGATTTTGTAACCTAAGTAATATCTAAATAAGTATTATTTAAACTCCATTACCTTTACTGAACTCAATTATATTTAACTGAATTTAACTAATATTATGTGTGGGTTAGGCAACTAATTATTTTTATTATACATTTTTCATCTATTTTCATTTAAAACAATGTGTGTTTTGCTAGCAGTTAATTCACAGGGGAACCAGTGAAGATAGTGAAAATCACTGTCAAGACTAACAGAATCTCTTTCAAGAGAGTTTTATGATTAAAATGCATTATTAAAATTTCTGTTTATCAAAAATGTTAAAACGGGAACAATGCACACTAATAATCTGTTTTTTATACTTTTTTTTATATTTTCTATTGATAGCAGGACTTAGTATTTAAAAGTAAACAAGCAGGATTTATTATGTAATAAAGTATTTCCTAATTACTATATGGTAAGATTGTAATTACATTTGCATTTAAATTTTAAAAAAGTAGAGGTGTATTGTGTTACCCTTTTATATACCCATGTCTATTCTTTAGACTACTCAGAAGAAAAAACTGATTTCTAGATTTCTCTCTAAGTATTATCTGAAGTTAGATTTGAGGTGCTAATGGGTGAGGGCTAATGCACCTCTT
The DNA here is from genome assembly GCF_036850765.1 of Saccopteryx bilineata. Classification (NCBI taxonomy): domain Eukaryota; kingdom Metazoa; phylum Chordata; class Mammalia; order Chiroptera; family Emballonuridae; genus Saccopteryx; species Saccopteryx bilineata. The sequence goes on from NC_089500.1 coordinate 4,568,228, forward strand.
ACCGTTATTTTTTCTGGTTCCCTCACTGGGCATATCTGGTGTTCTATTGGATTTTGTTGTTGTTTATGGTCGCTTTCTGAAGAATGATTTTCATGACTCCCTGGTCTCTCCTTCTCCAGTCTTCTCACTTCAAATCAAGAAAGTTTAACAACTCCAAGATTCAAGATAGAAGAGACTGGGCATTCCCTCCTTGTGCAGATTCCTGGACATGACTAGTCGATATTTGAGCTAATAGAGACTTAGCTAGAAGGGATGAGGCCATGGGGGACTAAGGAGGTACCTTGATGGAGGAGAAACCATTTCCATGTCACTGTGGTTCTCAGAAATCTAACAATTTTCTGCACTAAAATCTTTTATTATCACCAATAAAGTGAGATGATCCAAAGAATATCTTAATGTACTAATTCTTTACTATTATATTCACATTTCCACAGAGATACCATTTCATGACAAGATGACATTAGTTTTATTTGCATTGACCGCAACTTCAAGTACTTTGTTACAGAGGAGCTGAATCACATAAGTTATTATGGGTAGTTTCATTGCATAAACAATTTCAGCATTTTGACAGTTATTTAACAATTAAAACATTAAAGCAGATTTTAAATAACCTATCCTCTCTCTAATATGCATTTTAGAAAAGATGTTAATAGTATCAGCACCGTCTACCACTTATTAAATATTTACTAGATTTTAGCTCAGAGTCATTATATCATTCCCAAATGAGATTACTGTCCAGCAAAAATATCATCTCTATTTTTAGGATTCAAAAAAGAAGTTATACTATGGAAAGCAGCAGTTTAGATAGAGTGGTGTGGGAAGCCTGAACCAATACCCTGAACTTGGAGTCTGCCTTCCGAGTCTAACACTGCCCTCCAAATGCCTTGACCAGCTTTTGTGCTGCAACAGTTTTAAGTCCAATGTGGAAGTTATAGAACAATTGACCGCAGACTTAAATGACATGCTCTTACTCAACTTTAAAAAAAAATTTTTTTGTACTGATTTTTACAGAGAGAGGAAAGGAGAGACCGACATAGAGAGAGAGAAACATCAGTTTGTTATTCTCCTGATTTTTTTATTCATCTGTTGTCTGTCATTTGTTCCCTGATCTGGGATGGAACAGGCAACCTTCATGTACAGAGAGGAGGGTGCTCCAACCCACTGAGCTACCCGGCCAGGGCTCCTCCTCCACTCTTCATTGGCCTCTGTCCCAAGCATTTCTCTAGGGCCATGCCGGGCGCTTGGAGACTCCGTGTCTTTCCAGGTCGGGCTGTTCAGACCTTCCAGACAGGACTCCATGTTTCTCCCGGAGAGAATTCAGGCTGCAGAGCCGGTCATGAAATGAGAACAGAACAGGCTTCCCTTTGCCACACATCAAAAGGCAAGCCTTGCCCATAGTCATGAACGGGTGACTTCAACTTGTTTTCAACATGTTTCCTTTCCTTTGGAAAGTGCCTACAAGACTACTTTCCGGTTCTTTAGTGAACATAGATGAAAACTGTAGTCTTTTCTTTCTTTGAGACCAGCGAATTGGGGGAGGAGAGAGTATTTTTTTCCACTGACAGTCTCACAAATGATGATGGTTTCTCTTCCTGGCAGTACTCAGAAGAAACCCTGCAAATGGTCGCTTTACCTGTTTAGAAAATAATGAATAAAGCCTCCAAGAGAAGGGACCCTGGGGATGTTAGCTCACTTCACTGATGACATCTGCTAGCAGCTTTTGTTTAGCATGAGGTTCCCCTGGCAACTGTTTAACCAGAAACCTGGAAATGGCACACACACACACAAAAAAAAAAAAGAAAGAAAGAAAAGAAAAGCACACCGAAATATACATTTTTATTTTAATAGGACAGGTAATTTTTCTTCATTTCTGTTCCTTTTTAAATCAGTAAAATAATTTAATGGGATAGATCATTATTCTATCGTTAATTTGTATAAAGAATAGCTATATTTTTGAGGAATGAAGAGACTCAGGATGGGACCTGGCCTGTATAAATTCATTCTAATGTCAAAGACTCACCTTTAGGATTTGAGAGGTCATGATAAAGGTGGCGGAATCATCCCCACTTCCAAGTGTGAGGGCATGACTCTCCTTGGGTCGGTGGCTGGATGGGTGTTGCAAACTGTAGCTAGGAAGGGCGTGTACGTTAAGAACCTGCTCTTTTCTTTGAACAGGGGGCCACAGTGACCAGTTAGTTTTTACATCAAAAAGCACAAGTAAAAGTGATTAAGGAGCCAAAGCAGCAATTGTTGCCCATAAAAGCTTAGTCCACGTTTTAACGCTAATATTAAGTCTGTATTTCATAAGAATGCAACCCATAGTATAACAGAATATTTCTTAATCATATCTTATGTAAATTACTTGCTGATTTTTCTTCAGTCTACGTGGAAAGGATGTTTCCTGACGCCCAAGAGGACAGATTTCCCGTGGTGAGGAGAGGACTCCCTAGCACGAGTAGAAACTCCTGAGTCTAACACTCGGGTTACATGCTTATAAGATTCAGTGTGCTGCTTCAAAACCTGCTATGTCAGCTGACTTTGGGATAGCTATTATTAAATGGAATTAAATATTGTATGAGCTTATTAACTACAAATACAAGAAGAGATTATTGTTTCTATGAAAGTTAAGTAGAATGCGTTGAAAAATATCAGTTAGATGCTCTTCTCACTTCTCAAATTAGGTGCTGAGGGCAAAGCGTAGATAAGGTTTTGGGTACAGTGTAGGAGGATGGAACAACTGGGTCCCCCACAGGAGGGTGCGCTGGGAGGGAAAACCCAAAGGGGCACTCACACACAGATTCAGGCTCACTGTGGACCGTGGACCCCAGAACCAGTCCCAAGGCGGCCCCTGCCATATTTTGAGATTTACGCTCAAGACCTTGACCAGATTCTAGTAGATATCAGAGAAAAATCCCTTAGGGCTCTGGCAAGGAGGAGGAGAACAGAAACCCCTTTGAAATAAGGCAGAGCACTCCATTCCTAACAACGCCTTAAGGTAGAAAATCAGACGGTAACATACAGGGGTGCTCTAACCTCCTAACTAACCTACCGAAGATGAATACCAAGGCCAGCCTACACTGGCCATCCTGTCCCCCCTGAGCAGGGAGGGAAACCAGAGGCTCACAGTCCTGAGGCACAGACTTACTAAGAGACTGATCGCAGGACTACAGGACGCTTCCCCTCTCCCGCAACTCACCACCTCGTCACTGATGGCCTGTCTACAGCAGTCCTTCCTCCCAGTCCACTGTAATCAGCTATCTGGAAACACCACAGGGCATACTGAAAGGCAAAAACACAGCTTGAAAAGACAGAGCAAGAATCAGAACAAGACCGGGCTGAGGTGTTGGAAGGAACAGAAAATTTAAAACCACTCCACTGTGATTAATATCCAAATGGCTCAAATGGCTACCTACAGTAGTAGACAGCAGGCAAGAACAGATGGGCAATATCGGAAGAGAAATGGATAGCCCAATGAACCAGAATGCTCAAGATCAAAAACATTATAACAGAAGGGAAGGAGGTCTTTGAAGAGCTTATTAGTAGTGGGACAGCTCCAAGCAGAGACTCCCTGAGCTAGCGGATATAGATCAGTAGAAACTGAAGAACAAAGACAACAAAAACCGAAAAATAAACAGAATATGCAAAGACTGTGGACTAATAACAGTAAAAAGGTGTAACATGGGCAAAATGGGAAGACCAAAGAGAAAGAAATGAGGCAAAGGAAAAAAAGAAATATTTGAAGCAATAATAACTGGGAATTTCTCCAAATTAATGCCAAACACTAAGCCATAGATCTAGAAAGCTCAGAGAACACCACACAGGACAAATGCCCAATTACACCTAGGCATATCATTTCAAATTATAGAAAATCAAATATAGAGAAAAGAATGTTGATAGAAGCCAGGGGGAAAAACACCTTTCTTGTAAAGGAATAAAGATAAGAATTACATCCAAGTTCTGCCCAGAAACCATGAAAGTGCATCCTTCTGGTGAGTGATATTGATAAGGAAGGGGGGCTGTGCATGTGTGGAGGAAGGGATTACTGAGAATCTCTGCACCTTTCTCTCAATGTTGTTTTAAACCTAAATTTGCTCTAAAAAATTAATTCTTTAAAAAAATGTGCAGATGATGTTTCATTGGGTTTCACACCTGAATCTGTAACCCCAAAAATTCAATTTTAAAAACATAATTTTCAAAATGGTAAGGAGAGCCTTGACTGGGTAGCTCAGTTTGTGAGAGCATTGTCCTCGTACATCAAGGTGTGGGTTTGATCCCTGATTAGGGCACATACAAGAACCAACTAAGGAATGCATAAACAAGTGGAACAGCAAATCAATGTTTCTCTCTCTCTCTCCCTATCCTTATCTCTAAAAAACAAAAAATCAATAAATAAAAATTAAAAGGAAATATATGAGCTGATGGATATAGAGCAGGGTCGGGAACTTTTTGGCTGAGAGAGCCATGAACGCCACATATTTTAAAATGTAATTCCATGAGAGCCATACAATATGTTTAACACTAAATACAAGTAAATGTGTGCATTTTATGTAAGACCAACACTTTCAATGTACAATAAATCTATAAATTTGTTTTAATAATGTTGTCATGTTGTTGCTAACCAATGATGAATAAAGTACTTCCTGCCGCATGGTTTTGCTGATGGCTTTGTAGTCTGGTTGATACGTGGTGAGGTTAAGCTTCATGCAGGTATTGAGACTTCCATCCGTTAAATGTGATCGTAGGTTGGTCTTAACATTCTTTAGATGTGAGAAAGACTGCTCACATGCATATGTAGAGCCAAACATTGTCAGTACAGCAATACTCACATGCTGCAGTGTGTAGTATGTGACGGGAAGCGCATTCCAAGTTTTGACAATCAGCTGGTCCGCGGGTTGAAGTTTTTTCATTTTTCTCCCTACTTGTGTTTGCTCGCCAACTCTGCTTGCTGTCATGTGAGTCTTTCCAAATCTTCATTCAGTGACTTGAACTTATTCACCCACATGTCTGAGGCCTTCAGGTTAGCATCTGGTAGCTCAAAATCTCTGATGGAGACACCGGGGATGTAACTCAGGTCAGCGCTGTCCACTGCACACTCGAGCGGATGGGTGATAAACAGTGTTTTAAGCTGGTGATCATTTAAAGCTCGGGCAACAATAAAGTTGACCACCAAATGACCAGTGACATCACCTCACCAAGATGCTCACCACACATCTGAGCACAAAGCACCTCCTGATGTAGGATGCACTGAAAACTTAAGATGGGTCTTTTTTCATGTTCACAAGTGTGCTCACAAAATTCTCCAAAGCGTGCTTTGAATGACTGCAGGAGATTAGATGTGAAGCCTGCTAGCTGCTGGAGATCAGATGTTGAGCAGGGTCACTTACTGTGCAAGCATCTTTAAACTCTCCCAGTTTTTCAAAGTGTAGTAAACGACCTGTTTCAATGTCGGCGATGAAGAGTTCCAGCTTGTTTTCAAATGCAAACACTGCTTGTTGAAGGGATAAGACTATTTCCAATGCCTTGCATTTTCACATTGAGCTGGTTCAGATGTTCAGTCATGTCCACAAGATAGAACTTCAGGAGCCACTCAGTGTTAGCTAGCTCAGGATGCTCGATGTTTTTCATTTTAAGAAAAGTCCAGATTTCACTCAGACAAGCCACAAAATGGCTGAGCACTTTCCCTCTTGACAACCAATGCACACTGCTGTGCAGAAGCAGACCAGGATAATTATTCCCAACTTCATCCAGCAGTGTTTTAAACTGGTGATCATTTAAAGCTCGGGCAACAATAAAGTTGACCACCCGAATGACCAGCAACATCACCTCACCAAGCTGCTCACCACACATCTGAGCACAGAGTGCCTCCTGATGTAGGATGCACTGAAAACTTAGGATGGGTCTCTTTTCATGTTCATGAAGAAGCGCTATGAATCCTCTGTTTTTTCCCACCATGCACAGAGCACCATCAGTACACACCGAAATAAGTTTATCCATCAGTAGATTTTTTTCTTTAGCGAACTCAGTGAAACACTTGAATAAATCCTCCCCTCTTGTCTCTTTCATAGGCAAAACAGCAAGACTTTCCTCATATAGTGTGTTACTAACAGCATACCTTGCAATCATGCTGAACTGGGATAAATGGCTTATGTCTGTTGACTCATCCAAAGTGAGAGAAAAGAATGGTGCTGCATTTATGTCCTTCACTTGTGTTGCCTCAGTTTGATTTGCCATCATGATGGTACGATCATGAACAGTTTTTGCCGACAGAGGCATGTCTTTTATTTGTTTGATTTTCTTGTCTTTATCCAAAAAGTCATCATAAAGTTCATTGGCAACATCAAGGATGAATGTTTTGGCATAGTCCCCATCTGTGAATGGTTTTCCATTTCTCACAATTGCTAAAGCACCAGCAAAGCTAGCCAAATTCCAGTCACCTTGTTGGGTCCAAACACAGAGTTGCTGCTGACTAGCTTGCACTCTGCACCTAGCTCTTGACATGCTTTCTTCCTGCTGTCCCTCACTGGATATTTTGATGCAAATGTAGTATGCATGTGTCAAAGTGCCGCTTTATATTTGACTGTTTCATCGATGCAATTTTATCATTGCATATTAGACACACTGCAGAACCTGCTCTCTCCACAAAGGCGAATTCCTCTGTCCATTCCTGTTGAGAAGTACTATACTCCTCATCTTTTTTTCTTTTAGTCATCTTCTTTGTCAGAAGGGTTTCTGCAATTAGCTAGCTGACTACTTGATTAAAAGGAGGGAAGTCACTTCCTGACCTCACAACGACCCATGTACGTTAAGCATTATCCAATAAAAATTTGGTGTTGTCCCGGAGGACAGCTGTGATTGGCTCCAGCCATCCGCAACCATGAACATGAGCAGTAGGAAATGAATGGATTGTAATACATGAGAATGTTTTATATTTTTAATGTTATTATTTTTTTATTAAAGATTTGTCTGTGAGCCAGATGCAGTCATCAAAAGAGCCACATGTGTCTCGCGAGCCATAGGTTCCCAACCCCTGATGTAGAGCCTGTTTCCCTTGGGTTCTGATTTATTTTAATTTTGAAACAACTCTATAGAGATACAATTAATATATAATAAACTGTATATGTTTATGGTTGATGATGAGATAAATGAAAGCATGCACATAATCAAATTTCTGTCATTTTAAATGTGTCCTCATGCCCCCATTTGTAGTCCCTTTCTATCCTCTTTTCTAACCCCTCTCAAAAAAATAAATCTGTATCAATGGATTATTTCCATCTAAAAGGTTTTAATTAAATGAAATCATAGAGCTCTCATTCTGTCTTCCTTCTTTCATGGACATCCTTTGGGTGGAACCATCATTCATTTTCAATTTTCAGTAGTACCCTGTTCCACCACTGTTCACCCTTTGACTGGATGGTTATTTAGATGGCCTCCAGGCTTGGTTTTTACACATAAAGCTACAGTGACTTTAATGCCCAAATCTTTACAGGGCACGTGCTTTCCTTATTACTGGGTCCATAGGAATGGAGTGCTTGGATCACGGTCCGTGTATGTTTAACTTTTTAAGAAACTGCCAAACTTTTCCAGAGAGGTCACATTCAGGTTCTCACCACCATGGTATACACATTGGTTCCCCCACATCCGTGCTGACATTTGGCATGGTCTGTCTGGTTAATTTTGGCTACTCTAGAGCAGATGTACTGCTACCCCACTGCTCTACCCCACTACCCCACTGCTTTAATGATGTTAAGAAATGTTTTATGTACTTATTTTCTACCCTTATGTGTTTGAGAAAATATCTCTTCAAATTTTTTTGCCCATTTTTTACATTGGATGGTTTGCTTTCTTCTCAATAAATTTTTTTACATTGTGGATACAAGGTGCTTTGTGTTTTTTTTAAATCATATACATGGTTTGTAATTATTTCTTCTCCTCTTTGGTAGATTTTCTCATTCTCTTACTAGTATCTTCTGAAAACCACAGATTTTCAGTTTTGATGAAGTCCAGTTTTCTATATCTTTTCCACTAAGAATCAGGCTTTTGGTCTCTTACTTAAAATGTATTTGCATAGCTCGAGGTCCTCAGTTTTCTTTTTTAAATACAGCTGTGGCATGTTTTGCATGTAGGATATGTAGGATTATGGTTCTCTTTGAGTTAACTTCTGCAGGTAGGATACATAAACCAGTGTTCATTTTTCATGCCTGAAAAAGTCTAGTTTGTCAGCAACATTGGCAGCTTGAAGACCATGAAATTATCTCTGTTGTGAAAGAAACATCTGGACAGACATATGGTGCTGGGCACAAAGTAAAAATACCCTTGCAGCACATGACGAAGCCCACTAGAGAGCATCCAGATGACAGAGGCTGACAGACACAACGGTCCCGTTGATGCTCATCTGCCCGCATCACCTACCCTTGGACGGTCCTTATGGCCTCAGGGATGTGGAAATCACATCAACAGTGATGGGACCCAGAGATAGGGACAATAACTTGAGCTCCCACTTCCTAAGGTTGATTTAGTTACTGCCCCTCGTGAATGCCTGCACTGCCAGGAATTTAACCCCATGTTAATCCCTCAGTGACACATTCCACGGGGAAATCAAACTGTCACTCATTGGCAAGTTGATAACAACAGGCCCCTGTCACCCTGGAAGAGACAATATTCACTATGACTTGCATTTGACACCTGTCCCAGAGATGAACTTGCATTCTCTGCCTCGGGGGCCTGAGCCCACTTGGCTGTGAGGCCGGATAGAGCTCCTGCTCTCCTGATGTAGAATCCTGCACACCTTTACAGCTTTGACCGCAACCCACAGTTATAGCACGGGTGCTGGTTCTCTCGGCTAACACACCAGAGGAATGGCAGCTTGTTACAGGAGAAGGGTAACCTTTAGAGCTGTAGCGGAGGCATCAGCTTAGAGGTAATGCCTGCCATGAAGGTGCCCCCATCAGGAGGTGGTGAATCAGTGACCTTTAGAAGGGCTGTCTTGAACCGCTCCATGAGAGCAATTGACAAATTCCACAAGGCAAGCTTGCCCATTGCTCACCGCAGGGATGGGCGTGAGACCCGGCACACTGAGACAGTTCTGAGCCCTTTTGTGATCTTTATGGAACAGCTTACTTCAGTCTGTCTCTCAGACTTTCTCACCTGTGGAGAGACTCAAAGTGTGATATTGTGCCGAACGATATTCCCCTTAATTAAGTGGAGGAGGACTAGAAGGGAGTCACGTCGGACCTTTTGTCCATTAGCTACAAGACTAAGTGTTTGGTCGGCTGTTTTACATTATGAACAAATAGATTTTAGTGGGTTTACTGTATTATTGATCATGATTTTCTTTTCTACCACTGCTTGAAGAAATGCCATAAAAATAGCCTAGGAAGAATTGTTTTTCTTATTGATTTTTAAATGCCCTTCGATTTTGGACAGATTCTGACTATAGGCCAAGCAATGTCAATATTACTTAGGTCCTCAGTTAATAATGCTTTTGGAAATTAAGCTTTTACTCCCATCAAGAATCAATGAAAACAAGTCTGCTCTCTTGCCTACACAGATAGAGAGAGCAATAGATAAAACATTTTAAAGCATCTTATATATGGTTTGTATGTTAAAGATTTAAATACTCTTTAGATGAGTTGGACAGACTCCCTTCAAGAAAATCTAAAAGACAGATTATATATTCTCCTTCAAACTAATGTCATAAATTTATTCAGTTAAAGCCAGAATTGCAGGAACAAAAAAAAAAAATGTTGTTTGTAGTATTTATTTTTTTTTAAATGCCAAAAATAAAATAAAACTATCCTATGTGACATAAATAATTCAGAATTGACATGACCGTTCAAGTTTCACGGCACTCAGTTAATTAGTTTTTTCCCTTATGTCATGGTACGTTTTCCAGCTACTTTGCTTGGCCAACACTTCCGAGACGCACGGCCAGAGCAATTCACAGCGCGTGGCTGCGTGGGCCGGGCTGCGGTCTTTCTGCTGACACCTGCTTTGATATGTGTCCAGGCCTACAGCTCTGCCCCCTGCTATCTGCTGGAACACTGGGGACTCCATCAGGTGTGTGTACAGCAACTGTTGCAGCTCAGATAGCTCCTGAGCAGACTCCCGCCCTGCTATCCCTGGATCGCTATGACCATCCCCACCCCCCGTGGAAATGGGCACTTTTTCCGTTGGAAAGAAAAATAGTCACACGCCTCAAAGTAGTGTCAGTCTCACCAACTACCTATTTGATTTCCCAAAGGATAAACATCTGTATGAATTAGAAAAATAGAATGCCAGGAGATTATGTTCTTATCACAGATAGTTTTCATTGCTAACTCTGAACGATTCTGTTTTATAATAAATTATTCAAATTAGAATAATGCCTCGATTTTTGTATCTTGCAGTCAAAAAGAAGTCCTAAGTTATGGAGAGTGTCATGATAAAAAAAAAACAAAACTATTCAGCCTGATCTGTGGTGGCACAATGGATCAAGCATCAATCTGTAATGTTGAGGTCGCCGGTTCAAAACCCTGGGTTTGCCGGGTCAATGCACATATGGGAGTTGATGCTTCCTGCTCTTACCCCCCTTTTCTCTCTCTCTTCTCTAAAATGAATAAATAAATTAAAAAAAAACAAAACAGAAAAAACTATTCAATAAATAATTAATTTTCTTTCACAACCCAATAAAAAAATGAGGATCTCACTTCAAGGCACAGCGAACCCGTGCAGAAGCGAACTCTCTGTCCCATTAATCACTGTTGGCCTTTACACAAGTTGACTCTTTTGCTTAAGCCCTGATTGAAGATTGATGCCAATTAGTTCATCCCTCTCTCCACACGATGAATAAAACACTACATTGAAGCTTTTAACCCAAAACCGCAGATGACCTGGGTTGTACTGCAATCCCCATTTTAAAGGGAATTTTAATTTAAATTTAAAATAATTACCCAGAAAATATGTTGTTTAAAAAAGACACGCCATGGAACTTGGCGCGCGCGCGCACACACACACACAAGAACAGTACTCTGGTCTACAGGCAGTACCTGCCCCCCCTCCTCCTGACTCGGAGTAGGGATCAATGAATGGTTTTAATTTGCATAGTTTTGCTGCCGGCACACCTTGAGCTCCCCACATGGTGTCAGTTAGTCTCTGCTCTCTGTATTTTACCCTGAAATATTAGCACATATGCACCTTAGCTCAAATCTTAGCACTGTTCCAGGAGAAGAAGGTAAGTTAGGAGGGCGCCTGCCATCAGGAGACCGGAGGAGTGTGATGCAGACTACGTGACCCACAATATTACACTGCCACATATATACACACTATTAGCACTTTGCCTTGTTCTTCTCAGGTGGTTATTAACAGAAAAGAAAACATCAAATCCAGCGCTTTATTGCCACCCACGTGCTAGACAAGCTTTGTCAGTGGTAAAGTTATGTATTGCAGGTCACATGTTCAAAGAGTTGAAAGATTTTTAAAACTAATTTAAAACCAAAGACTTAGAACTCTAATTAGATTTTTATAATAAAAAATACATATATTTCACTCCTTATCCTTTCCTCTTATTAGATGTTTGGTTCTAAGGAAACTATTAGCTTCTTTACATCTGTTTCTTTGCCTGTGAGACAATGGGAATAATAATTAATTCTTCCCATCCCATTTGTTGAATGCATGTTTAACATTTCCCGTGGGCTACTCTGTTAGCCATGAAACATCATGGAACAATGAAAGATTTTTCCCCGATACCCAGATAGCTTGATATCTAGACATTTTGGTCATTACTACAGAGGTGGACAAGAGTAGGCTTACAGTTATAATGCAGATAAATGATACAATAATAAATAATAATACAAGAATGAATGCTCTGTTTCACATTCTAACAACTGTCAGCCTACTTTCCCTACTGCTGTATATTAGATAAGGATGGCGAACAAGCACAATGGTAATTAATGTTGTCTATACCTATGCTGAGCCACTCAGTGAATAGAGATGGGTGGAATACTGCTATGTTTGTGTTAGTGATACTTCTATAAATAAAACAAGGGCTACTGCCCTGGTGACTTACATCCTAGCAGAGAAAGGTAGCAATGATCAATGACCATAGGATTATCATACGTTACACATTGTGCTGGAATGTGATGGATGTTATGTGTAAAGGAAAGGTAGATAAGGGGAAGAAGTCGTGGGCTGGCTGCTGACAATATCCAATGAAACAGGAAGGGAAGAACCTCATTGAGAAGGTGGTGTCTAAACAATATGGTGGGAGGCAGGGAAGACACTGCTGACAGGGTACCTGGGAGATGAGTGCTTCTGAAAGGGAAGAGACTGAAACATACCCTCAGGCAAGAGGTTTCCTGCTGTATCCCAGGGACAACCTGGGGACCAGTGTGGCTGGGGGCCAGTGTGGCTGGACACCAATTTGCAAAGTTGGGAGCAGTAGAGGTTGCTGAGATGTGGACAGGTAAGGTGGAGCCAGATTACATAGGGCCGCCCAGGGCACGGGCAAGTCTGACCTCTTTCTCAACGGGAGTAGGGACCGACAGTAGGATTATGCACAAAGGAATAAGAAGATGTTTACATCTGGGACCTCTGCCTTCGGTACTGAGACTAGAGGGTCAGGGGAGATGCATTAATGATTTTAATAATACATCTGGATTTCTTTGGTCATTCCCCACTTGCTTCCAAGATGAATCTGTAAAAGTCAGAAAATTCACACTGCAGCTCAGTCATGCATATCAGTCTCCCAAGAGGAAATCAAAGTGACTTTTTCTTGAATAATGATATTTTGAATATATGTTAATAGAAAAATGATGAAAGTAGCAATTAATGTAACATGAATTAGGGTAGCGGTTCTCAACCTTTGGGTCGCGACCCCGGCGGGGGTCGAACGACCAAAACAGAGGTCGCCTAAAGCCATCAAGAAATACATATTTATTATACAATACATTTTTAAATAAAATATGTATTTCTGATGGCTTTAGGCGACCCCTGTGATTTAGTCGTTCGACCCCCGCCGGGGTCGCGACCCACAGGTTGAAAACCGCTGAATTAGGGGGAAAAGGAGAAAAATCATAAAAAAACGGTAAGTGTTTTAGAGGAATGAGACATTTTAAATGAGTAATTTAATAAAAAGAAAACTTAATAGTATGATTTAGGCACTGACCTTGATAAAGGTTACAAGGGCACTTTTAATAGCTTCCCTTTTAATAAGTTAAATTACATCCCATTGAACAAATGAAGATACATGACACAGAGTCAATCAAGTTTACCTAAAACTTATTTAACAGACATTTTGAAATCAATTAGATTCAAACAACACTCACCAAGTGTCCAGAGATGTCTCATGTAATCACTATGGTCCTTGTACCCCATGACAACTCTGATGTTCTTGTTCAGGACAAGATTTTTACAGAGCTGTAACTTACTCCAAAGCTTAGAGTCTTATAGTTTCAATTTCTGCACTGCCTCCCCAAGAAGTCCTGCTTGCTAAGTGATTTTACACAAACAAACAAAAATCAAGTTTTCATTTTGGGAAGCATAGGTATCCTGTAGGAGAGAGAAGATATGGACTACAGTGTGTGCTGCTCTTCCGAGACAAGAGCAACCTGCTGTCTGCTCAGTCTTGGAAGAAACGGAATATTGTTATAGGATAGTGACCATAAGGCATTTTCTCGCTCTCTCCCAGGTTTCTGACATCTCTCCATTAATTTGTTACTGAGGAAATGAATCCACACTGACTCTCTTTGTAGCCTTAAAAGCATGAGTAAAGCAACTGTAATATTTGAAAAGGGCTTACGACAATTTTAAGGGAAGAATTAGCTGACAGTTCCTTCTGAATTTGCCAGCTCGCAGCCAATTGAAAAACAACAACACATGACAATCAAAATGAAGAAAGTACTGTGACTGGCTTACAGGTCTAAGAAGCACTGTTCTTGCAGGATAGAAATTTATTCAGAACTTCTAAAATAACCTTTCTGGATGGAAGAATCTTCTTGCATTTACTATACTTCAGGGTAAATGTCCCTTCTGCTTTTCTTCCCTTAACTGACGTGAAATTTCGTTACTTGCCTGTTTTTCATATTGTCTATCTTATTTCTTTGTCTTGTTCAAATGTTATTATTAATAATATCCCCTCCCTATGACTCCAATTTCCTTTAACTCAGGGTAGGAGGAAAGAGAAGGACAGAGAAACTGGGTGACTGAGCAGAAAGACAAGTTGATTGGGAAATCAAGCACAAAAATTAAATGTAATATTTCACATTTCTATCACTTTCTTGAACATTACAGTTTTACTGTCAAAACCCCTGGAATTCAGTATGTACTTGGAAACCATTTCGGTATATAATGCTTGTACTGAACCAAAGGACACCATGCTTTGGCGTTGCTGGTGGGTATCAGTGGGGGTATGGTGATGGTGGACCTGTGTGTTTGAGGCAGGTCAGCGATCACCTGAAGCTTTGAGTGTGCTCTCCTAATCCGACAATCTTGTTTCTGGACCTGCCTCTCACTTCTATCTGTCATGAAGGTGTCTTTGTCAAGGAGGTAGGCTTTCCACAAAATAGTCTGGGAACTCAAGAACATTGATTAGAAAGTGTCAAGAGATAGTTCCGACTCCAGGATTCTACAGTATTTCAGACCTCACTCGAAATTCACTTTATTACTGAGAGCTGAGCATTCAGCATCTTTAAATAATGGCCTATTAAGAGAAGGCCTAAGGAAACCCCAAGGAAAATAGAGAACAAATATCTCAGCAGAAGAAAGTGATGCTCTGAGCAAGTTTCAAAATTGATCATAATTTATGTTTGGAGAGAATTTTTACGTGACAAGTTTATGTAATAACTATATCACTAAATTCTATTTATTAAAGTACTAGATAAAATAATAAGCATTAAGTTAGAACACTTAATACGGTATTTTTCGCTCCATAAGACTCACTTTCCCCCCCTAAAAAATTGGAAGGAAAATGCCCGTGCATCTTATGGAGTGAAAAACATGGTACATTATTAAATATTTTAACACAACATTTGGTTCAGAATATTTTTTTCTTATTTTCCTCTTTAAAACTTTAGATGTGTCTTTTGGTCAGGTGCGTCTTATGGAGAGAAAAATACGGTATGTCTCATCACTCTGCAAAATGAAATAAGTTTATTACTGTTTAAAATATTCTTTAGTAGGAATGGCATTTGACAAAGAAAATGATATTTTAATGAATAATTTACTTTTTTTCAAATTCACAAAGAAGTTGTGAATTTCCAATCATTTTAAATTAGAATAAAAGTTAAAAAATTATTATGGAATGTAATACTGCGATAGCATAGCTTTTTTCATATATTATCTTCCTGCCTTTTCACTGTAAAAAAAAAAGATATATAAATAATATTTTTGATGTCTCATAAAATATACACTTTTATCTATATAATAATATATGATATAGTATTAAAATATATTTTATTTTATTGATTTACGTCTATTATCAAAAAAGAGGAAAGAAATTTAAGTTCTAGTATTCAATTAACTTCACATTTTATTGTAGATATTGAAGTAATATAGAAATCAAAACTTTGACCAACATTTATATCATGCAATTTTGAAACACAGGAAAATACCTTGACTAAGTTTTCTAGGTTAGGTAGGGAGCTGACAGCTACTTATATTCTTTTTTTTTAAAGGGTACTTTTGTTTTTTTTTGTTTTTTTTTTTAATTTATTTTAGAAAGGAGAGAGAGAGAGGAGAGAGAGAGAGAGAAGGGGGGAGGAGCAGGAAGCATCAATTCCCATATGTGCCTTGACCAGGCAAGCCCAGGGTTTTGAACCGGCGACCTCAGAATTTCCAGGTCGAGCTACTTATATTCTTAGATAAATAGACTGAAAAACAAAGACACAGTTTATAGCTACATATTTGTATCAAGCACTTTACTTTTTAAAAAGCTTAATTAAGATTAATTAATATGCCACACAATTCACCATTGTTAAGTGTAAAATTTAGTGGCTTTAGTGAATGCACAAAGTTGTACATCTCACCATCACTATCTCATTCCAGGATGTGTTTATCACCCCCCAGAAAGACACCCTGTACCCCATGGCTGTCAGCCCCAGACTCCAGCAACCCTAACAGACTATCTGTGTCTATGAATCTCCTTTACTGAACCCGTATAATACAGGTTCATAGAAACCCTTATTCTGTGGGGCGTGCCTTCACTATGTTGTCTGAGGAAAGAAGCTTCATATTACACATCTTGGAGCTTTCCTAGATCAATTAGTATCTAGCAGGTGCTCAATAAATATGCAACGGATAATAGAAATGCCAATCCGTTAGTTGTTTTTATGTTTTTCTTTTTGGTCCTTTTTTTCTCTACCCCTTCAACTCTCTCACCAATCCCCCCCACAGCTGCTGGCTTGCTCCCTATGTATGGGTCCATCTCTATTTTGCTTGTTAGTTCATTTTGTTTATTAGATTCCACATAGGAGTGAGAACACATGGTGCTTGTCTTTCTCTGACTGGCTTATTTCACTTAGTCTAATGCTCTCCAGGACCATCCATGCTTCTGCAAAAGGTAAGATTTTCTACCTTGTTATGGTCTTGGAAGAGAGTAGATGGGGCTAAATGGTGATGGATGGAATCTTGACTGGGGGGTGGGGGGTGAACACATAGTCCGGTGTAGAGAGAGGAGGTGTAGGTTTGGGCACCTGACACCTATACAGTTATGTTAGCCAGTGTCATTTCAATAAATTCAAATAATAATAAAAAAGAAAAATAAATCATACGTAGAAAGTAAAACAACACAAAATTAAAATTCATATTTACTCTATTTAAATGTGCATATATATATATATCTGTGCATATATATATATCCCATATATTCCCATAAATATTTGAAAATGTGTCTGAATTACTTATTCATTTATACTGTGACAAATTAATTTTTTAAAACTATAACAGGGAAACAAACAAGGTAGGGCTAGTACACAGAAATTTTAAATAACCAGCTAAGCCACATCGTGTTTTTTCTTTATAAAGAACAAAAAAGAGGAAAATGGAAAACCTTTGGTAGAAGTCCATCCCATCTCTTATTGTGTGAATGCAAGACCTATGTACTCTTTAAATAGATCATTTTTCTGAAATTCAGTAGAGTTGTGCATGTGTGCGTGTGCACCTGAGCACACCTGACTTCAAGTGCTTGCCTTACTGTAATTACAAATGGTTCAGAGAAGAGCCTGATGCAGGTCGGAATGTTTCTGAGGGTCTACTTCTCCGGGAGGGACCCACCAATTACTGCCCACCAGCTGCAGAGGCCCTCGGCCCCACCAACGCCAGGCAGTTTGAGTGCCTGCCCTCAAACTGAAATGCCATCACAGGCGAACGTCTCCCTTCAAACACGGACACATTGTCACGTGAGTTCCCCACAGAGCTATTTTCTAAATTGTCTGAGAAAGTACCGTGGGAATTACTGAAAAGAGGAATAAATGGTTTTCTTACCCTTGCGGGTGGTGGGAAGAAAGAAGCTGGCTGTCAGAAGGTGGGTCTAGGGGAGCAAGAGAGAAAACGCCTTCATCTCTCCCTTGCATTTCTTTTCCCAGATGCCCTCAGAGGATTTACTTAGCACATTTGCCTGTATCCAGATTTTCAAAGCACTTCATTTCATTTCTTTGTTCCCCACACACTGGAGTTCTTGTTAGATCTAGAATTGTTATTTTTTTTTTGAGACCAGATGCATTGCTTTTATAAGTTTTGTGTGGTTAAAGCATGAGACCTTATGTGACATGAGAGCTTGGGTGTCACTGGTCCTGGTCAGTTACAGCACAGGAAATGCATGGGTGTCGCTGGTCCTGGTCAGTTACAGCACAGGAAATGCATGGGTGTCACTGGTCCTGGTCAGTTATATAGCACAGGAAATGCATGGGTGTCGCTGGTCCTGGTCAGTTACAGCACAGGAAATGCAGACGGCTCTTCAAAACCCTGGTTCCACTTCCTCTGTATATGAGCCCAGAGGGCAAGTCACTGGGTTCTATGGTAGTTCTGCTTTGACTTTCTGGAAGAACTGCCATACTATTAGTGGCTGCTCCAGTTTACATCTCCACCAGCCAGGCCCATGATTTCTTTCTCTCTACATCCTGGCCAACTTGTATCTGTTGCCTTTTCTGGTAACAGCCGTCCCAACAGGTGTGAGGGGATAGCTCACTGGTTTTGATTTGCATCTCCCTGTTGTTTATCATTTACTTTACCTGGACTCCCTCAGCTCCCTCCGGGATGCTATGGCTTTAGATACCTCCTACCTCAAGTCTGTCCACGTCCTCCTCCCTTTGGATTCCGGCAGAGCGACCGGTGTTCCTTCCTGTGACTGTCTCTACTTCTAACCATTTTCATCGACTCTCAAAACATCCCTGAGAAAGATGGAAGAGGTTATGTCAACTGTGGAGAAAATAAAACTAAGAGCACCCACATTAACAGACGCATCAACTAGAAAGCGTCAATGTCTGAGGACAAAACCATAGATATTATTCACTATTCCATCTTGAACACTACCAAAAAGAGACTCTTGGCATTGTTTCCATCAATTTCTTAGTAATAGATTTTGAAACATTATGTTAGTTGAGTGTAAGTTAAAATGAGAAATTAATTTCCTATTGTAACATCACCTATTATAACAGGTTAAATACTTATTATTCCAAGAATTATTTTCTTTTATTGTGTGTAGAGACATAGAGACCTCCCCGCACACTTTAAACAAATCCATTGTGGATTTGTTTGGGAAGAGGTCCTTTTGGTAAGATTCACACTGATTTAGAAAAGGTTTATTTTAAAGCAGATAGACAGTATTTTTATTCCAATATCTGGGTATTGGGGCTCTTTCTTTCTTTCTTTCTTTCTTTCTTTCTTTCTTTCTTTCTCTCTCTCTCTCTCTCTATTATTATTTCTTTGCGTTCCCATCCCTCTGCATTCGTGCTCATCAATCATACCGGGAGGCTGACTGATATTCTCCACACTCTGGCACTAACCAAATTACAGAGCTGAAAAAACTTTCTCAAAGTTTAAAATGTGATAAACTTAATCAAATTGCTCTAGTCAAATTCTAACAGTGGTGAACAGATGACACTAATTACCTTTTCTTATTATGCTACCAATGTGGTTTCCTCCATCTTTATTCATGAAGAAACCTCTCTCCCCCACAAAGGGGGCTGTGGCAGGATCTAATATTGGCTTATTTGTTTCCTCAGTTCTACCTCTTTTACCAACATCCAAGAGTTGTAATTTTAAGCTGCAATAAATTTGCATTCAGTACTTTTCTTCCCCCCCCCCACTTTGGAAGATAATGGATACTCACTGACAGTATCCACAATTTTATGTAAATAAGTGCTTTCCGATGCCAGTAAAATGATAGGACTATTTTTTGTGGTTGTTGCTGTTGTCGAAGCTTATTTTGGCTTTGGAAAGAGTGAGATTGTTTCAAATCAGTTAACACCAGGAAGAAGAGCAGCAGAGGCAAAAAAAAAAAATGCATGCAGAGCAGAGAAATTGTACCAGTCTTTCCAGAAAAAAAAAAGAGGTAAACATACTCTTTTTCAAATGTCATTTATAATTTTGCATGGGGAAATCTCTCAGTAATTCTCCTTGAAACATTATTTACAGAAATTAACTAGTTCAACAAGCTAACATGCTAAGTAGCTTAGATAATTCACATACCGATTTCTGGTGGTCATGACAGGCAGTTTCCGAGGCTTGTCACCTGAGGATGACAGACTCTGTCTCCACCCCAGGTGTTGAACCGAGGAGACTCAGCTGTGCATTCTGGCTTCTGATTGTCAAGACAGCCAACCTCCGCTTAGTTCTTCTGCTTGCAAAGTGAAACCAACCTATGTCTCCATGAGCCTCTAGAACTTACTTTAGGATAGTCAAACAATACACACAACAACAGAAGGCAATAGAGCAGTAATTAATATGAGAATCCAGGTATTCGGCACATGCCAACGGGAAGTCAGTCTGGAGTTCAGTAGGAAGATTTAAACAAAAAGAGGAATGTGCAAGTTATTAACGTACACGTGGTAATTAAACTACGAGACTGGTTAGGGGTTCTCGCAGAAATGGTTCACAGAGGGATACGAGGGAAGGACCAAAACCAAAATCAGGCTTAGAAAGTAGGAAAACATAAACCCAGGGTGCTCCCGGCAATCCAGTTGTATGCCTGTTGTTACAGTGTATTAACAATTCTTTTCGGTTTTAAAAGTGACTTGGTTTCAGATGTTAAATTAGGTAGCATTCTATTTATAGGCAATTGCAATGGAATTATTTTATAATCTAAAAGCAACTCAAGCGTTAGTAGGGTTTTTAACAGGGGAGTTCCTTTATATAATTCACATTGTGAAAGCACTTGATGTTGAGTGGATAACTGATTGGTGGGACCAGAGAACAGGATGAGGAGAATGTGGCTCTGACACTGGGGACCAGGAGGACAGCGGTGTGGGAGTCAGTCAGACTTGAGTTTGTTTGTTTCTTTTTTACAGTGACAGAGAGAGAGTCAGAAAGACGGATAGATATGGACAGACAGACAGGAACAGAGAGAGATGAAAAGCATCAATCATTAGTTTTTTGTTGCGACACCTTAGTTGTTCATTGATTGCTTGCTCATATGTGCCTTGACCACGGGCTTTCAGCAGACCAACTAACCCCGTGCTCAAGCCAGCGACCTTGGGTTCAAGCTGGTGAGCTTTGCTAACCAGATGATCCCGCGCCCAAGCTGGTGACCTCTGGGTCTCAAACCTGGGTTCTCCACATCCCAGTCCGACACTCTATCCACTGTGCCACAGCCTGGTCAGGCAAGACTTGGGTTTTGTAATCCTTTATAAACTCTGATTGTTTTAGCCCTTGTGTGATGGGAAGCTTTGTAAAGCATGGAGTCACTTAGTTATGACACCAGATTTATATTTCTTTACAGAATGATGCTGGCTGTTGCATGGGGATTGAATGTGGTGCTATGATTGTGGGAGCAGGGTGAGCCATGGGAACTGACTGGGACACACTCCAACCAGGAAGCATTAGGACCATGGACTGAGACGGAAATACTGGAAAGACCTGGATGTGCTCGGCCAATGTGTCGGAGGCCGGGCAGACAGCAGGCACTGAGTAAACTTGGGAGGAAAGGGGTGTGAAGGATCTACCCTGGATTTAGTGGCTCAGCAATGAGATGGTGTTATTTAGGTGAAGGGGTATCTGTGTATAGGATTGAGAGAGAAAAATGTGTCCTGGTTGTAAATATTACTGATAAATTTGGTAAATCTTCACTCAGACAACGAGAGAGTAGGGATTACCTGAAACTGGCTAAAAAAAAAAAAAAATCACTGATTAGTTTAGATTCTCAGAGCTCATTTCTTGAATCTTAATAAATAATAACATTAGTGGAGTTAGAAACCTAGGCTTTCAAATTGAAAGACTTTTCACATTTCTTCAGCTGCTGTGCAACATAGCGAAGGTCAGTCTTGGCAGGAAGGTAGAAGAGGCGAGGGAGGAAACGGAAGGGAAGATGCTAACAAGAGCACCAGACAGAGAAGCCCATGGTGGCTCCTGGCTCAACATCTGGCAAGAAGCCCTGGTGGACCGTCCTCTGGAAAATGGGCGGAGTTCTGGCCAGGCTGAATAAGTGGCTGTTGTGGGAGGGGAGGCCAAGCAGCTACCCACCCTGCCCGCCCGTGGTGTCTACACATCACCCCAAACCATCCGGCCGGGCTGTTCAGAGAGCAGACCACAGAGACAGCTGACACTTGGCAGGAGGAAAGAGCTCTAATACTGGGACGACGCATGGATCCACATGCTTCCGTCCCCAGCTCAGCAGCAGGCCAACCTCGATATTACTCTCAGAGGAGCAAGGAGGAGGCAGTCTTCGGAAACAAGGTACAGTATCACACATGCAAACTTCTGACGGAGATAAAAGGGTTGCCTTTTCTGCCTAGAGCACTGAAGTATCCCTCAAAATGAGTGCACTCTTTCAGAATCTCCTCACCTTTACACCCCATCCCTGCAATATACACTTTTCCCCATCCCATATTTCTCGGATACCATTTTTATGCACTCTATAATCCAACACAAAGCAAGGACTTGTCACAGATGAATCACCCTTCCATCAGTTGGACTGGTCTCAAGTCTTTCTGGACTGACCCCTCCACCATTCTTCCAGCCAACACCTGGCCTCCAGCTCTCAACATCTCTTGAGTCAATTATTGCCAGTGAACCCTCGTAACAATCTGTCACATCATAACAAAGCCCTCTGTTGATAGTATTTGAAGACAGGTAAGAAAATTCTGTGCTACCAGTGAGTTGCATTGAGTTTCACAAGAA
This sequence comes from Saccopteryx bilineata, assembly GCF_036850765.1. NCBI lineage: Eukaryota > Metazoa > Chordata > Mammalia > Chiroptera > Emballonuridae > Saccopteryx > Saccopteryx bilineata. Next base: position 4,590,533 of record NC_089500.1, read on the forward strand.
TAACCCCATCACCCTCTGAATGACAACAGAAGAAATGTTCTTCTTATCTCTGTTGGTTCAATGTCCCTCTGTCCAAGCATACACAGAAAAGTATAAAGAGAAACTTTTGTTTCTGTGAGTTAGGAACACTAACAATATTGAATTGCCTATATTTAATTTCATTTTGATAGAGAATATATTGGAGAGTTATATATTATGCAACCACATGCTTATTGAGCAAATTTACCTTGCTCCACTTAGCAGTCTTTATAGAAAAAATATGAAAGTTTAAACAAAATAATTATGCCCTTTTCATGCACAATGGAGTTAATAAAGATAGTTACTCGGACAAAAAGAAGTTCAGTTTGAAAATATCATAAACGCAACCATACTTCGAAAAATACCTAACTGTCTGACCGTAACACCATTCTAAACTTAGCCACACGTATTTAAAGATTCCTCAAAATAGAAAGGTAACAATTTAACAATTTATCATTAATTCTTCTCTATTGAGAAACAATCACTTTTCTTATGCAAATGAGGAACAAAGACTTGATTGATTCTGAGTATGAATCAGAGTTCCTCCTCAGGGTGCCTTTTATAACAACATCTGGCCTGGAGCAGGTAGGGCGAAAAAAAAAGAAACTCACTCAGGTCTACTTTAATTAACTGTGAGTACCTCTCAAGGCCATCTTTAAACACTTGTATTTCATTGCAAGACAGAGAAACAGTAATTAATAAAAGAGTTTCTCTAGAAAAGAAATTGGTCGGAAATAATTTTTTGTTAACATTGCTGGCAGTGACAACATCCAGGGCGACAGGTGTTGGCTGCCTCCATCTGCTGTGAGCCTCACTCTACACCCCCAGGACACTGCTTGGAGAGCCCTGCTCCTTCCAATCAAGTACAGCAGCAAGGGAACCACTCCAGAGAGGAAGTGGGCCTGGGAGGAGCCTTGGTCAGGCGGGAAGACACAGGTAAAAGCATTCTTTGCACCTGCTCTTTTCCCCCTTTTTTGTATTTTGCAAATTTACATCTCAGGCTTAGAGGCACTGCGTTTGCTCAGCAATTGCTACATTTGATTGCAATTGCTCCTTCTCTTTCATTAGAGGTGGAAAAATGTGTTCACACTTAATGACTAATTTATTAATTTAGTCGGCTATGACAGTAGAAATCCTGTTGAGTTTATTAATGAATAATTGCTTATTAGGAGCGATCACATTTCAAAGTCACATTAAATATATCTTGCCTTGAGTTCCAAGAACAATCTAAAGCAGCGGTTCTCAACCTGTGGGTCGCGATGGCTTTAGGCAACCCCTGTGTTTTGGTCGTTTGACCCCTGCCGGGTCGCGATCCACAGGTTGAGAACTGCTGATCTAAAGTATAATGGTTCAATGTGTTCTGCATTGGTCTTAAATCTATTTCTATTAAAGAATACTTGATCCTCTAAAGAAGACTGAAGGCTCTTCTCTTCTCCCTAAAACTATGAAAGGGCTCTTTCAACACATCGCAAACACAAAGGAAAGAAAGAAAACTAAAATATGGTCCACGAATACATTTAGTCCAAAAAAGAATTTGAAGGGTTTCAAAAATATGAAAGCCCACAGAGACCTTCCCATAAAAATCTCCAAAGATATAAATCAGTTGTAAGAAAGAAAGAAAGCATGCTACCCAGAGGTTTATATTTCATTTTAAAACATCAATGAAGAAGTGTCTTTTCTTCCAGTTCTTACTGTGGAGGGTGGTTAATATTAATGTTGTTGTAGAAACTAGTAAAAAAAAAACCCAAAAATGTGAGGTTTCTAAAAGGCGCTGAGCTGCAAATTTCAACATCTACGTTGACCTTCTGTGGTGGCCCCATGGTCTGAGGCAAACAGCACTCCAGGTGTTGTCATGATGGTGCAAAGCCATGAGATTATCAACAGAACAAGGAATTGCCCAACATCTATCAGCATGTTACCACTCTAAATATTTTACCTGAGAATGACCTGACTTACTCCTAAGAAGTCTAAGTTGGGTAAGGGAGAAGTGTAGAAATTAGTGCAATGGTTAGTCTGTAATGACCCAAACGACTAAAAACTGGGTGTGCTGGTGTGTTCACAAGCACACGCAGGAGAACTCCATGGAGTCAAAAGCTTGTGTACGTACTTTGTAACTCTGGAGTTGGAGTTATAACAAATAAACACTTGGTTAAAAGGTGGGATGATGGGAACTGGAGGTTAAGAACACCTAGAATGTTCCGTGGGTCGGAGATGGTCAAATAACAGGGGCCCCTTATTTGACTGGTAGTTCATAGTGATATTCAAGTCACTATGGGCCATTTACTTAGGAATCAAGTAGATTTTTCTTTCCTACTTTTTGAAAATGTTCAACTGTTTTCTTCATTGGGGATTATATAGAGCACTCCTTTTCTTTCACTGTTTTCACACCTAACTTTGACCCATTGGTTCAAACACAACATCGCTGGAGAAGCTTTCCTGACCACCCACCCTACTAGAGTGTCCATCGCTCCTTGGCACTGCCCAGGGCTTCCTCTAGGTCAGAGGTAGTCAACCTTTTTATACCTACTGCCCACTTTTGTATCTCTGTTAGCAGTAAAATTTTCTAACTGCCCACTGGTTCCACAGTAATGGTGATTTATAAAGTAGGGAAGTAACTTTACTTTATAAAATTTATAAAGCAGAGTTACAACAAGTTAAAGCATATAATAATAATTACTTACCAAGTATTTTCTGTCGGATTTTCCCTGAGTTTGGCAGAATAAATCTTTATAAAACAACTTACTATAGTTAAATCTATCTTTTTATTTATACTTTGGTTGCTCCGCTGCCACCCACATGAAAGCTGGAACACCCACTAGTAGGCGGTAGGGACCAGGTTGACTACCACTGCTCTAGGAGCTCAGGTCGAGCATGGGAACCCTGTGACACCAGGAAACTTGTTTCCCTTCATCCACACTCCCTCTGTGGTATTCAGCACAGTGATGGACACTTAGAGCTCAAAAATTACTGATTGCAAAAAAACCAAAAAATAAAAAATCCTTATTGGTCAAGAACAAGTAGTAATATATTAGCTTTGTAATAAATATACAGGATAAAATTGAATCAGAAGGAAATGATTCAGAAAACCTAAGCAGAGCAAAATATGTGAAAAATAAAATAGAACTTATTCAAATAGATTCTCCCCATAGACTCTCCATCCAGATAGTTTTATGGGTGAATTACTGCAAATTTGGAATAGATAAGTCTGATGCTATTTATATGCAGGAGAAGGATAGCCCCTCAATATATTCGCAAAACTGTACTATGCTGAGAATGGCTTATAAAGAATATTTTACTTATAAATATTGATTCCAAGTGATAAATAAAACATTAATGCAGAGAATCAAATAAAACATCACATGAATAATATACTCAAATAGAATTTATTTTGGAAAGGTAGGAATAATTCAGAACTAGGAAATTAACTAAATATACTTCACTATATTAACTGGTCAAAAGTAAGGAAAGTCTAAAAATATTTACTGAGGACAAAAAGGAATCCCTGGTGAAATGACCCACGAAAGTGTGAATAGAGGAATATGTTCTTAGAGTGACAGGAAGCGGAAATTAAAGCGCAGAACTCTGGAAAGTGACGCATCAGGGTCATGCTAATTAGGAAACGGGAGGGAGACAAAGCTTTCCTTAGTTTTAAATAATTTTATGGTGCTCTGAAATATGTAACCATTTCAATCAGACAAATCCATAAGATAAAAAATGTATATTTTGAAATGATGAAAAATTGATACAGTAATATAAACATGAGAGAATTCAGTAAGTATTCTACTTATAAAGTTCTAGATCAATAACTTTTTCATATGTAGTGAAAAATAGGTCAATGGGGAAAATTCTATTTGCAAGAGTAAACACAGTATGAATGAAAATAAACTTAGCACACTACATACTCCATATATACCATCATGTGAAAATATGCAGAGTGGTGAAAGAATTGCATAAATGTATAAAAAATAGGTTTTTTTGAATGATGAAATATTTTAAGTGCATTATTTGTCGTAAATTGAAATGGATTCCAACAAAACCCACATAATTAAAAATAGCTGAAGACTTCATTATTTTTAAGAATAATCAAATCAGTAATTAGGAAGATAAGATATAGTAGGAACAACCTTATTCTACCTGTATGAAAACATTAAAAATTTCCAACAACACAAAAAAGGAGTCATGAATCAAAAAATAAAGAGCATAGATTAAACAGCAAAAAATCAGATTCAAGAGTATACAAATTTTGTATTGTAATAGCTCAACTTTATATTATTAAAAAAATAGAAATGGTGCTGGAATCATTGGCTTGTTGTTAGTTATTATGAGAAAAATAACTCCAGATTAGCAGCAAGTGACAAAGTGTGATAATGCATTATATACCATTTAACAGAATCTGAGTATACACACATGAAATAAAAAAACAATCTCTAAGGTGATTCAGCAATCATAGATGCATATGTGTATTAATATATTTTAATATTTAAAACAATATTGACCATTTGAAAAATTAATACTTTTTTCATTCACAACACAAATTTAAAAGACTAGATTTGATTTGTTCTGATATTGGTTTTAGGTTACATTATTTGAAAATTTTATTCTACTTATTTTAGTAATTAAATCATTATTTTCAAATAAGATACAAGTATTTTTTCCTGTTTAAAAAATGTGATTAATTTTAATTGGTGGATGCAATACACTCAAAATTCCTATTTCTATGTTTTTATTTGGAATTTGTCCTGTGTATAGTCTATAAATATAATTAGTATATAAATAAAATATAAGTAATTGAATAAAAATTGAGCATGGATAGCCAATGACTGCATCTCATTTTTTTTTCTGAAAACACTCATTTCCATTGAGTATAGATGGCTTGCTCTTTTTTTCTCTCACTTATTTGAAGCATTGAGTTATTTATTGGGTACACTGTAATAATCAGCAGTAAATTCAAGTGGAATAACCTCAGTATAAATACATAACTTTGTGGGCAATATCATTCTGAATTTCAACTTTCAAACTTGTCCTGAGCATTGAAGATAATTTCGGTTTAATATTAACATGACCAATTAGGTGTATTCTCTCAACTACTTTGCATAGGACATCTCATATAGCTGTCACGGGAAGTGGTTTGGAGTGAGCATTAGCATGCGTGCTTTACACGTGTCATAAGACAGAGATCATGAGGCAGCTGAGCAGTGTCGTCCCCACATGGTGGGGATTGAATTTGGTGCCTCTGACTCTGTTCGCAGGGACAGCCATGATGCATACTATCCTGTGAAGAAGTGGATGTGAGGAACTTAGGACCTTTGTGTTAGGAGAACATTAAGAAGAAATGTGTGGAGACTCTTAGCCACTCAAACCGAAGCAGAATTGATGTGCATTCAGTTTATAGAGGAGGAGTGTCAAGCGTTTTTCAAGGAGGGGTCTGAGATATCTCTCAGGTCTGTCCCTACACTGTGATTTTAGATTAAAGGCCAGAACCTAAGAGGTACAAAGTGCAATTGAAACCATACTCTCAAAACATTTATATTAGCGGTAGAAAAATAAGAACAAGTATGAAAAATTGAATGTACTAAAATCTTTCCAAAGAATACCACAGAAAGTTCACAAAGTAAAATGCATTAAAGTTTCAACTACATTAGAATTAAAAGAAGGAAGATACATTATCAAATATGAATAAAGATTTACTTAGATAAAAATATGTACAAGAAGTGAAAGCCTGTATTTTGGTGTCAAAAAATATGGATAACTGCTTGCTATACTTTGACTTTGTCATAGTTACCAATCAATGTGTTTTTTTTTCTTTTTTTAAACAAATAAATATGCAAAAATATAATTATCTGAATTCCCACCTCTGCAGATATATCCCATGTAGTAGATTGCATTTTTCTTAATTCTTTCATGCTTGTCATGTAACTTCGCAGTACCTCCCATTTCGGTTAGAGGTTGGACATGTGATTTACTTTGACCAATGTAATATTAAGAGACATGACACAAACGAAGAGTAGATTTAAATATGTTTGTGCTATTTTGCTGCACTCTTGTACTTCTGCTAGCAGTTACAAGAAGGATATGCCCTGAAGACATGGAGAGCCACTGGCCCATGTGAGAGGGCATGGGTTAAACAGACCTGACCACAGTTCACGGTGGTAGACAAGCCCAGCCACGCTCAGACAAAATCGACCAAACTCCAGCCAATTTTAGATTGGTAAGAGAAAAAAAGGTTGTTGATAGAACACACTAAGATTTTGAGACCATTACACAGCAAGAACTGACTATTACAAATATCAATACTTCTGTTCTTGACATTTTGTTAACTATCTTTGCACGTATCTTGCTGGGTGTGTGCCCATAAAATATGTACGTTACAAGTTATCCTTTACAGTGTTATTGTAAATTTTTTTCATTATCCATATTTAGAAACATATGCAGGGATACTAGATTAAGTTATTCATCTTTGTTTTTTGTTCTTTTTTTCTTTTTTTGTATTTTTCTGAAGTTGGAAACGGGGAGGCAGTCAGACAGACTCCCGCATGTGCCTAATCGGGATCCACCTGGCACACCCATCAGGGGGTGATTCTCTGCCCCTCTGGGGCATTGCTCTGTTGCAACCAGAGCCATTCTAGCACCTGAGGCAGAGGCCATAGAGCCATGCTCAGCGCCCGGGCCACCTTTGCTCCAATGGAGCCTTGGCTGCGAGAGGAGAAGAGAGAGACAAGAGAGGAAGGAGAGGCGGAGGGGTGGAGAAGCAGATGGGCGCTTCTCCTGTGTGCCCTGGCTGGGAATTGAACCTGGGACTCCTGCACACCAGGCTGATGCTCTACCACTGAGCCAACTGGCCAGGGCTTGTTTTTTGTTCTTTATATTAGAAAATTAAATATAAGGATTGAGATTAATATTTATTCCTTTGAGGGCTACGGTGTCACTTTTGTACTATTTGCACAAAATAAAACGGGTTTTTTTTGTATTTTTTTTTGTATTTTTCTGAAGCTGGAAACGGGGAGAGACAGTCAGACTCCCGCATGCGCCCGACCGGGATCCACCCGGCACGCCCACCAGAGGGCAACGCTCTGCCCCTCCGGGGCGTCGCTCTGTTGTGACCAGAGCCACTCTAGCGCCTGGGGCAGAGGCCAAGGAGCCATCCCCAGTGCCCGGGCCATCTTTGCTCCAATGGAGCCTCGCTGTGGGAGGGGAAGAGAGAGACAGAGAGGAAGGAGAGGGGGAGGGGTGGAGAAGCAGATGGGCACTTCTCCTGTGTGCCCTGGCCGGGAATTGAACCCCGGACTTCTGCACGCCAGGCCGACGCTCTACCACTGAGCCAACCGGCCAGGGCAAAATAAAACGTTTTGAAATAAAACATTACAACACAATTTTTTATAATTCTACATTACAAGTACAATTTACATATTACACAAGAGGGTAAACATGTGGTACAAATGTGAAAGAAATCAGCAGACAATGTTGCTCAGAGAACCCCTTTACAAACAAGAAAATCAAGCAAAGTAAGCGAATTTGCTGGTGGCTCGTTATACTAATTTGTCACTTTCCTTTTTGTGTGTCAGCTTTTTCCTTTGCCAAACTAGATAATGCGATCACTTAAGTAACTCTCAGACTTCGTCTAATGAGCAGATTGTCTTTTCTACAGTTATATATATTTTCCACTAACCCCTAACTGATTTCTGTCTGTCTCTGGAACACAAACATGCCTGCAAAAGTACATCACCCGAGGTAATTTTACACATAGCTGTTTTCTTGGAATATTTGAAAAATCTTATCAAACGCCGAGAACACTGACATAAGTATTTGAGTTCAGGAGTCCCATAAAATCTTTTCTTTTTCATATTGAGTTCACAAAAATGTTTGAAGACCTGCACATGAATCAGATGACAAAAAAAAGAAAAAGAAAGAAAAGAAAACCAGCTCTAACTAGCAAACTGAGCAGATAGATGCTCAGTCCCAAGATGCTTCGGTTTTCCTCCTCCTAGGAGAATACTGATGGACCCTCCGAGGCAGGAGAGTCACTGCGGGACCGTGGAGAGCAGGAGAGAGAGCACTCTCTGGGTTGGCATCTGGATCGTGAATGGAGAGGGACAGCGAGTTTGAGAAGAGACAGTACACGCTGGTTGAGCATCTCCTTTCCACGTCTCCTCTCGGATAAATGTTTCTTCCTAGTAGTGAGGAACGAAGGGGAGGGGAGGTGTCCAGGAGTTTAGCAGACGGGGCCTCAAGGGAACATGGTACTAGGGACGGAACGCTCTCCCGATCACAACTGCCCTCTCTTCATTCCCAAGTGCACGCACATTCCCTGGACAAGGTCTCCTGTGTCCTTCTTCTATGACCACCACTCAGCATCCATCCCAAAGATGACCAAGAAAGTCCCAGGAAACTTAAATTCTCAAGTGAGCGATGAACCAGATCAATGTGGTATATTGTGATAAATGCTGTCACTAAGGTCAACCCCGGGATGTTGTGGGATGAGAAACAAATTGTGTGTCAAGTACATTTCTGTGGAGAACCACACACATCTGCCCATAACTGAAAGGCCTCTGAGCCTGCTCTGATTAGTCCAGGAATGTTCACATAGTTTGATTCTGAGATTGAATACAAGAGAGGTAAAAAAATAAAATAAAAAAGGGGATGGATTGAGTTAATACCTAAACTTCTATTTCCAGTAAAAGAATTAATATATTATTCAAAACACGATGGAAGTCCACAGAATAACGTGGACCGCGTAAGCAGCAGTATTAGATGTATGCTCTTGGAACTATCAAGCTAACACTGGTGTCTTAGACAAGCTCGAGGGGAAATGGTGGAAGGCAGTGAGGGCTTTTCAGGAGCTGCCAAAACACTGAGAGTAAAACAAGTTCACACAGGCTGAAACGGGGGCGGGGCCAGGGGCCGGAGGAGGCAGCTAGGCGGGCTCAGCACCTGTGTTTAGTCTGCCTAGTTATTTTTGTTTTGACTTGTCAGGGCTCTGTCCTTTGCTGACTCCCTCTAACGCAAATGAGACTTGCCAATACAGAAAACTGCTCTCCTTGGTGGCGGGATGGCCTCAAGTTCCACCATGTTCAGGCATTGAAGTCAATCCCCGTGGCCAGTGTTACTGGTTTTGTGTATGGAAATAGGTCCCAGGAGGGGCCCACTCAGTACTTTTATGGTTGAAATAAAGAATAAATGGCAGCTAACTCAGGACCTAAAAAAATAAGGTAAAAAGGACACTTTTGTTGCTCTTCACTAATGCATTCTAAATATTTTTAAAATAGATAGAACCTCAGCCTATGATGATAGAGGCAAATATAGTCTGGAAAGGATCACTGGAATTGGAAATTGCAAACATGGCATCAGATGTAAAACAAAACTAACAATATCATCAACAGCCCCATGTACTATGCAATGGTTGACACATTTCACTGCAAAAGAAGCTTAAATGCACACATTTCTGTTGTTCTATAACATCCGTGTTGAAATATGTAAAGGAGAAAGTATCATGGAAAATAATAAAAGGAAGATTAGAAGCGGGCATAAGCTTCATATTTTTGCAACATTTTAAAACAATCTCTTAAATGTTAATCAGAAAAGATAAAAATCACAGATAATGATTGGAGAATGTGAGCATTCATGAAGAAGAAATGGCTGTTTGAATTACAAGACAAAAATACCCAACCTCAGTAATAAAACATAAGAAATAAATGTAAAAGTCAATAAATATTTTTGCCTATGAAAAGATAAAAAGTAATAAAAATATAACATCCAATAATAATAAAAATGTGATTTAAAAGACCTTAGTAAAAATGTAAATTGGTCTAAGTATTTTGGAGTAATGAACTGTTGGTGCTAATCCACCCATATTTCTCAAAAACTAAAAATGTATCTTACCTTTATATCAATAAATCCACTTCCCCAAAAGAAAATAATAATGCATATATAAAAATTACTAAAATATTTGTATTAGAGAGAAGTATGCTATTGTAGTAAATTAGTTTTCAACTTAGTCAACAAGAAGGTTAAATTTTGCTCTTTTCATGAAATGAGATTCATTTAGTCAATTAAAAATGATATAGTGAGAGATTTTATGTACAAAAATAAAAATAAAGATATTTTGGAGAGACTTATTTCTGGCATATTTGCTTCCTAGTATTATTATTCATTCTAATATATTCTCATCAGGGTATGTTGGCAGAAAAAACATTCCATGATATGTAGATGCATAGATTTCACCAATAGCTGCATAATTCTCAGAGACAAAGAAAGGTCTAATAATTAAAGTAGCTAAAATGTATCTACAATGATATAGCATACACAAAGGTATCGCTATTTCCTCATTTGCATATCCAACCTAAAATGTTGCCAAAGGTAATTGGGTTGGGTGGGTGCTAAGTTTTTGTCACTTTTTTTTTGTCACTTTCTCCTCTTTGTTCCCTGTCAGTTGACCATTTGGTGAGGCTATTGCAAATTTGAAGGAAAAGAAACATGTCAGCCGTCTCTGAGTGACGATGTTTCATTATAATGGCACCTGGAGAAGAAATAAGAAATATAATCCTGACTTTGAAGCTACCTGTCCACATCTCATGAAACTAAATGTTCATGTGGATACAACAGAATTAAGATAGCCCTAGTGAACTGACAGTAATCATCCCAGTTGTACTTCAGGATCCCACGTTCCATATTCCTTGTTTCTTCGAGTAGACATTTGCCCTCCTCAGGTTGTTCCTGTGACAAAATAGCTGCCTGCCTCAGTGTGCCCTCTATGCCACACACTCTGCTTAAGGACATCCATCTTTGTGGAACTTAGTTTCTGTCTATTCTACTTCACATGTGTTCTCTTTCTCCACACCTTAGCCTCAAACTTCTCTGCAGAGCAAGTGTGGTTCCAGAACAGTTACTTGTACCCTGGTCACCTCAAATAGAGTCACAAAGTAAGATGGCATGTGCGAGACGCCACCACTCAGTGATTTGCTGTGTTACTGTTGACACATTGGTATGAAGACGACGAGAGAGGGCTAACGAGCATCTCGGTGGATACTATACTATTCATGTAGATAAGAATTATAAAGAGCCGGGTAAATGAATGGATCAAATTACTGTCCGATTTTCTCTCTTGAGGGCAGTGTTATATATGAGTCATGGCTGTGTGATTATTCAGACCGAGAAAATACATTTTACATCGGAGGATGTTTTTCCTAAGTGAGAGTCTACCTCAATATGCAATGAGAAAATTGAAACTAGACCAAGTGATCAAATCTCTCAGTTTCTAAATAGATCCTTTGTTGAACTACAGATGTAAAGGAGAAAAAAGAGAGAAAAAAAGAGAGAACATGCTTTTAGGAGACATTGTCAAGCTATCATAATCCGTGCGGTAGGGAAAAGTCAGGTGGTAAAGCAGACGTGAGTACTGAGACCCAGGATGCTAATAGCTCAGCCCTTGTCTCCTCTCACAGCAGGGCGGGCACTTACACATCCTGGACTGGCATGATGCGCAGAACCCCTGGGCTGTTTCTTCTTTTCCTATTTTTTAAAAATAATAAATTCTAAAGATAGAGTGCATCACTCCGAAACACTACTGACCGGCATCAATGGAAGCAAAGAGAAAACCATGAGAATGCCCGTGAAAATGTGGTTGTATTCTCACGTCTAAGATGCCCGCTGCCATGTCCCTGTGTCCACGCCCTGTGTACTTGCGGCTGCCTCTGGTTACAGTGTGGACATAAACGAAGACCAACCAAGTGAGACAAAGAAAAGGGTTTTTATTAGGAGCTTCCTATCTAGCAAGGGTTTCAGCCATCCATGTTGGGATTGTGGCAGAGATTCACAGATTTGAAAGCAGGAAGAGGAGGGGAAGGTCTCTAGTAGTTAAAAGGGAGGCTCCAGAAGTCTATTGACCTGGAGAAGCAGGGGGCCGGGGCATCCTCTGTGATTAGATAAGAGAGCATATCTGACTTTCTCTGATTGGTCCTGAGTGAATGTGGAGTCAGAGTTTTGGAAAAGCTGTCAGTTTTTTTATCCAATCCTGGACCTTTGGGGATGACTGTTAGAGAAATTAGCTAATAGCTTCCTGGATTGTCACTAGAGAGAATAGTCTTGTGTCTGGCAAGCCTGATTTAGCAAGCTGGCTTTCTGGGTTATTTTAGATAAGGGGGTGGCTTCCTGGGTTCGTTGCTCCAGGTTGTGGGCTGCCCTAGTGACTGCTTTCTTATCAACCTGATAAGGCAGAGTGGCAGGAACATTAGGCAAGATTGTGATTCCATATGGCCTGCATACTCACTCCCTCTGGCTTTGAGAAACCAAGCTGCTGTGTGAGAAAGGTCCACAGGACAAAGAACTGAAGGTAGCTTCTATCCTACTTCCAGGAAGGGCGGGATATGGCCCTCCATTATCAGTCCTCTGTGAACAGAATCCTGCCACGCCCACACAAACTGTCTCAGAAGCAGATCTAATGCAGTCTTAGCCCTGAAGGACATTTGGCCACAGCCCTTTGAGGGACTCCGATGCAGACAGTCCAGGTAAGCCATGCCCCGAGTCCACACCGACGATGAGATTAAAAAAAATGTTTATTGTTTGACATTACCAATTTGTGCCTGATCTATTGTGGAAAAATAGAGCATTAACCATTCAGAATCTGAGATTTTCAGGTTCCTAATCAATGTTCTCCCCAGTATTAAAGTGTGCATGTGTGTGTATGTGCATGTGAGTGAGTGTTGGCCGAAGTTAATAATGAACTTAGCCTAATAACAATAACTATTAGTATTTTTACTAGCTTCTTGTCTTTCTTCATCCAGGGAGTTCCCAATGCAAAGTCAGGTCAAGTCAAGAGAAGAAAATATTGATATGTAGACCACGGCAGACATGAGAGTAATGAGCATTTCTGGTTATCCCAGTTAGGTATTTCTCAGAGTAAATCATTAAAGAAGTCTTAGTTTTGACTTTTTATTTTCCCCATCAAGTTATCAAGAAAGTGAATAAACTAACTGCTCTTTGTAAAGAATCTCAATTCATGTAAAGTGTTGCATCTGTTTTTGTGAATAGACAAAAAGCTGTCACACTCTCATGTCAGGTCCACTTGATGAGCTTTTTAATCAATGTTTAATTGTCTTTTGGGCTTGATAATCTGTAGGCTCCAACAACGGCCATAGGCCGTGACATAAAAGCATGGTTTAATCCAGCTATTGTGAAAGGCACCCTTCTCCCCTCCCCTGTGCCAGGACCCTTGGAGAATACCCAGAATGTTACACAAGAAAGGGCACCCCAAGGGAATACACTAAACATGGTGGATGGTGCCCATCTTTTCCTGAGCCACCGTCGAACATGCCCAAGTTTTACTAATCATTCCACATAGAAAGAATTTTCAAAGAGAATTACAGCAGAGAGCCTAACAAAAATGCAGATATAATCCCACTCTGAGGCGATGAAAGGATGTAATAAAACTTCCCACTGGTCAGACTGAGCTGGAGAATTGGAGTATCTGGGGAGTGTTGTTGGTAGGGTTTTAAACAGCCACACAGCAGGGCAAAGAGACAGTTCTGTCTCACAGTGGCATCGCCCAATTGTGCTCAGGTTTTCTAGAGTCATGATGACATGGCCCTGGAGGGGAGGGTGACTTGAGTAAAGGAAAAAGAGTCATCAGGAATCAGTATCGAAGGAAGGTATACCAGTTAGGGAAGAGAAACAATCTCCAAGAAAGAACTGAAGGAGCTGTGGGTTATTCCTGGAGAAAGTTCCCGGGTTGTGCGTGTGGCAGGGAGCTGGAACCCACCCATTCTGTTCATGTCCCTGGTTTTAGGAGATGAAGCTGGGACTACTGGGAGCCAAGGTGGGTGCTATTCCCAGGGAAAATCAGGGAGAGCTCTCTGTCAACCCAGCATATCCCCATTGGGAACTCAGTGGAGTACTGCTCCCCACACATGATGGTGGAAGTGCCCTGTGCTGCACAGAGCCTCACCCAAAGAACCCAAGATTCCATAGGGCTCAGGAGGCCATGTGTCCCCCAAACCCAGAGGAGAAATTCTCACAATGTATAAGTCTCATAATTCAGGGGCATCAAATGCAAACCTAATTAGGCAAATAATATTAGATAGAGATGGGCAAATAAAAATTAATTCCTGAGAGTAAATAATTCTTTTCTTATTGCATTTCTTTGTGAACGATCTTAAAAGTTTTCATTCTTAGTGAATGCATTGGAACTTGTGATTTGGAATTTACAATGTATTCTCATACCCCAGTGTTCGAGTTGAGTATGTGCTTTAGAGGATGGGACACTTCTTGGGTATATCTAATTGATTTGAAAACTCTGTATGATATTTGGTGAAGTTGATTTTGGTCCTAAAATTACAGTGAAATAAAGAACTTCCTGGAAAAAGCATCCACAGTGAAATCTGGTGGATGAAAGCAGCCTGCCCAGGAAAGGAACCAAATCATTTCCTTTCTCCCACCGGGCTTTGTTCAAAACCATACTTTGTACATTTTTTTCCTTTTTATTTCAGGTCAGAGAATTCACAGGCATTGTTACTTTTATTTTTTTAACGTTTGACTTCTATTTTTTTCTCTTTCTCTTCCTCCTTTTGCTGCATTTGTAAGAGTTTTCTATTGAAGCAATTGAATAGTGCTACAGCCATGCAGCCAGAAAACCAGCTGGGAGAGCTTCCCTTGTCAGTGGAGATGCAGGGGGCCCCAGCTCTATTACCGCTGTACTGATCAATTTCTTTATTCCTGAATATATGATTTTACTGCACCATTTAGCTCCAAAACGAGAAGTCATTGCCTTGAGGATGCAGTGCATCACAGTTACATTCAGTGGCGTCCAGGACTGAATGTCACTTGGCAATTTTAAATATCACTCAGATTTTATTTTTCAGAGAGACAAGATGGCGATGGAGTAGGTGAACATACCAACTTCCACCTCCCAGAACCAAAGTGGATTACAAACTTATTTTAAGAACCATCATCTGGAAAAATCAACTTTGGACTAAACTAAGAGGACTCTTCAACCAAGGAACACTGAAGAAGCCACACTGAGACTGGTAGGAAAAGTGGAAACGTGGAGAGGGCTGCCCAGCTCCCTGGAGCAAATGGCAGCTGGGAGAGACTCACGTGGCAGAAAGTGAGTTTAGCAGAGAGGGGAGGGTCCTGAACCCCAGGAACAAAGCCCCAGCCTGCAGGCCCAGAGCCTAGAAGAGGAGTATGGACAGTATTTAGCTGCAAACAAGTCAGGATACTGTTTGTGAGAAACAGACTGATTTCTCAGACCCAGAATTCTTCTTAAAGGGACCACACAGAAAACCTCTCTCACAACCACTCACCCAGGGCTCTGGGGGTTGGGGAGAGAGGAAAAGACTGGAGTAGCAGGAAGAGAGTGTAATCTAAGAGGCATAGGGAGAAACATTTTGAGAGGCAGCCACACTAACCTCTGGGATGAGTCACTCACAAATCTGAAGTGAATATTTCCCCTGGAACAGCAATACCAGAAAAGGGAAGCAGGACACCAGCCAAACAAGCTCTCCTGTGGCACTCAGAACAGAGTCGCTTAGAAGGAGGGAGCTTCCAGGACTACAGTAGTGAGTGTTAGGGTCTGAGCTGCAGTGCCCCCACCCATATGGCTGAGGGCTTGCACAAGGGCCCATGGCGGGGGACATGGAAGCGCAGTTCTATCCACAAGTGCGAAAGCCAGCTGGCCACCCCTGGGCCCAGGTGTGAGCTCAGTCTTGCCCTGCTGGGGAGGAGGGAACATGCAAAAGTGGTCAAGCCCAGCTACAGGCTGCCTGCAATCAGCCTGTGAGAGAAGGGCAGGAGCCCTGGAAGGGGCAGAGACCTGTCCATGAGCAAGGGCGCAGGAGCAAAGCCCTGCCCCTCCCATGGAACAGAGGCTTGTAGCCTGCCTTGGGAGCCAGCTCCTCCTGAGGGGTAGAGCCAAAAACCCAGAACAGGCAGAGTCCCATTACTGAGCATGGGCACGCAGCCCCACCTGGTCTGTGGAGCCAAGGCTTATAGACATCCCATGAGTGGGCTCCTACAAAGGCATGGCAAATGCCTAGAATCAGGTGGAGACCTTCAGCTAAGCAAAGGTGCTCATTCTTGCTCTCCCAGCCAAGCATAATGCCACCTGCAGGGGCGGGGCAAAAGCCAGGTCCACTGAGGCTTGTATACCTGAGCATGTGATCACAGCCACTCCCATGAAGGATAGGCAGAAACCACAGCAACAGCCCCAGTGGGCAGGCACCGGCAATGCCCATACCTGAACACCCTAGTCAGCAACAGCAGAGTAGGTAGCAGGCCTGCAGACAGACCAGAACTAGAGAACACAGAGGACACACCCAGTGGACTCCAGTGGCCAAAACCTTCTTTTACACAGACAAAATGAGAAGGCAGAAAATGCAACACAAATGAATCAAGAGAAATCCCCAGAAAAGGACCTGAATGAGTCAGATATAACCAAATTACCTGATGCATAGTTTAAAATAACTATTATTAGGATGCTCAAAGCTAGTAGAACAACAATAGATAGTCATTATGATCACCTAAATAAAGAGATAGCAAATAAAAAAGGACATTGAATAATAAAAAAGAATCAGTAAGAAATGAAAAATACAATATCAGAAATGAAGAACAAAAGGGAAGGAATTAAAAGCAGGATGGATGAAGCTGAGAATCGAATCAGCGAGTTAGAGGGCAAGATAAATAAAGGCATGGAAGCAGAGCAGAAAAAAGAAAAGAGACTCAAAAGGTCTGAGGAAACTCTAAGAGAGCTCTGTGACAACATGAAAAGAAATAACATCCACATCATAAGGGTTCCTGAAGAAGAAGAGAAAGAACAAGGGATAGAGACTTTGTTCAAACATGTCATAGCTGAAAACTTCCCTCAATTAAGGCAGGAAAACATCTCATGAGTTCAAGAAGCACAAGGAACTCCATTAAAGGAAAACCCAAAGAAATTTACACCAAGACACATCATAAATAAAATACCAAAGCTAAGTAATACAGAGAAAATATTAAAAGCTGCTAGACAAAAAAAGACTATCACCTACAAAGGAGTCCCCATAAGGATGACTTCCAACTTCTCAACAGAAACATTTGAGGCCAGAAGGGAAAGGCAAGAAATATTCAAAGCAATGCAAAACAAGGGCCTACAACTAAGACTAGTTTATCCAGCAAGGCTATCATTTAAAATTGAAGGAGAAATAAAAAGCTTTCCAGACAAAAAAAAACAAAAAAACAAAAAAAAAAAAACTAACTCAAGGAATTCACTACAACCAAATCAAGGCTGCAAGAAATACTAAGGAACCTGTTGTAAACAGATCAAACTGGAAAAGGAACATATCAAAAGAGGAATACAGTTTTTAAAGAATAAAATGGCAATAGACAATTACATATCAATAATAACCTTAAATATAAATGGATTAAATGATCTGATTAAAAGTCACAGGGTAGCTGCGTGGATAAGAAAACAGGACCCATACATATGCTGTCTACTAGAGACATACCTTAAAACAAAAGATGCACATAGACTAAATTTAAAAGGATGGAAAAAAATATTTCAAGCAAATGGAAATGAAAAAAAAAGCTGGGGTAGCAATACTTATATCAGACTAAATGGACTTTAAGACAAATACTATAGTAAGAGATAAAGAAGGTCACTACATAATGATAAAAGGAGCAATCCAACAGGAAGATATAACCATTATAAATATCTGTGCACCTAACATAGGAGCACTTAAATATATAAAGCAGACTTTGATGGATTTAAAGGGCGAGGTCAACAGCAATACTATTATAGTAAGGGATTTCAATACCCCACTAACATCACTAGATAGATCCTCAAGAAATAAAATTAACAAAGAAATAGCAGACTTAAAGGACATACTAGATCAACTCTATTAATAGATATCTTCAGAACCTTTCACCCTAAAGCAGCAGAATATACATTCTTTTTAAGTGCTCAAGGTACATTCTCTAGGATAGACCATATGTTCGGTCACAAAAGCTGCCCCAACAAATTTAAGAAGATTGAAATCATATTGAGCACTTTCTCTGACAACAATGTTATGAAACTAGAAATCAACCACAAAAGAAAAACTGAGAAATACTCAAACACTTGAAAATTAAATGGCATGTTATTAAATAACAAATGAGTTAACAATGAGATCAAAGAAGAAATTTAAAAATTCCTAGAAACAAATGATAACGAGTATACATCAACTCAAAATTTATGGGGCACAGCAAAAGCAGTCCTGAGAGGGATGTTCATAGCATTACAGGCATACCTGAAGAAGCTAGAAAAAGCTCAAATAAACAACTTGACCCTGCATCTAAAATAAATAGAAAAAGAACAGCAAGTAAAGCCCAGAGCTACTAGAAGGAAGGAAATAATAATGATCAGAGCAGAAATAAATGACATAGAAGCTAAAGAAACAATACAGAGGATCAATGAAATCAGGAGCTGGTTCTTTGAAAGGTAAACAAAATCGATGAACCTTTAACCAGACTCACCAAGAAAAAAGGAGAGAGGACTCAAATAAATAAAATTAGAAACGAGAGTAGAGAAATAACAACTGACACAACAGAAATACAAAATATTGTAAGAAAATACTATAAAGAACTGTATGCCAAAAAACTAGACAACCTAGATGAAATGGACAAATTTCTTGAAACATATAATCTTTCAAAAATTAATCTGGAAAAATGAGAAAACCTAAACAGACTGATTACAACAAATGAGATTGAAACAGTTATCAAAAAACTCCCAACAAAGAAAAGTCCTGGGCCTGATGGCTTCACAAGTGAATTCTACCAAATATTCAAAGAAGAACTAACTCCTATCCTTTCAAGCTATTTCAAAAAATTCAAGAGGAAGGAAGACTTCCAAGCTCCATTTATGAGGTGAGTATAATTCTGATTCCAATACCAGGCAAAGACAACACAAAGAAAAAAAATTATAGCCCAATATCCCTGATGAATTTAGATGCTAAAATCCTCAATAAAATATTAGCAAACTGGATCCAGCAATATATGAACAAAATCGTACACCATGATCAAGTGGGATTTATTCTTGGGAGGAACAATATTCGCAAATCAATCAATGTGATTCATCACATAAACAAAAGGAAGGAGAAAAACCACATGATAATTTCAATAGATGCAGAAAAAACATGTGATAAAATCCAGCACCCATTCATGATCAAAACTCTCAGCAAAATGGGAATACAGGGAACATACCTCAACATAATAAAGGTCATCTATGACAAACCCACAACCAACATCATACTCAATAGGCAAAAATTAAAAGCAATCCCCTTAAGATCAGAAACAAGGCAGGGGTGTCCCCTTTTACCACTCTTAATCAACATAGTTCTGGAAGTCCTAGCCACAGCAATCAGACAAGAAAAAGAAATAAAAGGCATCCAAATTGGAAAAAAAGAAGTAAAACTATTATTACTTGCAGATGATATGATATTGTATATAGAAAACCCTAAAGTCTCATTCAGAAAACTACTGGACCTGATAAATGAATTCAGCAAGGTGGCAGGATATAAAATTAATACTCAGAATTCAGAGGCATTTTTATACACTAATAATGAACTGTCAGAAAGAGAAATTAAGGAATCAATCCCCTTTTCTATTGCAACCAAAAAATTAAAGTACCTAGGAATAAATTTAACCAAGGAGATTAAAGACTTGTACTCAGAAAATTATAAAACTTTGATAAAAGAAATCAGGGAAGATACAAACAAGTGGAGGCATATACTGTGCTCATGGTTAGGAAGAATAAGCATCATTAAAATGTCTATATTACTCAAAGCAATTTATAAATTCAATGCAATACTGTTTAAAATACTAATGACTTATTTCAAAGATATAGAACACATATTCCAAAACTTTATATGGAACCAAAAGAGAACACGAATAGCCTCAGCAATCTTGAAAAGGAAGAATAAAGTGGAAGGTATCACACTTCTAGATATCAAGTTATACTACAAGGCCATTTTACTCAAAAGAGCCTGGTAGTGGCATAAGAACTGGCATATAGATCAATGAAACAGAACAGAGAACCCAGAAATAAATCCACAGCTCTATGGACAACTGATATTTGACAAAGGAGGTAAGAGCATACAATGGAGTAAAGACAGCCTCTTCAACAAATGGTGTTGGTAAAATTTGACAGCTACCTGCAAAAAAATGAAACTAGACCACCAACTTACACTATTCACAAAAATGAACTCAAAATGGATAAAAGACTGAAATATAAGCCGTGAAACCATAAGTATCTTAGAAGAAAACATAGGCAGTAAGCTCTCCAACATCTCTCACAGCAATATATTTGCTGATATATTACCACAGGCAAGTGAAGTAAAAAACAGGGTAAACAACTGGGACTATATCAAACTAAAAATCTTCTGCACAGCTAAAGACACTAAGAACAGAATAAAAAGACAAACTACACAATGGGAGAATATATTTGACAATACGTCTGATAAAGGGTTAATAACCAAAATTTATATAAAGAACTTGTAAAACTCATTACCAGGAAGACAAACAATGCAATAAAAAAAATGGACGAAAGAAATGAATAGACACTTCTCCAAAGAGGACATACAGATGGCCAATAGGCATATGAAAAAATGCTCAACATCACTAATCATTAGAGAAATGCAAATTAAAACCACAATGTGTTATCACCTCACACCAGTCAAAATGGCGCTCATCAACAAAACAATACAAAATAAGTGCTGGGGAGGATGTGGAGAAAAGGAACCCTCCTGCACTGCTAGTGGGAATTCAGACTGGTGCAACCACTGTGGAAAACAGTTTGAAGATTTCTCAAGAAATTAAAAATCGAACCGCCTTTTGACCCAGCTATCCCACTTTTAGGAATATACCCCAAGAACACCATAGTACTGTTTGAAAAGAAGAAATGCACCTCCATGTTTATGGCAGCATTGTTCACAATAGCAAAGATCTGGAAACAGCCCAAGTGTCCATCAGTGGACAAGTGTATTAAAAAGCTTTGGTACATGTATACTATGGAACACTACTCAGCCTTAAGAAATGATGACATTGGATCATTTACAACAACATGGATGGAACTTTATAACATTATACTGAGCGAAATAAGTAAATCAGAAAAAACTAAGAACTGTATGATTCCATACAGAGGTGGGACATAAAAATGAGACTCAGATACATGGACAAGAGTGTGGGTGTTAGGGGGGTTAGGGGGTGGGGGGGAGGAGAGGGAGGGAGTTGGGGGAGGGGGGCACAAAGAAAACCAGTTAGAAGGTGATGGAAGACAATTGGACTTTAGGTGATGGGAATGCAGTGTAATCAAATGTCAAAATAATGTAGAGATGTTTTCTCTGAACATATGTACCCTGATTTATCAACATCACCGCATTAAAATTAATAAAAAAAAATCTCTCAACAAATCTCACCCTAAAAGAAAATACAAGATAACAGTGTATTTGGAACATATTTCATAGAACTTGGATATATTAATCACCTAATAAATCAGATAATCAATTTACAACCCCTCCTTCTTTCTATATATTCTTATGCCTTGAGATTAACTAATATCCATAAAACAGATGAAAGTAGCATTATTTTCCATTTAGTGTGGCTGTTATCTTTTAAAATTTTTTTAATTTTATTCATTTTACAGAGAGAAGAAGGGAGAGAGGGAGAGAAAGAGAGAGAGATAAAAAAACCAAATTTTTGTTCCACTTATTTATGCATTTATTGGTTGATTCTTGTATGAACCCTGATTGGGGGGAGGGGATTGAACATCTTGG
Source organism: Saccopteryx bilineata (assembly GCF_036850765.1). Classification (NCBI taxonomy): domain Eukaryota; kingdom Metazoa; phylum Chordata; class Mammalia; order Chiroptera; family Emballonuridae; genus Saccopteryx; species Saccopteryx bilineata. The sequence continues at coordinate 4,612,324 of NC_089500.1, forward strand.
TGTGTGGCTGTTGTCTTTGAAATAACTTTCCTCTAAGTAACTTTTTATTAAATTAGAGATAGCAAATGTTTGTCATTTATTGTAATTTTACTGGTGATAACATATGGTTTTGTTCTATTCATTGTTTCAAAATCAAATAATCAGTCAATATCCTATGGTTCAAAAATAAGCTGAAAGAATTGTATACAACCATATATTAAGTCTGTGCATAATACACATAGAAGAAATAATTTATTCAAGTTACTTTTACCATACAGTGTTTTTGTTGCAATTTTCTGTGGGGTTCTGAGTACAAAAAGAAAAAGAAAACAATTTCATATTATAAAATTTATTCAATTAATATATTGTTACTTTGAAATTATTAATATATTTGTAATATAAAATAGGAAATTACATTACTTATAATAGCACCAAGATCTTCTATATATAAAAAAGACATTACTATATAAAGAAAGTTAAAATAAATATATATATAATCTTAAACATCACATGGAACTGTCAAGTTTAATTTATAAACTCATAAAATATGTAATCCTTTTTATTTTATTTATTTTTTTACTTTTTAGAGCTGATTTTTATCTCATTATTTGATTAATTCACTTAATGTAATAAATCAGCAGTTCTCAACCTGTGGGTTGTGACCCTGGCGGGGGTCAAGCGACCAAAACAGAGGGGTCGCCTAAAGTCATCAGAAAATACATATTTCTTATACAATACATTTTTAAATAAAATATGTATTTTCGATGGCTTTAGGCGACCCCTGTGTTTTGGTCGATGGACTCCCACCAGGGTCGCGACCCACAGGTTGAGAACCACTGTAGTAAATGAAAAAACTCAATGAAACTAATAATAAATGCATGGGTCCTCTAAAAATAATCAACAAAAAATAATAAGGTCATCTCCAAACATTAAAAAGAAATGTTGAGAGTGGATAAAGACAATACAAAAAATAAGAATTGGCAAAAGAAACATAATCATAAAAACTAGACATTAAACAGCATATTGAATGAGGGTGTACCAATGCATATAAATGCCTAAATAAAATGGGTCTAAGCTGCCTATCACTTATCTATCTATCTATCTATCTATCATCTATCTATTATCTATCTACTAATAAAATCCCAATAGAAAAAGAAAGTTTGCCCAAAAATTCTATCTAGAAATTTCTCCATATTTTCTTGTTTCAAACTCATAATTATCAATGACATAACATAATTCTATCAGAATAAAGAGACAAAAATAGGAAAATTTTAAGTGAAGGGAAGCATAGTGAAATTAATAAATTAGAAAATAAAAAGAAGGGATGGTGGATAGAGAAAAAGCTATAATGAGGCAAATGACAACTAAGAGTTTTATTTGAACTAACTAGGTAATGCACGTGAGGAGAAAATGCGCTGCAGTGAATGAAGTATATATATATATTGGCTAGATATTTTCTAGTACACAAATGAATCTGTTCATTTTTACCAGTTACTTGGTAAATATTTCACCATTGGTAAATATTAACTCCTTGTAATGTCTTCTCAGACCTAATATTTTGAAAATGATGCTAAATTGAAATTTTAGCAACTAGTGATGTGCTTTAAAAAAGCTAAAAATGTAAATACTCTCCCGTCAAAGGTTACTCAGATAGTTTATTCCTCCCAGTTTTTCATTTTGTTGTAATTAAGGAAATTAGACAGTTAGCCTCTTCAGTTGAGAGATTAGGAGGCATTATTAAACAGTGATGCTCGAATTTACATCTAGTACATTTTAACACACTTGAAATCTGCACCTTAAATAGGCTGACATGTGGCAAATAAAATTTAATGTTGACAAATGTAGAGTAATGCAAATTAGCCTCAGATATAATAAGCAACAGACAAAAAAAATTACAGATGATCAAAGTGATACGCAAAGACCTTGAACGAGACCTTCAATTGTTTACAAACTTTCAGGAAACTTTTCCGCTGAAAAGAAACTCACTGGTCTTTCCCGAAATGTCAGAGATTTCCATGCAAAAGTCAAAATACCTCCAGCTATGTAATAATTGGGCCACATGGTTCCAAACAGGAAAAAAAAGAAAATGTTACATTCTTTTTCTGGCCAAGTCACGTTTCTTCTAGAGAGACAAAGTAACCTCTCACCGTAATGCTTTCTAAAATATTTGAACATAGCATTAGTGGTGTTTCTCTTACTGTGTACTAACATCTGGAATTTGCAATTGTAGGAGCAAAAACCAGAAAACATTGCAAGGCAGTCCTGGCATAGAAGTCCAGCTCAGCTCTCTGCCAGCGAGAAAGGAACTGGCAGGTGACATTGCTCTGTCATGCTCCTAGACTCAGGTAAGCTACGACACCTCGCTGTCTTTGCCAGGTCAAAATTTGCGTGCCTCATTCATTGTGGCTCACTGTCTAGGGCATGAAGATTAGAGCAAGATCTGCTATAATTCCTTCTTGGCTGTACAGTTCTTGAAGGAGCAATCAAACCCACTGACCCATCCTAAAAGAATAAAACTGACATTGGAACATCAAAGCCTTTTTTTTTTGGCCACTTTTTTTAATCCTTCAAACCTGCAAACAGGAAGAGATTATTTCCCTTCTTTGAGTTATCTCTAACTAAGCCCTTAAACTCAAAAACCTGGTCTGAAATCCTATTCACAGAATATACAGGTCACAATATATACTGCTCATAAAAATTAAGGGGTATTCCAAAATGAATATGAAGCAATAAAAAAAAAGAATCATTTGGTTAGGTTTTTTTATTATTATTATTAAACAAGAACATCAGAAAAGCAAATGACAAGTCAAAGTTGTTAGATTATGCAAATGAGATGCAAACCAACTTTCATTTCATTGGTGAAAATGCACTATACAAAAAGGCTGAAAGTACGGAAGTATCTGTACATTCCTTGATCCTCTAATTTTTGTGACCAGTTGTAAATGAATTAGATTTTCCTATTTAATGTTTACTCATACTAAAATTAAACAAAATTGTGCACTTCTTAAAAAATTTAAATGAGAGTATATAATGTCTTCTATTTCAATACAGCTTGACACTGGAAATCGCAACCTGTGGGGGTCAAGGGCTGTCTGATTTATGTCCCATAACTACACACATTAACACACTTAATTCTTTTCATAAAGCTGGCAGGCTTCAGATAAAACAAACATACATTGACAGAAACAAACATCTGTTGGCCAAATATTTTAAGATTGTATATTCTACAATGTGCACATGCAGGTATCTTATTGAATCTTCATAAAGCACACAGAGAAATTATATATCACTATTCTGCTTGATAGGGCCTTCTATATGAGCATGTCGTATCTTTAATTTCAAACCACATACAATCACAATTTTATAATCAAACATAAATTCCATTCAGGGATTTAAAAGAGAAGCCATTCATAACTCTTCATGAAACATACATGATTAAATAGGCACCTTACCTAATTTAGATGAGACCATGCCCTAGAACTTGCCATGCCAAATGATGGGAGTGACAGGGAGAGAACATAATTACTTGTACAGTCTTTCTCTTGTAGGAAAGACCTGTATGTCTCAGCTGAAAATGTCAGCCTGACAAGTCACCATTTCTTCCTGGGCTCTCTTAAAGGGAAAATCGCTATAGCTTTTCTATACATCTGTATCTTCCTGTCTGCAAAGAATAGCTATTTTTATTCATTGAACAACTATTTTCACCTTTCCAGTCAGAGAGTATCTAGCAGCCAATAAAATAAATGAAAAGTTCCATTTTCTTGGGAATTTATGTTTCAAAAAAAGATGCAATAAACAATTTAAAAACTGAGTTGGATGTTGATAAGTGATAGGAAAAAAAGCATGGAGGGCGATGGGAATTTTGAATGCAGATTGATATTTTTAATCGGTGATCAGGAAAGACTGTGGAATCAGTATTATCTGAGCACAGAGTGACTCATATGAAGCATGGAGTCATGTAGATACCTGATAGAAGATGAATTGAACAGACATTAAACACGAAGCTTTGAAATGAGGAAATGCCTATTGTAGGCATAACCAGCTAGTACAGTGTGGGTGGAGGAGCAGAAGAAGTAAGATATCTGTGGTTTGGGGGCCAGATCATGCAAGGACTCAGCAATGGATGGATCAAGGCTTTGCCCCAGTGAAAGGAGGAGGATTTGCAGGCATGGTCTGATCTGGATATGGTGTGCGGGAATGACAAGGAGCCCTGTATGACTGCATGTGTTGTAGCATGAGCAATGACAGACGGGGTCATCTACAAATGAGAAGGGGTGATGCTTGGGCAGCCAACCAAACATTCCAGTGCAGAGGAAGAATTGGATACATAAGTCAAGTTTAAACTAGAGATAAAACTAAAAGCAATCAGAAAGGTCAAATTTTAAAGATATGCAAGAACCATGGACACATTTGGTGCCTTCCTTAGAAACACTGCTTCTACCAGATATGTCACAGCGTTTTTTCATTTCAGTCTAATGTCATGCTGTTTCTAACAACTAGAATTTCTAAATCATTTAAATAATGAGGTAAACTTATTTGTTGCTGGAAGGCAACTTTAGCCATTAGTGAATATTTCCTCTTATCCAATGTTTCTTATGAGCAGTGGCGATATAAAACAACCCATATTTAGAATCTCTCAATCCACTCAGGAAGTACATTTGGGCTAATACTACACTAAGGATACACAATAGCTGTTTTAACATAATGCCTACGTTACATCTCCATAATTGCAACATGATTCTTCCTGTTCCTATGTAAAATGTGAATGCTTCTTAATGAGATATATGAGTAATTTTCAAAAAGTTCCAGGTATTAGTTTCACATTAGAAAACCTACTTCCTTTATATAAGAGTCATAAAATACTATGTCTCTTTCCTGAAGATTAGAATTGCTAATGGTTTTTGAGTCTTGAGTGGTCACCATGTCCCAGACAGGAATCTAATTGTCTTATCACCCTTTTTATTGATCCTTTGATTACTCCCATAATGGTAAGTACGATTTTATCAGCGAGGGGTCTGGGGCTTAGAAAATTTGAATGACTTGCTAACAGGCCAACAATGAGTAATTGTTGAGAATAAATTTTAAACTAAGAAAGGAAGAATTCAGAGCGTGTTCACTGAATTCAGAGCTGGCTTCGCTGCCATCTTCTCTGTGTAAAACTGAATCACTTTAGGTATGACTCGTGTGAGAGAGAAGCATCCTGACATAGAGACCAGAGAAGAAGAGCAACAAAGAGAAAGTCTTTCTTTATTCACTGTTAGGAGCAGAGATAGTCGGAGAGGGAGCCATGCTTTTATACGGCGCAGGCCCTCAGATTGGTCAGGGGAAAAATATGGAACAAAGAAATGGGAGCGTGATGTCTGAAGGAGAGAAAATGTCTCATTATTAGGTCTTACAAGTGGCTGACCTAAGGATAAGCAAGTCCAGGAAGTCCTTTCTATATATTTGAATTGTATAAGAAAAAGGGAAAGTTTAAGCACATCTAGGACAGGATAGTCTGTGCTTTCTGGCTTCAGGTTCAGAAAAAATGACTATAGACACAAGTGTCAGTATAGAAGTTGGAAAAAAAGTAACCCTTTCCCTGTATTATTACCAGTTTGTTGCAATTTAATGACTAGCAGGAACAGTAAATACATTTGGCTTCCATTTGTATCCATTTCTAGTTACTCAAATCTTCTGCAATTGTGGTATGTGTGCAAGTGGTTGAGTTTGCTCTGACTCCCTCAGATCCAATGAAGGAGTGATGTCCATCAAGTCCTGTCCTCAACAGCTCTGCTCAGCTCCTATAGAGTGACGCTTATGGCTTCTTTTGTGGAATCAATCCATCTCATATTTGATCTTTCTCTTTTCCTGGTGCCTTCTATTTTTCCCAACATTATTGCTTTTCCCAAAGAACCCTGACTTCTCATGATGTGTTCAAATTAGGTCTGCTTCAGTTTTGTCGTTTTCACCTCTAAGCTTGTTTTGGGCTTAATTTTTCTGTGGGGTCCACTTATTTGTCTTTCTGACAGTTCTGGGTATTTGGAGAGCCCTCCTCTGGCTCCATGTTTCAAGTAAGTCAGTTTTCCCTCTCAGCCTTCTTCACTGTCCCATGTTCCCATCTGTACTTAGTAAGGTTGACCCTGGAACATGGAGTTGGTGGTACTGAAGCCTGCACAGTCAAAATCCAGGCGTAACGTTTGACTCTACCTTCATTCCTTCTCATCCTTGGATTCAAAGACTGCAGATTGAAAGCCATCTTTTCAGTCCACCATTGGGAATCTGCAGTTAGGAAGCCAGGGCTGGGAATGTGAAAATGCTGTTTTCAATCTGGCTGGATGAAGCTACAGATGCAAAACCCGCAGATACAAAGGGTCTACTCTTTAATGGAAAAAAAATAATTCAGGAAGTTCAAACCGTGTTGTTATTCAAGGGTCAACTGTAATTAGGAACACGAAGGTGTGGATGGTCTTAGCCTTGGTCTCTAATTTTACCTCTTTGCTCTTGGTGATCTTTTCTATTTCTTCCTTCTTAGTCTCAGCCATTTCATTTTTTGGCTGCAGTCTCGACTGGAGTTGATGACTGAACCAAGGCAAGCAACATATCTAAGAATTTCAATGTCTTCATTGTGTAGGTTAAAGTTATGTCTTCCTTCCGTAGCCATGATGTTTGTCCTCTTGATGATTAAATGCATCCTGTTTTTGTCATTTTCTTCTTTCATGCTCATCAGAAGTTATTTCAAATCATTGTCACTTTCTACCAGTATGATGGCATGATCTGCATATCTTAAGGTATTGTTGTTTCTTTCACTAATATTTATTCCTCCTCCCTCTGAGTTTACCCCAGTTTTTTTTTGTTTGTTTGAGATGTCTACATACAGATTAAACAAATAGGGAGACAAAGTGTATCCTTGTCTGACATCATTGCCTACTGGAAACCATTCTGTGTCTTCTTAGTCTGTCCTGATAGTCGCTTTCTGTCCACATGCTACGCATCCTGTTATGACCATTTCTTTCAAAGTAACCTATAGGTCTTCATTATCCATGCAGTCTATAAAACAGAGACTATTCTGAAAGTCTGGAGCACTAAAATATCCAGCTAATGCACAGAATGAGGTCCAACGCCTCTCCCTTCTCTGATTCCAGCGTAAACATCAGGCACTTCTTGCTCCATAAACAGTAGAAACCTTGGCTACATTACCTCCTTAGCATGCAATAGATATGGAAACTATATTTGAAAGTTTTAAAAATATCCTGCTGCAGATTGTGAAATACCATTTCAGTTGATGGTATCCAGCTCTGGAGTAACTTAATGACACTGTCAAATTAACCTCTTACATATAAAAGCAATATCTCCACATTCCTAAGACAGAATTTGAGACAATATTGAGCAAAGACAAGATACTATTTATTTTAGCTAGTTATCAATTTCAATGACCAGCTTCAATATCTTTCTGTATGTCAGTTTCATTCACTCTATCTCAAGGAAAATTGTTGAAATTTTATATGGAAATTTTATTCTGTTTAGTAAATGAAGTTTTAATGCCTTTTTTTTTTAGTAGTAGTAATGGAATATTTCATTCAAATCCTACAATAAGCCTGAATTGGTTACCTACTGTTGAAAAAATTAATTTTAACCACTATGTGGCACACTCTGATTAATTAGAAACATAAGCACGAATGCAAACTAAGAAGTACAGATTTTGTTTATGTTTACTAATAGTAAATCCTGTTTCATTTATCACACAGCATAGACCCATAAACTCTATTGAGTCTGTATACATTTTTGAGTGTAAATAATATTATTAATCGTGATAAGAAGAGATGAGTGAACATAAGAGGCAGAGTTAAAATTTGCAGTCAAAATTCAAGAGGTGGGCCATGTCATTTAATTTGATTCATCTCCCTGGTCACTGGTGGTCACACATTCAAGCCACGAGCATGAATTCAACATTGTCTCTTCCCCACACTGAGCTTCGCTATGGGTTATAGGCACATTGATGTCATCATAAACACAACATTTTGCTGATGTAATAAAATATTTATAGAAGAAGGAAGAAAGAGCTCCTCTTAAGGACAGTGTTTCTCTGTAGCTCCTTGCAGTTTCTATGGGGCTCCTAGTTTTTAAAACAGCCCAGGGATACCAACCACTTCTCACTTCTTGGAAGACAAGATTAAAATTCAAACAAGACAGAGCACAAACTGGTCAGTTGAGGGAAAGCTTGTTTTAGGCTTTCAGGAAAAGTGGCTTTATTTTTGCCTACCTCCTCCAAGTTATCTGCTAAAACACAGATACCCCACAGAGCCAAGCCCCCCCCCCACTGGTTTTCTCCAAAAGTGCAGGGTAATTAGGGTACAGCACAGGTACGTGATACTAAAATATGATAACAGATCCCATGCCAAGTAAATTTGTTCTTATCTGTATATAAGACACATAAAAACAACAAACAAACAAACAAAAAACCTCACGTTATGAAGGCATTATAAAGTATCAAGAAGCTAAATTATTTTACCTGGGTCACCCTTATCCTGCTAAACTCTACCACAGGAGTTCATATTTTAGAAGGTGTAGACTCCCAGGATAATATGAAAAGCATGACACAAATTGCTCCATTTCTCTTTATTCTTCATAGAAGAAGATATGGCTGTTGTGTTCCCTAATATTTTATGTGGGTACTCTTTTCCCACTTACAGTGTCCTTGATAGTTCAAGGACACTATTAATCTGTATTGACATTTTGGGGGCCACACTTTTCCTAGCAACCCTGTGTATTTTACACCATTATACCTGTCACTGAGGTTTAAGATAGATAATTTTGAGGCCACTTCCTACATTCTTTCCTAATTCATGATAGTATATAAATATCTACCAAGGTATATCGTTTAAAGTAGTTAGTTGTTTCCACTGTCAGGGTCCGGGGCAGGGTGCCCCAGATATTAGGAAAAATGTTGTCATGTTGTGTAGTTTCCTATTTGAGCTTATCAGGGTTTTTATTTGCTTTCACTATGGATTTGATTTGATATCCAGTTAATTAAGAATGCCCTGAAAATTGCTTTTTGATTACTGAAATACTACCATCACTTTTAATTGTGGGCTTTTCGTTTTCAAGAAATGTTTTACTTTTTTAAAAAATTTTTATTGTTATTTGTATTTTTCTGAAGTTAGAAGCAGGGAGGCAGGAAGTCAGACAGACTCCCACATGCACCTGATTGGGAATCACCCGGCATGCCCCCCAGGGGGCGATGCTCTGCCCATCTGGGGTGTTGCTCCATTGCAGCCGGAGCCATTCTATCGCCTGAGGTGGAGGCCATGGAGCCATCCTCAGTGCCTGGGCCAACTTTGCTCCAATGACTGTGGGAGGGGAAGAGAAAGATAGAGAGAAAGGAGAGGGGGAAGGGTAGAGAAGCAGATGGGTGATTCTCCTGTATTCTCTGACTGAGAATCGAACCCGGGACTTTCACAAGCCAGGCCAATACTCTACTGCTACGAAATGTTTTATTTCTTACAATTATATTAAGGCAGGTAATCTATGACACAATCTTGTAATTCTTGAAATCATGTCAGCAACTTTTACTTTCTTTGTCATTCATTTTCATCATCTAGAGTCTTTCGTTAACTTAATAAAGTTGTGTGTGAGAGTTCACCTTTATTTACAATACCTATTCCTTGATTTACTTTAATTTCTGTGTTTTTGTTCTTGGGTTTCTTTTAGAACAATCATAATGAGATCAATATCTTTACAGGATCGAGGGTCTTGACTTTATACAGAGAAATAAAATTTAGTTTTCATTTTGGAAAATCAAGACTGAAACTATGGTGCTTGGTACACATGTATCCAACATGTACACAGATGGTGTATTTATATATAAATATACCAGTAAGTCAGTAAGAAATGGTTTAAACATTCTAATTTAAAAGCAGAGGTCACCAGATTAGAAAATAAAGCAACACACAATAATATGTGGTCTATTAAAAATGAAATTTAAATATAAAATCTATGTAGATGAATGCTGTATTTCATATCTATTTAAAAAAACAGTTTTTCTCCCAATGTTTTCATGTCTGGAACTCATCAAATATTAATGAATTTATTATTGGGATAAATTTAATGTACAATTTTAAGAACAACTATTAATAATGTGGGCATTATTAAATTTAACATTAGGGTATAAAATAATATGAATTAAACAATTAAAAATATGAAAGAGCAAAATTATAGGAGTTTTCTGTGGCAAGAGAAATTTAAGGAAATATGTTTTTCTTTTGTTTGCTGGTTTATAAAAAATTTTCTATAGTTAACATATATATTCTTTAGAAACAAAAATAAGTAAAAGTAACTACATGAATACATGTAGTTCATGAAGTAAATTCATGAATACATACATGGATCTGCACAGGATACACACACACTCTGTTAGGGCATCAGGCATGGTAAGAGATATAAAAACACGAATAGTTAGAGTTTAAGAAACAGTTACATCCTAGTTTTTTTATTAATTTAAAGGTAAATAACAGCCACAGATAAAGTGCCCTTAGGGTTCAGCTGAACCCTACAGGGGATGGAACATTGCTTGGGTAGGACTTGAAAAGGCTTCGTGGAGGTGACAGTATTTGATGAGATTCTTGGCGAGTCTATCAAATCCGGATGTGCGGTAATGGGATTAAGAACACCCTGAGCAGCTGAGAGATGGAGGAGGAAACACAGCAGGGAGGAACAGGAAATGCATTAAGGAGCAGTCGGTAGCTGAAGTCATTTTCCCACGGGGAAATAGCGTCTCCTAATGTACTAGACACAAAAAATGTGGGCGGCCATTGTGTGGATGACCTTAATTGCCAGAAAGGGAACATTGCACTGAGTTTGGTAGGCGACAGAGGGAGTTTAAAGGCGTTAGAATAAGCAAAAAGGAGTCTGTGGTTTGCGCACCTGTTACGTGTCAGTATGTCCATTTGGGTTTCCCAGAGATCGAGGCGGAGACAAGGGCTCTGTGCAGGTAGTTTATTGCAGAGGAGATCTCAGAAGAAGAGAGCTGGGGAGAAGGAGATGGAGAAAGGGAAGGGAGAAAACCAAGATGGTGGTGTATCATCCATCTCGCTATTCTGTGCCCTGACCCCCTGTTTTGGAGGCATGCACTCACCCACACTTCCCCATGAACTTGCTTGTATGCAGTGTTCGGAGTAGGAGTTTTCCCTGTGGCAGGAGATAGAATTGTGTTTGGTGCTTAGAACAGGCGTGTTCTGCTTGGGTGTGAGCACCCTGGCATCCACCTGCCCATCTCAGCTGGGGGAGAGAACAGATGTGGACTGAGGGATGCACACAATCCAAGTCAAAGGGATTGGAGAGCTTCTCTCATTTGATCCCGACAGTGACCTTGTAAAGCAAATATGATTTCGACTTAGGTTATGTCATAACAACCTTTTGTTTTCACTGAAAATACCCTACATTCTCCCCATGACTTAAAAAAGATGCTTTTTCATGTGTTCCGATATACACTGCCCTTATTTAAAATGTCCCTCTCCAACCATGAGCAGGCTCTTTGACTTACTCACTTTTTAAAAAATACCCCAATAGCTCTGACAATATCTGCCTTATAATGGCGAGTATCTTCTTCTTCTAGCACAAAGCCTGCCAGATTTATAAATGGGTACTACTGAAAAAGAAAAGTAATTGTGACTTTAATTTTATGTTCCACATTTGCTTACCAGTTTTAATTCACAGAACTCTTTAATAAGTGTACCACCTTTCTGACCAATTAACAGGATAATCACAATTTTAAAAAATACAATTAAGTATTGAAATAATACTTCTAACTTGGTCTTGCTCTAATTAATATTTTATTCTAATCTGCTGGTATGAGAATGCTTGCTTCGTCCCTTATATTTACTGTTGTATTACAGTTTTCCCTAATACCATTTTAATTCATATTGGACTAATTCTTAATGTTCTTTCCTTTGATTTGTGGGTTTATGCCATTGGAATGTTTTATTTCATTCCTGGACAGGTCTATATAGAAGGTTTATTGAAAAAACCCCACTCATGATAGACTGCGGAATAGCACATTCTCCCCTCTCCTGATCTTTCTGCAATGCTTGTCTTTCATCGGATGAGCAGAGACCTGCATTTGCATAGCTTAGTCCCCACGTGCAGTTTCCTTAATAGCCTAAGTCATTTCCAAAGGCAGTTTCCTAGTGAGTGTTTGGTCCCAGTAAAATGCTACTTGCAAAGTAGCATTTCCAAAGAAATAAGTGTACTGTGAAGACTATAGGAAGAAATCAATATGAAGCAAAGTCAGTAAAGTTTATGTTGCGTCTCTCTGGGTCGTTATTGTATCCAATTCATTCTTTTTGACTTATGGCTAGAATTACAATACTTACAATTACACACTTATATCAGTCGTGGGGGATCATTTGTGTGCAGAATTGGGTAATTAATCTCTCATCAGAAATGCACTGTCTTATAATAATGTTTATTATAAAATTATCCCTGATGTTATCAGAAGCACATTCCATCTATTAGATTCTTGTAATTGTAAATTTTATTGTTATTATTTTTCTGAATACATCAGCCTGATAACCAAGGAACAGCACTTGGATGAGAGGCTGGTTTCAGATAGAAAAACTATAGTAGATAATCAGCAAATAAATTCATTGTATGCACCTTAGAGGAAAGTAGCTTTGAAAAAAATACCACAGGTAAAAAGTACATGCTAATATCTTTTTATCTACTTATTCACTGGAAAGAATTGAACTGGTAGAACCTATATAATATTAATGAATGTTTTACAAATATTAAGTAGTCCATCAGTTCAAATTTCATGAAACATTTAAGTTGATATGCCTTGAATTCATCCAAATGCAAGCTACCTTTCACACAGCCTCAGTATTGTTCACCACATTCTCCCTCAAGCATGATTCAGCCACCTCTAGCCTCAGTAAATGCCCTGGTGTCCTTCTAGGAAGCTAACTTCAAGTTCAATTCCTTTCAATCCTTTGTGCTACTTCAAGAATTATTATTTTAAAACACAACCACAACTTGTCATTTGTAATTCCAAACTTTTACAGGGAATTTTAATATGTAGTACCAATGGCTCATACTGGCATCTCCATGTCCGCTTGATAATATCGCTTCAACTTGCTGTTCCAAAAACATGCAGGGACCAGCCTGGACACAAGAGGAACTCCACAACCAGAACCCAAAATCTGTTGTTTACAAAATTTGGAAACTTTTCTTTTTTGGAATCTATGTTTATGTCCTCCCATACATAGGTAGAAACTCTAACAACCCTAATGTGATCGTATCTGGAGGCAGAGCTTTTGGAAGGTAATTAATGAGGGCATGAGGATACAGCCCTCATGAGGGGATCAGGGCTGGCAATGGTTTGAGTGTTTGGGTTCCCCAAATACATATGTTGAAGTCCTGGTCCCAGAAGTGATGGTTTTGGAAGGCAGGTCTGTTGGGGGTGATTGGGTTGTGACAATGGGGCTCTGATAGCTGGCATCAGAGTCTTATAGAAGAAGACCCACAGAATTCCTTAGCCTCCTACACCTAGTGAGGTTACAGCTGGAAGACATTCTTCACCAGACACCAATGAGTTAGTATCCGAACACATTTCTGATTGCATACTATTAGTTCTGGAGAATTTTGAAATAAGAAGAAAAGGAGTCTTTCTAATCACTCACAAGTATAAACAAGAGTCAATTCTTCCAACATATTTTTCTTTCCCCTGGTTTCCTGCTTAAACAGCCAATTATAATTTATACCTAAATCGTTCCTAAAACATATATATGTAGTTTCTGTCTGAAATTGTAGGAACAAAACAAATGTAAAGGTAATTCAAGAACCGGGGAGTCTCTTTGTGGTTACATGTGACGTTAACACTTTTTTTATGATAAACTCTTAATTGACACATTATTGTAAGAGAATTTTCATGGGTCTCCCAACACATGAATGTGTACAAAGCCCCATGCTTTTCATAAATTGAAAAATGTGTCATGGTCTAAAATCAAATGAACTTCAACCTGTATGTGCTAAGCAAATGTGAGCAGCATAGATCTCTAAAAGTCTGATAATAATGCATATTTCTGTCTCTTATTAAACAAATCACAACTATAAAACTCATGCTAAAATACAAACAGAAATCAGAATATACTTTGTGAAGAATTTCTACAACTTGCTGATTCTGGCATATTTATTATAAACTGTACTGTCATGATATTTATAAAATTCCTTATAATCATCTTGCTAAATACAAATAGTGTTTCTTTCTTTGTTATTCTGAAGGTATATAATCTCATATTTCTAGTAGTTTTGATAGTTTACACCTCATCACTGAGCAGATGTTAGTCTGCTGAATATTAGAGGAAAGTGTATTCTGAACTACAATATTTCTAAGACAGGGCCTATGTCCTACTAATTGTTATCCATTTAAAAAAATTCATATGCTTAATGCATTTTTATCCAATTGTATCAAATAATACAGATATCTACAGTAATTTATATCTAACACAAATATAATAATGATAGTATGACCTGTTAGGCAATCTTATTTCCAGTTGACTGTTCTTTCAGAAACAACACAAATATTTATTATTAAACACCTTATTAAGCCAAGAGCTGCCCTACAATGCTTGAAATACACTAATGCATTGAGCCAGAAAACATACAGAGATTTTTGTACTTGTATGTCATCTTGAGTGTTGGGATACAACCAACAAGTTAGAAAATGATATTATTATTGTGATTAAAAATAACAAGTGATATGGAGTAGTTTTCCCAGTAAAATATGTAATATTTCAGTGGATATCATCTTCCCTTGGCACTGAACATGGGATGGAAAAGTAGATATTAAAGTAAACAGCAAATGTCAAAAATGGCAAGAAGCTAGAGTCTAAGTTTATATCAAATAATTGAATTTTGTTAGGGAATTATGAGCCATATGTATATTCCTTCAGTGTCTTAAAATCTCTGAATAATGTGTTCTTTTCCTTAGAAAACTACCTGCTTAACACTGGATACTTTCTCTTGAAAAAAAAAAAAAAAGATCCCTCAATTGTTGCATTGAATAACCAATTAGATGGCTCAGCCCAGTGGAATTCTTACAGTGTAACAAACAAACCTGAACATAAGGTTTCCACTTCCACTAGGAGAACTGAAGTCAGCAGGAAAGGTATTCCCATATGGTTTGTGTAAGATGCTTCTCTCCCAGTCACATTAATTATTTTACAAGCTGAGAAAACAAACTGACAACCGACTCTACCAAGCATGCTGTACAAGTCTGAAGGACATATTTTGTTCTGTGGGAAAGGGTGTAAATGATTACATATCACAGATCCCAGTTTTGAACATGGATATAAGACCATTTGTTAAAGTATAAAAATGATACATCTACTTGTCCGCGACCACATGGAAAGTGAACAGAATTGTGTTTGAGAATTTTAGTGTTTGTATTTCTATTAGAAACCAAGTTGCTGAACATTTGTTTGCAACTCATTCAGTCACTCAGAGCATTCTCTCAACTATTTTTTACTAATAAGGGAATTTTATTTCTTCCCCTAGCTTCTGGACTCCTCTCCTCGGGCTGCCATAACAAATTACCAAAAACTTGGTGGCTTGAAGTGACAGAAATTTATTCTCTCATAATCCTAGAGGATGAAAGTCCAAAATCAAGGTGTCATAGGGCTGTCCTTCTTTAAGAGGTTCCAGGGGACAATTTGTATCTTGCCTCTCCTAAGGTCCGGTGGCTGCTGCTGGCTCCCCCGTATAGGGCCACCTCTCTGCAACTTCCTTGTGTGTCCAATCACCTTCCACCCGCTCTCAGGGGGACACTCGTGATTAGATCTAGGACCAACTGAATAATCCAGGATAATCTCCTCTCATCGCAGGTTCTGGGGATGAAAATGTAGACATATATTTGGGGCACCACCTTGTTAGCGCTTGCTCAACAAATACAACAGAGTCTGTGGAAATAGACACAACTGTGAAAAGGGTCTCAGTTCTTCTGATAAAAGTTGCTTTAAGGAACTGTTCACTTCAAAAGCAAAATAAATAAGCAAGCAACCCCAAACCTTCCTTGGGATCTCACCGAGCAGGAGTGACATTCTCAGAGTCTCATGAGAGTAAAAACCATGACTTTTTTGTTCTTCTCTTCCCAGCAGTGCAGTTCTGGTTCTAGTTATAATTATTGATTTATGTATAATGAAAAACCGAAGTGGTTCTCTCTAGTGTTCCCCTCCCTTTCTACCTGTCAGGTATAGATTCTTTTGCTGATTTTTTTTTTCTTTAATGCAGAAACATATCTTAAAGGAAAAATCATCAAGGTGAGCATCATCATGGAGGCATTATAATATATGCAAGACTGCCCCGGGTCTGGGTCAGGTAGGGCCCCTCTGTGTGTGGTCTGGTGGAGGATTAAAATAGGCTGTGGCATCTGTTAGAAACAGATATCTATTCTATTTATAGAATTTGACCTTCTCCTGCTATCCTTCAATTGTTTTTATAATTTTCCATGAGCAAATATCATAGGGTCTGGCTGTGTCTGACAGAAGTTTCAGTAAATACATTTTCAGCTTGGAAACAAGCATGATGACCCTGTTGGGTATGTAGTAAGTAAGAACGCTGTGATTGTAGATGGGTTTGTTTTCCAAAACTAGAGAGTTTCCCTGCTAACTCTCTGTCATGGGACTATTTAGTGATTCTAGAGTCTTCAGTGTCATGGCTACCTAAGACTGTAGCCATTCAAATAAAACAAACTTTCAGAATGAGTTTAAGCGAAATA
Organism: Saccopteryx bilineata; assembly: GCF_036850765.1. Lineage (NCBI taxonomy): Eukaryota > Metazoa > Chordata > Mammalia > Chiroptera > Emballonuridae > Saccopteryx > Saccopteryx bilineata. The sequence continues at coordinate 4,629,053 of NC_089500.1, forward strand.
TTCATAAAGCGATACATGGTTCCTATGATATGCAAAAAAAAAATCTCAAAAATGCAGTCTAAGAATTTGTGTCATTTTTTCTAATTGCTAAACACTTTTCCAGTGTTGGGCAGATAAAATGTATTATGCTCACCTTGTTAAAAATGGTGCTGCCCACGTGAGACCGTTGCCCAGGTGATATTAATGTGTGTCTCTGTGGGCAGGTAGAATCCTTGTAGCCTGGTGCTTGGTTTTGGGATTAAGTCTTTCCCACCCATTTTGATGTGGGGCGGTACAATCCAATCATGCCTCAGAGAAGTGTCTTTGTATTAGAGACTTCCCTATTTTGTATATTGGATTAAAGGTTTGGAATCTACACTATAAAATGGGGGCAGAATGAGAGCTTGCTCTCTTGGTTCCTGGGATGATTAGCATGAGAGAGCAGAGGGAGCAGAACAGAGAGCAGAAAGAGGCTATGTGGCCAGGAGAAGCAGCCAAGATGGTGGAGTGCTGAGTGAGAAGAGAGTTGGTGCAGAGTTTGTATCTGGGATAAGGAAGGAGATGGGGAACTGAGGAGAATAAGGCTGGTGTGCTAGAAACCTTTGATTCTAGGAAAAACGGATAAGTCAGTAGCTTTGTGAATATGAGTGGGTTTTGGAGCCCAGTGTATGGTTTTACTTGCCCGCCGGGTGCAAGCTAGAATTAAGGACTATGGCCCACCAGTTTGTGGCTCCGTTGTTTCTTTGCCGACTGTCCAAATCCAATGCGAACCTGCATAGGCCGGGCTGCTGTGATGGTGGCCTTGGCCGCTGGCTTTACATCCAGTATCACTTCAGTGCAATTAAAAATCCACAAGACTGAAGAGTCTTGTTTTAGTCATTTCCTGTCTTGCACATACTATGCCTGAGGATGCTATTCCTTGCTTCAAAATTTCTTTTGAAATAATCTTACAGCAAATATTTCTACATCTTATTGAGAAGTAATCATCAATGGTTCAATCACTGGTGACAGAACTAGAGTTTGTCGCAAATTTGAACCTAGTTATTCTCAGAATATCTCCTCCCTATTACCATGTTCACCATCAAAAGTTATAGAACTAATGACATATTCAGGAAAATGCTGGGCGCATAGGATAGGTTCCAGAAAAAAAAGAGGGGGGAGATAACATTATTCTTGTTTGTCACCTTGACTCATGTTAAGATTTTCTTCAGGACAAAGCAGGTGCTGTTTGTGCAGTGTTGTCAAACCTGCAAGTTTTAGAAATGCTCATTTATTTCTCAGGTGTTTAATTTCCTTTCCTTTTTCATATAATGTTTTATTTCAAATAAGTACCATTTTAGTATGCAGTTTGTGGATCTGCTCATTCACTCAATAGACTTGCTTCTTCATTTCATGCCACCATTTTATCCACTTGTTGACAGTTTTTGAAAAACAGAAACGACTAATTTGACCTGTGAGAAAACATCTAGTTGTGTGAAGCTTGGGCTCCATGCGGTATCTCGTTTATGTTCCCAGGAAGGGGCGGTTTGAAAATGACCAACGGGGCTTGAGGTCAGAAGGCAGGTCTGTGCACTCTCTCAATTCTGACTCCCTACATGCTGGGAGGTGAATCTCTTCCCCTCTGTTTCCTCAGGATACAATGCAGAGCTTGGACTAGTGACCCCCAAAGAGCCAGGGAGCAAAACAGGGTTATCTTGCCTCTTAATATGATCTGCTAACAGTTCCTTAAGGCAGTGACGGGAAGCCTCGGTCAAGGGCTTTCCTTAAGATAAAGTGACTGCATTAAGGTGAGCCATCCACAGGTCCAGCATCTGGCCAGAGGTCCTTCCACAATATACATAAGCTTTCATGGAAGCATTTTAAATTTTGTTTTCTCCCTTGAGCTAAGTTAGGAGGATGGTGTGGTAGAAATTTATCAGAAGAATCTTGTAGTCTAGAAAATGCTCTGTTATACATTAGAAAGGGCATGGTTTTCAAAGCCGCATGTGTGAAACAAAATTCTTATTTCCTGCGAAGGAAAACAAAAGGGAAAAAAAAAGGAAGAAAGAATTTCCCCAGGCCCTCAAAACTCATAATGAAAGAGAAACCTCAATCATTTCAGCTTGAGAATCAACAAGCTGCTGCTCCCTGCCCCTCAGATTATGCTTCCTCTGTCTGGCGAGTTTACACACTTCCCCCATCCGTCTTTTATGATGCTCACTTTTGGGGTGTCTTGCATTTAACTTCAGGGCCGATGGTGGGAAGAAGGAGGTGCATCCTCCAAGTTTAATTATTCCTCTAACTGTTCTACTGATACATTACAAACGTCTCCTATGAGGCTAGACTTTCTGTTGTCTAAGGCACTGGTTCTTGAAGTGTGCGCCCTATGGTATTCCAGAGAAATATGTGCCTGTTGGGGACCAAAAAACCAACAGGGATTTTGGAGTTTAGATTTTGGGGAGACAAAGGTGTGGGGAATTGGCTGTAAAATGACAGTCTGCCCAAACCCCCACCTCACTTGCCTGATTAGGTTGCAAAAGGTTGTTAAGCTGTGGTGCTGGATTGTTTACACTACCCCCCATGTTACACAGAAAAACTGGAGGCAAGTTTCTTTTATCCTTTGTTTGGTGTAAAGTTAAGATGATATGTATGGTGGGGGTTTTCTGCACTCAACACAATTAAGAGTAAAAAGAGAGGAATTCTTCAATGTATTGATGAAGAAATGAGAGTTTGTCTTTCAAATATATGCCCAAACATTGAAGAAATTGCTAGGACACATCAGACTCATGTTTCTCATAAACACAAGAATGAAAAAAACTTAACACATTCACGCTGGGACCTGCCAAATTTACTAAATCTTACTAAGAATGTATCTATATATATAAAAAGATAACTTTTTTTTTTATTTTATTTTTTAACCCCTCTTCTAAAAAGCATAACTCAAAAAATGTAACATAAAAATGTTTTTTAATGTCAGAATAAATTTAATTTTGTCACATTTATTTTTTTTAATTACCATAAAAGCATGCTTGGACTTTACATTTTTTCTTTAATATTTGACTTAATTATTATAACACATTTCTCAGAAATTTGTATATAGTGTACCTACAATTATTGGTAGGATTTTAAATGCGCCCCAACTTCAAAAACTTCGAGAACCACTGGTCTAAAGTGAGGTACTGCTGAGCCCACCCCAGCGTTCTGACAGTCTCCTGGTCTGGTCATCTTTGGGGTGCTGACCCAAGAGGACTCAAGGGGCCCGCGGTGAGATTCAGCTGGTGTTGGCCCTTGGATATTTTTCAGGCAAGTCCATTAGTAATGTTATGTTGGATCACCTGCTTCTTATATACCTGGCAAGGTTGAGCGTTGATTCTTTCCCTAACATGGTATTTCACACCTAGAAAGCCAAATGCACATGAAGGTCCATATTGTGGAACAAGAGGAAAAATCTCTGCTTTCTTTTTTAATATCCATAATTCTTACTTCTAATGAATGACAATCTTAAGGTATTTAATTTTAAATAATGATTCTTACCATTTGATGTCTTGAGCTATCTTTTGCCTGTAGATTCAAAGGCACTCAAATTATCAGATGGGTTTTGAGTCAGGATTCATGTTAAATTATCCACCTGGATTCTTATCAAAAGGAGGATTCAATAACCTTTGTCCTACAGTCCCTAATTTCTTCTGCATATAACTTTCCCTATTTTTTTTCTTCACATTTTTCTCAGAAGTCACTGGCACACATAGCTAAGGAGTCTGGATTTTGAAACCTGCTTTTTCACGGAATCACTGTTTTACTTTTCTGTTACTCTATTCCCTCTGGCATGAAAGTAGAAGAGGTACTATGAGTACTCACCGCGGAGGGCTGCTGTCAGAGCTAAATGAGATGACACAGTGTAACGTCACCTGAGTGCATTATGTGAGGACGACATTGTCATCAGATTCATGAAATGACCAAGAGAAGTGCAGCCAGCTCCCCTTGAAACCCAGTGTTGAGCTGGACTCTTTCTGCTCAACACTGTCACTTTGCCAGGAAGACCCCCTGCATGCCAGTGTCCGTGATCAACTCTGGGTTAATATGTTCTCAGGAAGGACTCCGAGTCCCTTGGCTGCTTTGTCGTTCCATCAGGTCTAGTTCCCACCCATCGCAATTGTTATGCCCTAACCTCTGTGTATAATTTACAAATTCCTATTAGGAGATAAGGACTTTAATCTGTTGTTCCTGACAGAGCAGGAGGAAGAGAGGATGGCGTGGGGTGAGCAGTGCTAATGGGTTGGAGATTAAGGATAATGGCAAGTATGGATCACACATATTGCCTCTGAAATAGATTTATCCTGGCCTTTTACTGCACACGTAGATGAAGGTTAGAGAGCCAGACATAGTGTAAGCATTATGCATTATACAAAGATTAGCTGTTATTAGTACTAGCATTATCCTCATGATCATCTTCGTTCTTTCCTTCCCAGAGTCCCTAGCATGGGGCACCCTCACAAGGGGTCACTCCCTCTTCTGACCTCAATTAATTCATAATGATCTATCGTTACATTATCCATTGCATGCAGCAAAGGGTTAGATCCTGGAGGTCAGCGTGCAAGAAGTTTCTTAAAACTCTTACACCATTAAGCAGTTTGTGATACATTGTTCACACTCCAAAACACTGAACCAATAAATGAAATGTATCTATGTTTAATGATTTGGGGACATTTTGGTATGGACTTAGATTTAAAAAAAAAATTAATGAAAGTTGTCAAAATGAAAAGTAAAAATGAGATCTCATTGCCCTTGACCATTCAATACATTAAGGAGGATGAGTTGGAAATGGAAGTAGATGTGTACTTAGGTGTGGGCGGAGACTGGACTGGTGGGAGCAATAAGAATGAAAAGGCGAAATCACGGCGAGAAATGACTCAAAGGCATTCACACACACAAGATGAAATGCTTTGGACTTAACATGGTTTAGTTCATGTATGAGTTTCCAGCCTCTTCTTGTACATGGGCCCATCCAGTCTCCCTCAGAGGCCAGTAGGGATCCCTCAACCACATCCCTCTGACGACAGAGGTGGACAAAGGCAAGTCAAGGAAATACAAAATGGGACAATAAATATAAAAAATGGTGACTTGAATTTTTCTTTTCTCCCAATACCTATGATTCTAGAAATTTCTATTTAATCCTGTAATCAAATCCTTTTCCTTGCAAGCCTAAGGAGTCTTTAGTAAAAATACTGAGTACAATGACCATCAATATCCCTTAGCTAAATAAATGCCTACTTGCAGAAACTCATAGTTTGACTTATGTCCAGTAAAAATTTGAGCTTTAGAGAGAGAGATTATGATTTTGACCAAGTGCAATGTAACAAAGGACAGTTCTGTCTTCCATTTCAATCCTTTCTATGTCATGTAGGTCCATAGACAGTTCTCTTTCATCTACAGAATCCCTGACATAAAGTCTTTCTATAGAAATGATCTTAATGAAAGTCAAAGGGCTCTATATTTTGGCTAGTCAAAGACAGAAAAAAAGAAATTTAGTTTATAATGTCCTACTGGGAGCTGTAGAAAAGGAAATCTAAAATTAGAGAAAATATCTGTCCAAGTGGATAATTATACACAACCATGAAACTGCCAAGAACTTCAAAAATACATAAACATTTCAAAAAAAGATTACAGGAAGATGGCAGAGGAGGAAGCCTCAGGAACCTGTCTGCCACCCACACGACCACGGAACTGGCAGAATCTGTCTCACGGCCACTATTTTGGAACTCTGGAGCCTGTTGAAGGTTTATGATTTCCAGGGGAAGGTTTGCGTAGTTAATGATTTATGGTCAAGATCAGCTCTTTGCTGAGCAGTGGCTATCCTTGGCTCTTCTCAGTCAACCTTTATAATGAAAGCATTCAAGGGACAACTTACCCTACTGACTGACCATTAAGAAAAGAACAGCTGTCCTATCCATTTCCCTAATCCTAACTGTTACATGTCATGAAGCATTTCAGTGGAGAGAGAGGATGACGTGTTGTCTGACTACATCCTGAGACTCTGTAAAATGTGCACTAGAATGAATTGTAAAATTTCTCAGTAATTTATGGACTCGTTAACAACCACCATACATTTTTGTTGTTGTTGTTTTTTCTAATTGTATTCTAACACCATGAATGTAATTTCTGGAAATACATTGATTTGATTTGTAACAATTGATACTATGCCTATGAATAAAATTCTAGGTTGGGAGAGGACCCTCTTAAGAATTTCAAAGACCCATTGCCTTAGCTGGTACGTTAGCTTCCTTAATATTATAGAGAAATATGGTGACTCTAATTACTTTGTGTGGCCATGTATCTTTTTTTTTAATCTCTCACAAAATTATTTTAAAATGATACTTGTCTATAGAATCCCTGGTATTACTCATATCATTGTATATGCCATTACATGATGAACTAAATAGCTATCAAAACATAAATGTATTTATTAAAATATTAGAAAGTTGTTTTAATTTTACATCTAAAATTAGAAAAAAATAAGAAAACATTTTATTAATCAACATTAAATTCACTTAATAATTGTCATGATATATAAAACAAAACAAATACATATTTTTAATAGAGTTATTTGCCAAATACAATGTAGACATTAACAACAGATTTAATCACTGTGTAAGAAGATCACAAGAAATTTTAACTGGAATAGTTATTGTTTAAATTTTTATTTGCTTTATTATCTAAAGGTTTATTTCACTAACTTACCTTGAACAAGGTCTGACATTTACTATGCTTGATTATAGACAAAAATAATGTTTTTGCTTTTCATATAATATTCCTACTTGATGGAAACTGTGTTGAGGTATTTTATCAAGATATTGAATATATCACCTGAGAGTCTGTGTAACTACTTGAAAGCTTGTTCTTAGAAATAGTTTTTTGGTAGGAGGTTATATTTGAAAAAGATAACACACAAATTCAGTTGTTAGAATAGTTTAATATACCATATTTTTTGCTCCATAAGACGCACTTTTTCCCCCAAAAGTGGAGGGGAAAATGCCTGTGCATCTTAGGGAGCAAAAAATACAGTATTTTATAAATATTTTAACACACCATTTGGTTCAGAATATTTTTTTTCTTATTTTCCTCCTTAAAACCCTAGGTGTGTCTTATGGGCAGGTGCGTCTAATGGAGCAAAAAAATACGGCATTAATTTTCGCTGTGTGTGAAACAGTGTTCTTAAGTTAATATTTTCTTTTTCCCTCTTTACTCCTTCCCCTTAAGTTAATATTTATCACTTAATATCCACTCATTTACCTAACCCATACACCTGCTTTTCTCACTAAATATTTTCCCTGTGAAGAAGATGGTGCATTATTATTTCAGTTAGTATTTTTATATCCATCAAAAGCTATTTTAAATTTTAAAAGGGATTAGTATATGCAAACTTATAAGCCAGTTAATTATCACTTCTGTTCCAGTAGCAACTTCAACGGGAGGGGGAGAGAGAGAGCAAGGGAGAGAGAGAGAGCATCGTGTCTTCAGTCTTGCTAAATAAAAATATTTGCGCAGGGTTTTAAGCATGTGCACAAATACCAGAGACCATGCTTCCATCGGCAAACATTAATTTTCTATTGTTTTATATGTCTTCATTATCATTTTCTATCTGGAGTATTTCTCCATGAAATTTGCTGGAATGACACCAAAAGCAAAATTAACTAGGATATTTTTTAAATCAGCTAAAAGTTTTTGGTGGGTTTTTTTTTTAATTTTTTTCTTTTTACAACTAGCATCAACTACAGAGACTGGACAATTTAATAACATGGTGAATAGCATTTCCACTGACAGATCTGATACAACGACACAGTGACTGTCACAGAAGAGAAGGTCCACACACACACGTGCTCATTTCTCAGGATTTTCTTTACTCGTAAGGCACACACGGAAGCTATTTCTCCTGAGGTGGCATCCTTGTTATGGCGCTTTGTCACTTGTGCCCCCTCACGATGAAGAAGGCCACTAGTGTTCAGATTCCTCTTTGCCTGCAGACTAGCAGTGGAGAGGTCCATAGCTCTCATTCCATCAACTCTAAATATTGATAGTATGTGCAGCCATTATGACTCCAAACAACAACTCTATCTCATTCTATTGTAATGTAGATTTTTAAAAATAAAATACAACTAGGAAAAATAGTATACATATAAACACAGAACTAACCCCAAGCATTGCCAGGAGGCTTCCCCGGGGCTATTTTAAATTGCATAACACTTCATGGTGAACTGGCTCTGTCCCAGACAGCCAGCAGAGAGTGGGCACATTCCTGAAGCTGTGACAAATAACGGGCTCATAATGCTGATATCAAAATTTGTGCTGTGTTTAAAAACAGCAAGGGATAGAAATGTCATGTGCAGGATTCCTCCCCCCCCCCTTTTTTTTATAAGGTTAGAAATTGTATTGGCTTCATAATCTTTCAGAAAATAAAGTTTGTGCAAACAGAATGTATTCTGATATTCTGTTCAGCATATCACAATGAGCTGTAACATTAAGGGACAGAGTCTGATCTCTTCTTGAGAATGTTGGCTTTCCCAGAAACATTTTAATCTCATTTAAAATTTCTTCTATAACATAGGAGAGCTTGAGTTTATTATACATTTTATAAATTATATATGTTTATTTAAAATGATCTACTTTTCTCAAAAAAAGAACCAAAAACAAAACAAAACAAAAAGACAGAGAAAGAGTTGTGGACACAGACAACAGTGTGTTGACCGCCGGGGCAGGGGAGGGGCGAGGTGGAGAAGGGAGATGGAAATGGGTTTGGGGGATACATGATGATGGATGGACACTTGAGTTGGTGGGTAAACACATAAAAAAGAGTATAGAGATATGTTGCAGAATTGGGCACCTGAAATCTGTACAATTACGTTAACCAGTGCCACCACAGTAATTTCAATGAAAAAAGTGATTTCCTCTTCTCTATTATCCTGAATGTATTTATTTTGGGACAAAAATCGAAAATAAATTTATGAGATGATTGAATATGACTGCCTCTCCTGGAGTAAAAGGTTAAGTGCTCTGTTTCTGAGCCTGGGATGAGACACAAACCCCATGGATAGACAAGCGCTTGCTGTTCAACAGAAGCTAGATATTTAACTCAGTGTGTGTCAAAATTGTAGACTCCTTATTACCACTTACCAAGGAATTCTAAAGTAGCAGCAATTCTTCTCAACCTTAAAAGTCACCATGTCGTCCTGGCTGGTTCGCTCAGTGGTAGAGAGTCAACCCGGTGTATGGAAGTCTGTGCCCCATTCCCAGTCAAGGTACGTGGGAGAAGCAACCATCTGCTCCTCCACTTTCCCCCTCCCGCTTTTCTCTCTCTGTCTCTTTCTCTTTCTATCCCACAGCCATGGCTCAATTGATTTGAGCCTGTTGGCCCCAGGCGCTAAGGATGGCTCTATGGAGCCTCGGTCTCAGGTGTTAAAAATAGCTTAGTTACCAGCATCAGCCCAAGTTGGCAGAGCATTGGCCCTAGATGGGGGTCACCAAGTGGATGGATCCCAATGGGGGTGAATGTGGGAGTCTGTCTCATTACCTCCGCTCCTGTCACTTAAAAAAAAATTGACATTTTTAGGGAAATGTTGGGCAATAAAATTACGTCTATTTTATAATGTTCATGCATTGGATTCATAGGTTGTAATTCAAATGGCATCTCTGTACCTTGCCTGGCTCATCTGTGAGATGAGCTGACCCAGAAAGCACCCTAGAAATAGACAGTTATGTGTCAGCCGCTCCCAGCTCTGAGGGCGTTTTCCCAAAGCATGTCGGTGATCACAAATGGTGTTAATGAAGAGAGCTGTGCACCCCGTCTTGCACCTTCTGAGGAGCAGGAGACCTGCGCTGTCCTGGGTGATCATGAGACCTCTCATGCATCTCGCTCACGTCGGAGCCGAGTGTTCAGACATGGCTCAGGGCGCGGCTGCGCCTGGTGTGTGTGAACCTGTGATCCCATGGTCAGTTTCCCTGTGACACTGAGGCCACACCTGCCCCTCTGCATTCCGGGTGTGTGATCAGGCCTCCTTTGCTTTTTTCTCTTTCACCGATGAGAAAGCCAGGGCAGCTAATTGAGGTGAAGGTTCATCTAGTCATCTGAGGTCCTCAGATGTGGCATCTTGACTTACCCAGGGCAGAGCCTGCACCGTGCTGATGCGGGGAACAGAGTAAATTAGGGGAAGCAGGAGTTCAATATCTCTGAGATGCGAACAAGGCCAAAAAAGAAAAAAGAAAAAAAAAAAAAAAGCTTAGTCATTTTCCGGAGCCAGAATTCATTTGGTAAGAAGTTTACAGAAACATCATTCAAACAGCAGATTAGAAGGAACATGATCCAAAAGTAGTTTTCCAAGGAAACAGCTATTGTTAAAAAGCACAGAGAAAAGCGAAGAAGTTAAATGAAGGGGTCCCTGTACACGTGCCTTCTATAAAAGCAGGTTTTACAATCCGTGACCATACAGGGTTTCAAGCATCTCATGACATTTCAGAAACTAGGACTAGGCTACATTCTAATACCAGTTCACACGTGTCAACGGTTACAGCTTCTTGTCCATCATGTTCTGTCACGTGGCCCCAGGAAGCGTGTGCATATAGGTCCCCAACAATACCCATTTAGTTTACAATCATTCATTTGTATAATTGTGACTACCACTGTGTCCCATGATTCAAAAGCGGGCCTGTGGAAGAACAGAGGGCTATTGTATCCCACACAGGGGCAGAGGCTTGAAGTGCATCTCTGTGAGACTGGAGCATCCAGGACCTTGTCTCCGGTGTGGCAAGATCAGACAAGCTGAAGATCCTAGAAGGAGGTGACTTCTGACTGCGAAGAAAGGACACAGGGAGGTGAGAGTCACAGTTGGCAGTTAACAGGATCAAGTGCAAACATCACACTGGAAAAGCTCACGAAACAACACTAGGTTGCCGCACTACCCGGTCCTGTGGCCTCTTTGTATATGTCCCAGGAGAAAATGAACAACATCTCCTGTCACTTGTGAGCCCTCTACTTCCCTTTGCCCTCGGCCTCCGCGATCCGGCATGCACACTGCTCACCAAAGCCTATGTCCGCAGACCTGCTGGGAATTCAGAGCCGCCCTGCCTGCCTGTATTTGCATGATGAGCCAGGCAGGGCCCTCCTGAGGCAAGGGGGCTGGGTCAGCCTCATCTTCAATTGCTGGGTTGGGATCAAAGGGAACTGGTGGTTCTGATCAGAAAAGGGTGAGTGTAAAACATTAGCGTCTGACTCTTGCCCCACTGTGCTGCAAGGCGAATCTATCAGAGCTCTGATGAGAGAAAAGGGTGAAAAAATCCAGGTGTTCCAATGAAATATATAGAGAGATATATGGCTTCGAGAGCATGAAGATTTGTTGCCTAAGCCACACGGAGGAGACGAAAGGTACTTTGTCCACTGGTGGGTTCTCTTGAAATAGGTTGGAATGTGGGCTGCAGAGTAAACGGTGCATTCAATGAACAGCCTTGCAGGAGCTGAGGTCACCCTGACTTGAGTAGTTTGTCAAACATGACTGCATATAAAAGCAGGAAAAGTCGACGTAAAACAGTGTATATCAGAATTTCACAGCGAGGTTACAGAGAGAGGATCGCGAGGGGCAGGAACAGGCTAGAGTAGGTAGGAGTATTATGTTCACACTTGTCTGTTTGAAGGAGACTGAGGTGGCGGAATACTTCTGGGATGTGTAAAAAGTAACCACTGGGAATTTACTGAATTCACTGGTGGAAATCTATGGGGAAAGAAGGGATGTGGTGAGAATTTCCCAGCAGTCCACTGATGAGAAGCAAAGCCAGAATAAATCGATAACTTCCAGTTTGTTGCGAGATTATTTTACTTGCTGCCTGGTGCATATTCTGGGACCTTACAGTATGCTTAAAACAATTTAGTCCTTGAAAGTTTATTTGCTTGAGCAGCCTTGTGTTTTGTACTTTTACTTGTAATCTCTGTTAGGAAGTTATCCAGATGGGAACTCAACTCAAGACACAAAGCATTCGGAGAGACACAGAGTCAGTTTCTAATAGCCCATGATAACGCACGCTCGGTTACTGGAAGGAAGGGCTGATGTTTGAAAATCACCACTGATAAGCAAAGTGCAAATCAGATAAGCAAAAAAGAAATGCTTTGCTTCAGGTCAACATTTGGCCCGATGTTCCTTCAATCTCTCCTGATTATAACCAGGAACAGTCTTCACGTAGGGCGTGAGGTCGAGAGCTTAAACATGACCTTAGTTTTCTTTTTTTTGTTTGTTTGTTTATTTTTTTAATTCATTTAAGAGAAGGGAGAGAAGTGGAGGAGGAGCAGGAAGCTTTAACTCCCATACGTGCCTTGACCAGGCAAGTCCAGGGTTTTGAACTGGAGACTTCAGCGTTCCAGGTTGACGCTTTATCCACTGTGCCACCACATGTCAGGCATGACCTCAGCTTTAATTAGAGGAACACAGGGACTGAATTCTAGGCAGAGTTTGGCCCAGCTAGAAAACCACCCATGCAGCAGCTGTTCTATCCTTTTTCCAATGGAAATTAAAACATATAAGGAATAGAATGTCAAAGAAATTTTTTCTATGCACCAAGTGGCAATTCAACTTTTTACATTTATTTCACCTGTTTATTTTTGGTAAATTTTTATTATGTGAATTCACATAATATATAGAGAATATATAGAGAATCCCAGGTGTCATTTGTAATGCTTTTTTTTTTAACAAAGTGAGAACATCTGTCTATTGTACAAGTCCAATATAGAAAAATAAAAATTACTTAATAACTGTCATGATGCCTTTGCCTTTAGTATAACATTTACATTAACTACTTATGCTAACTTCTGTCTCCATAGGTGAGTTTTATCTTTTCCAAAATTTATATACATGGAATCACATAGTATGCTTAATTTTGTTTCTGGTTTCATTCCTTCAAAATTTTGCTGCTATAATTCTTCCATTTTTTATATTCATGTAGTAAAAAAATATATGTTGCTGAATAGTCATATTACCCTCCCCCTCCCATACGTAGCGGCTTAGAGTGACTGGACTCATCATCCCTCACGGGTTTTGTGTTTGCAGAGAATCTCTCTCTCGCCTTCCCATTCTCTACAGCACTGGCTCGTAGGCTGAGGGCTGGGATCAGAGGCACACTTCCTAAATCACACATCTGATGCATAAAATGAAAATGTGTATGGCACAGTTGGTTTTGGGCATCTGCCTATCTCTATGTCAGAGACTGGCCAAGTGGATTTAAAAACCTACAATCCAACGATATGTTGTCTAGAAGCGACTCATTTCAAATACAATAACATGGAGCTTGACAGAAAAGGGATACAAATGATATACCATGCATCCATGCATCTATTTTACAAAGAAACAATAAAACTGGAGTGACTATAGGAAAAGCCCAAAGAATTACTAGAGACTAGGAGAGGTATTAAAATAATGATAAAAGGTAATGATAAAAGGATCAATCCAACAGGTATAATGACCCTAAATGTGTACCTCTCCAACCAACACTGGTTTGCTTCTTCAGAAGTGCAGCAAACACTGGTAGAGCTACAAGGAGAAACAGGCACGTCCACAGTGATGAACACTGGAACTTCTACAACCCTTCTATAAATCAGAGAAACTACCGAACACCTGAATGACAGCATCAATCAATAGAATCCAACAGACATGCATGTATGGCTGAGAACTGTCGGAATGTACGGCAGAGACCTTAACTTTGAAATCAGGAGGGTCTGTGGGAGGACCTCTCACATCCTGGGCTCCAGAGAGCCTGGGTTCACAGCAGCGCTCCCAGGTTGTAGCGGCCTCTGGTCTCTCCCTCCATGGACGGAGACTTCCTGTCCATTGTCCATGATTGCATATCCTACATTGCAATCCTTTCTTTTTGGTGAAAAAATACCTAGTTGACTTTTGTTTACTGTCAATGGAACAAAAAACTGGTTTTGTATGCATTAAAAACTATACAGCTTATGTCCTTATGATAGGTGCTCTCAGTAGGTATTGCAGTTTTAGATTACAATTCAAAATTGTGTACATTGTGGTTATAGTTTTGCAAGTGTACAAGTAAAATTGGTGCTGATGATGTTTTAATGTTGACAAGTGCATTATCATAGTCCTGTGTATTACTTCAAATCTGATACGTCAGCCTGTGTAAGGGTTCATTTAGGGAATAGGACTGAATCCACTGATTCCTGAACACGCACACTACTTCAGTCTGTTCTTACAAAATCCCAGCTGCTGCCAATTCCACTGCATTCCCACAGGTCCCTCTCCCCAGTGCCCATGCGGTGTCTGTGTGAATGTTCTATCACTTCCTAGTGTTAGAAGTTGTGCTCCACCAACTGCATGGCAGCTCACCGCATTAGGAAGACCTGTTCTACGTAACTGCAATATTTACCACTTATGGCCATTTGATATTCTTCATCTTGCCATCAGGATATATTAATGCATAAAATAAAAGTGGTATTATAACACCAGTGGGAGTTTCCTGAACCTGGCTGATATACAGAATTCTATGGTTCCTTTAAAAATCAGTTGCTTATATAGATCTACAAAATTAAGATTCTTAGTTTGAAAAAGAAAAGAGCAATCATGGGTCCACAGCAGATGAGACACAGATGTCAGATCGCAATAAACATCTTGCAATCTGACAAGATGGTGCATGAATACAGGATGTTTCAATTCATCTGTTTCTTTATCTCATCTCTGTGTTTCTGATGCTACTGTAAGCACTATACACATACATACACACACACATGCATAGACATATGCATACATGCATACACACATACATACAGGAGACGAAGCCTTACGGTTTTTCTAAGCATAAAATACAACTTTATAATTCCAAATGGTATCAGTTCTTATGGAATATTTTTAAGTACATCTTATTCTCAAGAGGACAGTGATTTTTATCAAATTTCTAGTACTACTTCATATTCAAGGAAAAGATAAAGCCAATTCCATCAAATATAGCAAACTAAGTAAATTGACAATTTATATTTTAAGTTGACTGCCCAACATTTCAATAAACCTATATTACTTTAAAAATATGTTGAATGTTAAAAATTGGAAAAACAAAACATTCAGCTGATGATTATGAATTATCTGCTTTAATTTTTATAATAAATACATTATGAAATATCCATATTTAATGAATAATATAACACAACAAAGTTCACGGTTATGATTATTTTCCTGAAGGTATTAAATCATTCACATTAAACTAGTATTGAAACATGATTGAGACATTTTTACAAAAGTACGGTTTATAAATCTTAGAGAGAATGTCAGTGAGCCCATTAATAGCAACTTACAGCTGAGATAAATGGATCTAAAATAAAAAATAAATAAAAGACATGATCATAACATCAATGGTAAATACTCTAGGCTTTATAGCAACAATCTTGTAGATCATGCCCTTTGAATACTTTTTGATATTGCTTTCTACAAATGAAAAATGCATGCTGAAATATGTTATAACAAAAGCCCAATAAAATAGTTGAATGTTAGTGTGACAAAATGTTAAGCATTTCTATACAAGAAGAAAACATACTTTCACCTCATGTCAAGTAATGCCTATTTTTGTAGGCAAGATGTCAAAAACTTTGCAGGCCAATTTTCATGTCAATATTTTCATCCAAATTTTTATAGCCATTCTCATAGTAAACCATAATCAATGGTAATATTCCAATGATGACAAAGATGAAAAATTCTGCATTGTAATTGATCAAAGTGCAAAAACTACCTTGATGTAATTTGGAACTGAACTCTCCATCCCCACCATTCATCCCTTCTGAAGCAAATCCCAAATCTTCTGGTGAATATTGTTTCTATTAGAACATACTGGGGCAGTGACACATTCCAACTCAGCCTCCTTGCCCTCTTGCTAAGAAGGTGAGTCTATTACACAAAAGGAGAAATACACATTTAAAGAACAGTCTAGGAAATCAAAATATTTAATCCACAACACAATTTTTTATTCACAACAAAACAAATCTATCTTCTTCTATTCTCTTTGGGGGAAAAGCATGAATATATTCTCCATTTAATTTAAGTGAAATCAAAATGTAATCACACAGTGTAGAATGTGCTATGCCATGGGCACATAGTTATGAATTCAAGTGTTGGGTAATGAGATTTTTTTTAGGCCTGCTCTGCCTCATGTGACATAGTGCATTATACTCACTAAGCACATGCTCTCAAATTACAAGAGGAACAAGAGTGGGGCAGGCAGGTGCCTGGTTCTGTGAGGGGTCCCAGCTGCTCCGGCCTTGCAGAGCCTCTACAGGACATAACACCACCATTTGTTTAGGCTGAGGGTTGTAGCAACGGGGTTTTTGAATTACAAACCGAGTGTACCCACCTTTGTCTGCTAAATATGGATATAGTCTCATGGTTATTGTTCTTGAAATGCTGTAGGATGAGGAAACGGCAAAGACTTGTTATTTTTTGCCCTTAGGGAACAGAACCAGCACTAATCACTAAGGGACTGACTTTACTCTTCCAGATATGCCACCTGAAATTTCCCAGAAATGCCATTTCCCAAGAACATGGCAAAACTGCAAACTCTGTCAGACACTGTCAGCAGTATCGTGAGAGAAAATTATAAGTAGATTTATCTCAATTCAAACTTTTATATATATAAAATGATACATATATGCATGCAGTATAATTATGGTATTATATTTATTATATATATAACTATTATACATAGAGTTGGCACAGCATTAGTGCCTCAAAAAATCATTTGGGTTCCTAAAGACAAATTCACTGAATGGCTTTGATTTTTAAGTAACTGACATGCTGGGTTTGGCTTCTACAAAAGTCAGGTGGTGTGCAGACACACGTGTTTGCTGTTGTTGTGGAGCTGGACCTTGGCTGGCCAGCTTTACTCATATGTCTCGTTGGCTGGCATCACCCTGCCTGATAAAACTAAGAGACCGACTGGAACACCATTCATCTTTCTCTGATAAACCCACTTTTATCTGTCTCCACAACTCTGGGGACAGCTGGGAGGAAGGCATGGCACCGGTGTGAATCTGACCCTTCTCTCCATCATTTCTGTCTCCTCCTCCCTGTATCCGCGGAACGTTACAGTATATCCCCGTGATCTGCTGTGCTCTCAGACGATGCTGAAAAGTACTTCACCTGCGTCCATAGCGCCTAAACCACTGAAACAATTAGATGCATGAGCTCGTTGTTACTGATGCAAAGGACAATGAAGGAAAAAGCAGGGAGCATCACAGCCCAGGAATGTAACTGCGGGGAGCAGAGCTGCCTAGCCCTAAGATTCCTGCACCATTCTGTCCTTAGACTTTGAACCTGCTGTCACGTTTCCTGTGAACCTGTGGCCTGCCCCTTCCTCTCCACGCCTCCTCCCCACCCCTCCCCACCACGCTGCCTCTAGAAACAACACAGGTGTTCTTTTTCTTTATTTTTTTAAATTTTTATTAATTTTTAATTTATTGTGTTTACATGGATTCAAGTGTCCCACTGAATATAACTCCCTCATCCCCACCCCTGTGTCCCTTTTTATACCCCTTTGCCCCTCTCCCTAACTGCCTCCCCCTTTCCCTCTAGGATTTGCTGTCCTGTTATCTGTATCTCTGTATACATATAGTTTCACTAATCGCTTCACCTTCTCTGATCCCATCCCCTCATCCCACTTCCCTTTGACTGCTGTCCCTCTGGTACCACAGGTGTTCTTGATTGCTACGCACAGATTCAGTCCCCTGAAAACACACGCGAGTGCTAAGCCGTTGAGTTCGAGGGTCGTCTGTTACACAGCAATGGGTAACTGAAAGGGCCTTCCACGTCAGAGTAAGACAGTTCTTCTTCTCCTTAAAATAACATCGTAGTGCTTTTCTTTCTTCAGACTCCCATGTCCCCCTCCGTACGTCACTGGGTCCTGCCAGTGAGCTCCCAGGTGCTCTGCTCTGCACGCCCCCTTTCAGTTAGTCCTGTCTTCTGTGTCCTTGCTCACTCATTCCCATTGTCCTGGACCACTCTGCTCGCATCTGTCTAAAATCCTGGCCAGCCATCACCTCCTCAGTGGTGGCTTAGGTCCATCCCAGAACTCACAGAGCTTCCTGTCTCCACGTTCATCATTGTTATTTACCACACTATATTGTTACTATGTGATCTTATCGCTCTTCCACAGGGACAGTATACATGTGTATTTACATATATGCATTCATCATATATAAATATACTAGTACATATAAATTATCATATATAATATGTAATATAATACACAAGACACTAAAGTCCAGGTCACTTAACAATTATTACAAGACAGAGAATGCACCCCAAGGTAAAACAATCTAGACTGTATTAATATCAACTTCATTTTAATACTTTACAAAAACTTGCTCCATTATATGCTCTGAACCCCTCATCTGCATTGCTATATTATACATATTACACTCTTATATGCTAGAAGCTGATTAACACAGTTTTATCATTATAATAAACAGATGACAGAACATTATGTCACAAGCAAAAACGCTTGCATGTTATCTTTCATCACACCGTGCTGTTACTAATTGGCAGCTCTTTACTCTCCATGTGGACTGGCATTACCCTTCAGTGTCCTTCCATTCCGGGTGGGAGGGCACCTCGTGGTGTTTCTTGTGAACCAGGTCAGCCCTGCCAGTCAATGGAAATCACTAAATGCATCACAGCATCGTTACTCTTTACTTGAGAATGATCCCTGTCTGATTTTTGTATATTTGTTGCATCTGATGTTGTTCTCTCTCTAGAATATAATTTTATATGACTTTTGAATGATAAGATCACTTTGGGTTTGAAATAGAAAATGAAAAATCATTCTCTCCCCCTCTTGTTTCCAAAAATTCTAGAAGTGCTAGCCAGAGATGGAGCAGTTGAGAAGTATACTACAGTCCTAATTCATTTTTTAAATTTATTTTATTTTTTTTATTCAGTGAGAGGAGGGGAGGCAGATAGACAGACTCCTGAATATGCCTTGATTGGGATCTACCTGGCAAGCCCAGTGGGCATGATGCTCTGCCCATCTGGAGCTGTTGATCCGTTGTTCAGCAACCAAGCTCTTCTTACTGCCTGACGCAGAGGCCATGGAGCCATCATAAATGCCCAGGGCCAACTCTCTCCAATCAAGCCATGGCTTCAGGAGGAGAAGAGAGAGAGAGAGAGAGAGAGAGAGAGAGAGAGGAGAGAATCAGGAGGGGAAGGAGTGGAGAAGCAATGGGTGCAACCATTTTGTCACAAATTAATAATAAAATTACAAATTTAGAATAAAATTAACACCCATGGGGAAGTGAAGACACAATTGAAAAGAGGAGAAATTACTTTTCTTCATTACTTATTGTGAAGTTCAATATACCCACGCCTAAAAGCCTTCCTACCCTGAAAGTTTCCTTTTACGGTAAATTAATAAAGTATATCTTCAATTAGTGATTTAAGTGGGTCTTCGTCACTTTTATTCACAAGTTATAACTAACATACATTGCTCTGATGATAGTTTTATCAGGACCAAGTCGCAGAAGAGAGAAAGTCTCCCGACTAAATGAGAAGGTGACGGGAAAACAGACTGAGCAATAAAAACATAGACATAAATATCATGGGTGTCACCCTGACAACCTTCCACCCCATGAATTTGCCCTCGCTACACTCAGAAACATCCCATTCCAAGGCGGTTTGAAAGGAAAGTGGTTGAACGCATGGCTTGCATTGCTCCAAAGGACTTGGATTTGTCCTTCCGAATACAGACACAGTTTTAATAACTACAATTATTTGTGAGTTATGCTTGAAACTGGGATAAGACTAGCAACCTACAAAGCTGTCTTCAGCATTGCATGATGCCTTCGATGCTTATTCAAGTGTCTGGCCTAGACTACACGTAAAATCAATGTTAATTACTACTACTGACGGTACTAGCGATTTCTGTGATTTGCGATACGGAAAGAACTTGACCCACTTTTACGCATACAGTGTGATTTTTACATTGCATAGACTTATTTTTCTTCAAAAGGTAGGAAGTTATGTCTGAGAAGCCAGCGTAGGACAGTGAGAAGCAGCCTCCCTGGAGGCTTGTTCCCAGCTCTGCAGTTGAGTCCAAAGTTTTTCATGAGGAAATGTTTCACTTTCCTTATCTGTGAACAGAAGTCTTTAGAGGAGATACAGTTGCCATACAGTACTGTCCAGAGTAAATGTAACTTTCTATTTTGCTTTAATTTTTTTAAAGGACAGGAACTGTATCCATGAATGTTCAATGAGCTAGAAATAACAGGGGTGGGGTGGGGGCGGGGGGAGAGACAGACTGTGGAGAGTTTTGTAATCACAGTGATTGCAGACCATAGCACTGTGCATTTCGGATGCCACTCAGGAGTGACGACAGCTCCAGGTGCGGACACCGTCCTGAACTCCGTGTGTTCGGGAGGCTGATTTGGAAAGTGGCCTCTGGGTGTCCATTCCCTGTGGCCTGCCCGAGTTAGTTATTCCTGAGGAATGGTCCCGCAGTCCCCGGGCATGGAAAGGCGTGTGGGGCTGGCCATAACTCAGAGTTTGTCACTTTTGTCACCTAATCAAAGTTCTCTGGTAGCTGCTGTTCTTATTTGTTATTATACCCAGCAGTTAATTATACTTGATGTTAAAACATTCCGATTGCTAATTTGGCTAAATGTTACTTGTCTTATAAATCTAAGTAATCTGTGTCATGCAGACTCAAATGGGTCCTGAGGCAGATGATTACACTAAAATGGGCATGGATGGTGTGAAAGAGAAGGGTGGGAAAGACAGTGAGCCTCGGACTAAAACGCTTATCTTTCTCTGGAGTGGCAGCAAATGAACTATTTTTATTTTTTCAGATTTGCTCTTTAACTTGGCCCTCAATTGTGCTGATCTAAATGAACACCATTGGCTTCTTATAAAAACTACACAGGCTCAAGTTATCAATAACTTCCTCTTCTTTTGAAACCAGAGGGAGAGAATAACTAAGCAACAATGAAGAAAAATCTACACTTGATTAAAATAGAGTATAGATCCCAACTACATATCAATAAGATTATTCACCAAATACATGGTAGTGAAACATGAATTATTTAAAGGAGGATTCTGACCATGGATACACCTCCTTCTAGGTCTCGGGCAGCAGGTACTGTTTGAAGAGGTCAGTGAAAAGCCTCTGAAGAACCCAGCTAGTCATGAATCTTCCCTTCACCCCAGAAGACAATGGGGTACACAGGGAAGCCAAGGAATTAGATAGCCAATATATCTCAAGTCCATTCATACAACACCTCATTGTGGGGACCAGGGTCTACTACATTTTCTATGGAATTCAGGCTTCGGGGTTAACACCTGGAAACAGGCAATCACGTGTGTCTGAGGACAAGCACACACAAGATACAAGGCAGAGCTGAGGGGAAGAGAGGAGGAATCACAAAGCAGCAGAAGGGAATTGTGCTGTAATATACTGTCCTCTGGATGTGTTTTCATATGAAAGAACTGATTTTCCTTATGCAGTCTTCCAGTTTCAGAAAGGTGTTCACTTCCTTGCAGACAACCTCCTGATAGAAGTGGATATGTTTTTCACTAAAAATACTATATTCCTTTTAGGGGAAGACACAATACAATAATATTTTACCCCACCGCTGCTAAACATGAACTTGAACAGAAAGCTGTTAAGTATTCTTGATTTCCCTCGGACATACTTCTGTCTCTGTGTCCGAGTAACTTTATGAGTAATGGAAGTAAAATAGGAGAAAAGGGAAGACATGGTCCCTTCATTGCCAAAGCTTGAGTTGTAAACTGTTTACGTGGAAAGCGTTCCAGAACATTTTCTTTGATGCTGTTTCTGTCTCTCAGATCAGCAGGGGAGCAGACAGGAGAACCATCGGGCTCCATCTCCTTCCTGGGAACAGTGTCTAGGGGCTTGGGGCCAGTTGTCGCTCAAAGGAAAGGTCATTGTAACTATAGCCTTCAGAAGCTGCAGCCATCATTGAAAGCTTTTTTTGTAGAGCTTAAATGGCCTCAGGTCATGCAATTTCCCAAGATTCTACAGTACAAAAATGATAAAAAGTACTGGGAATGTTGTGTGCGCTGGGGTGTATTTGGTGAGAACAATTTCAGACCTCAAACCTGTTTCATTAATCCAATAACATACATTTTATTTGTTTTTTTAAGCAGTAAGGTATTTGGACATTTGTAAAAAAATATTGACTCCCCAGGGTTCCAAAAGTCACTTATTCTTTATGGAAAAAAGAAAAAATTATCATCCAGGAACCCAGTGTCTGTTGTGTTCTACTCTTGAATTATAATAAGTCAAGAATGTAGAAAAACCAAGCTCACTGAGCAATAATAGGATTACAGAGCAGCCCTTCATCAAGAAGTGAAGAGCAGTTTGAACCAAAGCATGTAGATTGTGACATCGTGAATTCAGAGAAATCATGCAGGTTTCATTGACTTTACTAAAGAGCCCCTTTAAGAGAATCAAAGGCTTGTCTGAAAACACTTCCCTAGCTTAGTGTAAATAGGCAATCCTCAGATAGGAACGCCGCCTTGAGTTTTCACTCACAGAGTTCATCTCTCTGTTTGACCCATGAAGAGATTCCGGCCAGGACCATCACACCACACAAATGCCCCAATGTGCTCAGAGCATGCCCCGGTTACAAAGTGACCCATAAGCAAAAGCCAGAAGGGGAAGGACCTCTTTTTGGGGCATATTTGGAAGAACGTTCAAAGCATTAGCAACAGCCAAGATGGCAACCGTTAGCAGGAGGTTGCCTGAATTGGGGAAGCAAGAGAGAGGCATCCAGTGGTACTGGGGAAAGGACTAGGAAGAAGAAATATCTACCTTGTTCTCATTATTCTGATTTGAGACATATCCTCTTGCAACTTTCTAAGGATCCGCATTGGTACCTTTAGTAAATATTCCAAGTATTCCTCTAGTAGTGATTCTCCTGCCCTATCAGTAATGCCGGTAAATTCCTACCCATGTCAGGCCATGCCTATATACAGTGTACTCAAACTTTAAGATTTTCAAGGAATTTCGAGTAGATTTTATTTAAATAAGTTTGCACATTTTTTCATGCATTTAAGGAGGATGTGTGTGTGGGTTATTATTATTTTGGGGGTTCATCTTTTTATTTTATATTGGTCTTTTATTGTTATTAATTCAAGAAGCTCCTCACTAAGAAGAAATATTTGATATCACTTGTGTGTATTTTCCCTATCCCTTTGTATACGTGTGTGTGCGCGCGTGCACTATAGACTGTTCTTTTCTCATTTCTGATAGACAAACTAGCAACACTTTGGTAGTCTGCAACAGTTGATACAGCCTCCTCACATCAAAAAATAAAAATAAAAAAGGGAGAAGAATTCTACCATATTTTCTTTCTGTTCTTTCACTTTCTCATTTTCCATTCAAATTAAACAATTATAAATGTCTGATTTGTTTGTAACTGTTTTAGTTTTATAGTATGAACTATGGATTCATATTTATTTTGACAAGATACTTCCCCAATTGGGCTATCATCATATGGCGAAGACATAGCTTTTCTGTATTAATTTGCAGTGCCACCTCAATCTTAAATTAAAGTTTTGCTTCTCTTTATGGACTCTTTTTTCTATTCCATGTGTCTGTTAAACTGCAAAAAACTATTCTGTTTTAACTATAGAGCCTCTATAATTCATTGTGATATCTAACAAAACATCTACACATTTAGGTTCCCATAATCTCTCATCTTAAATTTATGTCCTAATCAGTTGGAAATTTTCTCAAATATGTTCTGTTTTAGAGCTCATATTGTTTTCACTGCTCATTCTTCGCCTCTGCATTTTTACCTACCCATTCCCCACCATGTGTCTTCATACTATTGGACTCGTCATGGGAAGGTCATTGAAAAGGTCACCAGTGAATGTCTGAGTCCTGACAGGCTTCAAACTTTCAATTTGTTTATAGGCATTAACGACATCTACTGTTTCTGATTTCTTCTGTCTCTTCAGGGGTTTCTATGACATTTTCTTAATATTTTTCTTCAAGTACATGGACCATATTGAATCTTCTATGTTTGCTAGACTTTTGTCCTTTCTTAGGTCTTAAATATTTACATTCTCTGGCTTTTATTTTTATTCTTTTTTTTTAATTGTTCAACATTTTCTCTCTATTTGATATCATTATACATTATGTCATGAGTCATTCACATATGTAGTTTTCAATCCAATTTCACATTGAGAAAATTTATTATATATATATTTATATGGATTTTATATATAAAGGTGATCATTGGACACCTTTCCTCATCTATTTTTCAGGAAACTCATTTAAAATATATGCTAAAATAAATAAGATGTGGTACATATATACAATGGACTATTAGTCAACTCTAAAACAGAGTGGAGTCTTGCCATTTGCAACAACATGGATGGACCCAGAGGGTTTTCTGCTCAGTGAAATAAGCCAGGCAGAAAAAGACAAGTACCATATGATTTCATTTATATGTGGACTCTAAAACACAAAATACGTGAACAAACAAAACAGAAACAAACTCAAAGATGAGGAGAACAAATTGTCAGTTGCCTGATGGGAAGGGTGTTGGGAAGAAAGAATTAAAAAGCAGAAATTGCTACATATAAATACCATCACTTGGATGTAAAGTACAGTATAGGGAATATAGTCATTAATGTAGTAACTCTCTATGGTGATAGATGATTACTAGACTTATTGGAGTAATCACTTCATAAGTTATGTAAATGTCTTATCACTATATTATAAGCCTGAATTAATATAGTATTTTATGTAAAATGTAATTGAAAAAGAAAAAAAAGGTAAATTTATCATATGTTCCCCACACGAATATTTCTGATTCTTAACTTTTTTGATAACAGTTGATAGTCCATTTATCCAGTTTACAACAATTTCAGACATCCTGACCAATGCATTTTTTCAATCAACCCTTTCCATCATTAAAATATATAGACCAGGCACAGTGGATGGAGCGTCAGACTGGGATGTGGAGGACCCAGGTTCAAGACCCTGAGGTCGCCAGCTTGAGCACGGGCTCATCTGGTTTGAGCAAAGCTCACCAGCTTAGACCCAAGGTCACTGGCTCAAGCAAGGAGTTACTCGGTCTGCAGAAGGCCCACAGTCAAGGCACATATGAGAGGGCAATTAATGAACAACTAGGGTGTCGCAATGAAAAACTGATGATGGATGCTTCTCATCTCTCTCCATTCCTGTCTGTTTTTCCCTATCTATCCTTTTCTCTGACTCTCTCTCTGTCTCTGTAAAAAAAAAAAATTAGAAAAAATTATTTCTAATTTTTGTCTGGGGTTGAAAAAGATCAGCTAGTGGCTCTCTCTAATCTTCTCATATGAAATATAAATGACAATTTAATCATATGGATAGATAAAACTCTCCAAATTTAATCATGAACAAAATCACTTTTTCAAGTGCAAAATTTTGAGGTGTTTATATATTGTGCAAATATTTATCATTGTTCAGTGACTCCTTTTACTGTGTTGTAACAATAGACATAAAGAAAACATGGCAAATCACTTCTAAGATGATAATTCATTTATATTTAACTATCAGTATTAGTTTTCATGTGAATAATTTAACACCAATAATAGTTTATTAGTATTTAT
The DNA here is from genome assembly GCF_036850765.1 of Saccopteryx bilineata. Lineage (NCBI taxonomy): Eukaryota > Metazoa > Chordata > Mammalia > Chiroptera > Emballonuridae > Saccopteryx > Saccopteryx bilineata. The sequence continues at coordinate 4,654,651 of NC_089500.1, forward strand.
TGAATACTAATATTAGTTTTAATACTAATATTAATAGTTAAATATAAATTAATTTTATATTTATGTAAAGTTAATAACCCTTTTTCTGAGATTTCAAGGCTGTCTTATGTAAAGTGTATCATAAAAATAAGCTGCTGGGAATATATTCTGATAGAACAAATATATAATAAATAGGTTCTTCTTTTTTTCAACAAGGTATCCGGGATTGCATTGTCACCAAGGGTTGGCTTGTCAAAGCAAATCCACATGAATCGCAGATCTTGCACAGCAGCAGTCCTTACTAAAGGGTTAGTAAAGGATACAAACAAAACCCAGACAGATAGACATTATTCTCAGCTTCAGGATTCTTAGCTTCCCAGTGTTCTCCCAGCAATACCCACCCTTGCAATGTGACATACCACCCATTTCTAAAGCATGTCAATCATTTAAGATCACAAACTTTTCCAGTGAATTAATGTATACCCAAATTCGACAAGAAGAGTTTGTAGCTGAGAGCATTAGCTGGTTTGGTGAGTACCACTTTCTCTCCTAAAATGATTTATTCAGACAATGTGACTTATGTCCTCTTTCTCAAACGTCTCCTCCATTAATCTTCTCACTGGACTTCTTGTGGCTACTCATCTACCAGCAAACTATGTGGTAACAATAGACCAGCAAACTATGTGGACCTATTTGTTGAGAAACTTCTAAGACACATAACTATTTGCTTATGCTTACTTTTGCTATAAAATGCTTAATATGGATGTTTAATTTATTTGTATACTATGTATATATTTATATTAAATGCTTTTCATCACATTTTTATGATGTAGCAAACCAAATCAAATTTCTAAATTAAGTATTTATTTTTAACTTCTAATGCTGGTTTGGTAAGAATTTATACATGGTCTCCAGCAATTAGCTGATGTACTTCTTAACGTAGCTTCCAGCCACGGTTATAATGCCTTTCTTTCCTTCGCATCAATAAACTTCTCTTCCTTTCAGTATTTTGTTCTCAGAGTATTATAGTGAGAAACTATTAGTTGAAAAATTCCTTTCTGTAAGAGTAGACATCATCTTACAGTAGAAGCAAATACTTCTGTATCTCCTAAGTGCCCTTATTATGAATAAACACACACACGTGTGTGTGATATATAAATATTCTCTTATCGGTTCATTATAAAGCCAGAGCTATGATTCTCCATGCTAAGCTTCTAAATGTAGACTTTGAAATTACCAAAGACTTAGACGTTCCACAGGTGACAGCACCCGCTTTTAGTTTGCAGTCTCCTCACAGGCTGCTAAAATTTCCTTTTTTTTAGTAGGCAATGGGCAACATCAGCTGCAGAAATCTATTTCCCACCTCTTTCCGATGCTTCAGTAAAAAGTAAGTGACAGAGCTGATGAGAGTAGTATGTGTCTCTGCTCACTGAGATTGCCTCGGGATCGCTGTTAGGACCTGGATAAGCACAAATCCCAAGTCTGAGCCCAGATTTTACTCTTCCTAATGCTGCGACCTGGGGCAAGACCTTTACTCCCTTGTGCCCCGGTTTCTTTCCTGGCTGATGTGGGTCCAAAGAAACAATAATCTCAAAGCACTGTGTTGCAAATTACGGGAGAGGGTCGTGGAAAATATATACTATTACTTCTAAAATGCTAAACATCTGTTGACCTCTTGATGATTCCCTCCACTGCTTATTGGGCAATATGTTTGGGCTCATAAAAAGAACGTTTATTTACAAAGCCTCAATGAGTTTATGGCTCAAGGCTAACTCATTGGTAAGAAGTATTTAAACTGAATTACAAAAGGAATGGTGTATAAAACAGCTGATTATAAACTTAGAGTTCTATGGGAGTTTTTTTTTTATATATATAATTTAATCATGGTAGAAACACTTAACATCAGATCTACTCTTTTAACACATTTTTAAGTACACAATACAGTATTGTTAATTATAGGCACTACATTGCACAGAAGATTTCTAAAACCCACTCAGTTTATACCTGTTGAATAGCAGCCTCCTGCCCTTCCCTTCTCCCAGCCTCTGGGAACCACCTTTCCATCGTCTGGGCACATCTTCACTGGTGTTTGTAAAGCATTTTGGTGTATTTCTTTACCTGCAATACTGAGAGCTGGGAAACACATTGCTCCTAACTTGACATTTAAAAAAAAAGCAGTACATAGTATAAGATAATAACTTTTCTTAGGCCCTTAGAGGACTGAGGTTGCAACATAGCCAATTAGTTAGATATAGAAAGAAAGACAGGCCCGCTCCATGGAGAGTTGGATCATTAACTCAGGGTCATCTGTGGTAGAGCAACGGAGGAGCTGTTCAGTGCCAATCACAAAGCCCCACCAAGCCTTCTCCTTAACAACAGGACAGAATACTTCAACCGCAGGGGAGGGTCAGTGATCCTCCATCCCCAGGGCACAGGCAAAAACCCGTTATGACCAGGAGAAAGGAAAGAAAACAGCATCTACTGCTGGAGGCAAGACAGAGAATGCCGAGTCCATACTAATGCTAGATTCATGGTGTTATCGGACTCCCACCATTAAGGGAGGGGCAGGCAAGTTCTCCCACATGCTCACCACATGTACAAGACACCACTTTGTTCTACTGGGGGAGAAAGAACAGCACAACCGCAAAAGCTAAACCATGTGGTTCCAAGCACACCTGAGCCCACATAACACTGACGTTAGACTGCAACAATAGAGAATGAACTTGCCTTTCCCGCCAAATCTGCAAACATGAGGCGGTAAGCATTTGCAGTTTGCCACATAAGAGTGATAAAAAAGTGGAAAAACCACATCTGGTGAACAGGTACACAGTAGGTGAAACAAAATGAAGAGAAAGAAAAAGAGTATAGAAAAAATAAAAAGTAAACAATTTTTCATAAAAATATCAAACTACATATTCAAGATACTCATAGAACCACAAGCAAAATAAATATTAATTAAACATACACACACACACGGAAAAATTATATTTAAATGGCTGAATACCAAAGAAAAAAATTTTATAAGTAGCCACAGAAAAGACAGTAAAATTCTCATCAGATAATATATACACCAGAAAACAATACAGTGATTTACTGAAAAAGCAGGGGAGTAAAGTGATGGCAGAACAGGCTTTTATACCCAGTGAGAATGTCTTTGAAAATAAAGAATAAGGATATTTTCCCCAGACATAAAATAGTGTTCGCACTATTACAGATTTTAAAGGAAGTATTGATACAGAAGAATGTCATACCAGATAGACATTTGGAACTACACAAAGAAATTAAGAGACTGAGAAATGGTTAAAATTAAAAAAAAATTAAAAAGATAATCTTCTTTTTGAGTTTCTGAAAGATAATTGACTTATCCAAAGAGTAACAACATATGGAGACTTTTTAATATATATAAAAGTGTATGAGCACAGAGATTACGAGGACATGTTTGGTTGCACACTGCTGTAAGATTTGTTCTAAATGTATCTTGTTGATGGTTGATTGCCATAAACAAAAGATGTATATTATGAAGCCCAAGGCAATCATGGTGTTTTAATAGATATAAATCAGAAGCTAACAGAATATATGAATGGAAAATATTTTAAACATTCAATATTCCAAAAGCAACAACAAAATGAAAAAAATAAAGAATTGATTTAATAAGTAAAAAACAACTGGAAAGATGGTAGATTTATACTCAACCATATCAGTAACTACATTAAAAATTAAATAGTCTAAACATATTACAAATAGATTGTTAGAGTAGATTTTTAAAAAATGACTCAATTTTTTTGTTCTCTCCAATAAACCAATCTTATATATTAAGACATAAATATGTTTAAAACAACAAGGTGAAAAAAATATACCACACACATATTCATAGAAAGAAAAGGGCACTGTGTTAATGTCAGACCAGGCAGGTGGCAGAACCAGTGGTATTATCAAGAGTAAGGAGAGACATCCCATCACCCTACCTTGGCCAATTTAACAGGGCCAAATAAATAAATAAATAAATAAATAAATAAATAAATAAATGTGTACAGGATTAACCACAGAGCTTCAAAGTACATGCAATAAAAATTAATAAAAACGGAGGAGAAATAGACACTTCCTTCCTCCTTTGGTAAATGATAAAAAAAAGTAAACAGAAAATCTGTAATGCTATCAACCAACATGAAATATAGGAATTTCAAAATCACTGAGTACAAAACAAAATTCTTCTTCCTCCCACTATCTTACTGGTTTATTTAATGGCAATACCATTCACCTACTTGATCAGCCCAAAACCTTGGGCATTATAATATGTGTGTGTGTGTGTGTGTGTGTGTGTGTACACACATATATATATACATATACACATTCTATAACTAGCCAATCAGCAAATACAGTCTGATCTACTTTCAAAACATTCCAAACCTGCCAACATCTCAACTTTGCTATCACTGCTAACCTGGTCTCTTGCATATATAAATGCAATAACCTCCTTTCTGGTGTCCCTGCTCCCTTACAATACACCATCCACAAAGCAGCAGTCAAAATGATCCACATAATACACACATCAGAGAATTTTACCTCTCCAGTGCTTGCCAGGTCTGTGCCATCAGGATGCTGAAGACCTCCACATCTTCACCTCCTTCCGGTCTACCACCTGTTTTCTCCACTCAAACTGTCCAAGCCTAGCTGTCTTCTCCAACCAGCCACCCTTTCTTCGGGGCATCACAGCTGAGATGTCCTTGGGTTTGACCGTGCTATTCACTCATATCAGCTGGTCTCTGACTTGAACATGACCCCCCCCCCCCATCAATGTCTGAAGGTTTCTGATTCCTTGGCCCTGATTCCCCCGCTCTCTCTCCCATACCCGCCGTGTTTCCTGCGGGGTGACCTTCCAACCTTCTGTAACCATAGCATTTTTCTGCTGGTTCACGTGCTGGTTTTCATTCTCCATGTGATTCTAGCTAGAGCAATGTCAGTTTATTTTAAAACTATCCCCCGACCTACAACAAACATGGAAAGGCCTTCATAAAGACGAGTGAAGGAAAGGACAGCAAAATATAGAAAAGTGAATATTTTCCAGCAGTTCCCTCCTGTTGCTGTAAAGTTTCAGAAATAAAATGAGATACAACGAATCATAAAAATACCAAGATCCATTTCACGATGAAAAGTTAATAATTCAATAGCATGGTTTTCTTTAAACACTGATACGATAAACAGCATGCTTTCTTTTTATTAACAATGAGGCCATGCAACCTATTATTTCCATTTTATTACCTTCACGATCATGAAGTTCAAGTTACATATTCTCCTTTGCAATAATTACTTGTAGCCTGGGTTTTAAAAATAAGAGTACAGTTCTTATCATATTTTAATACTTCAATACCATTATGGGACTGGTATTTTTATTTAAAAAGCCTCCCATCCTGTCTTTGTAGGTGTACACTTGACAATATTTCTCTCATATAGATAGATACTATTATGTTCCTAACACCTAGAGACCAGAGAAGTGAGTGTTGGCTTACAAAGGTTTCTATGGAAATGCTGTAGGAGACCTAAGATCACACAATGGCAGAAACGCAGGTGTCTGGCAGGTGAGGCCACGCTCACCACCGCCCCAAGGCTATGAATAACTGTGGTTGCATTGTCTTGGATGGTTTTCAAGATCAATTAAAAACAAAAACAGAATAAAATGCAGAGGTCCCCTCTCCAATATTTTTCACAGTCCAAGTCCAGTAACTTGTTTGTTACTGCTTGAAGCAGAAAACAAAACCCAAACAATTTAGATTTCTAAAATCAGAGTATAACTGTTTAAATGGTTCAGTTGGCTTTTATTTTCATCCCCATGAAAGAAAACAGAAATTACTTTTGACAAAGAAACCCCATGCATATCCTTTGACCTAATCTGATCTCCAAGATACACCATATAACCAGAGAGGAATTCAGAGGAATTCAAACCACAGTGTGTCCGTAAAGTCATGTGCACTTTTGACCGGTCACAGGAAAGCAACAAAAGATGATAGAAATGTGAAATCTGCACCAAATAAAAGGAAAACTCTCCCAGTTTCATACCTATTCAGTGCAATTCGATGTGGGCTTACGCACAGATTTTTTAGGGCTCCTTAGGTAGCTATCCCGTATGGCCTCTAAGGACTCGTCACTGACTGATGCCCTACCAGAACGGGGTTTCTCCACCAAACTACCTGTTTCCTTCAACTGCTTATCCCACCGAATAATGTTATTCCTATGTGGTGGCGCTTCGTTATAAACGCGCCGATATTCATGCTGCACTTTGGTCATGGATTCGAATTTAGCGAGCCACAGAACACAGTGAACTTTCCTCTGTAACGTCCACATCTGGACTGGCATGGCTGTGGGCTGCTCCGTTGGTGTTATGTTATCATCTGCGCATGCGCACATGCTGCCACATCATCCTACAGAAACTGGGAGGGTTTTCCTTTTATTTGGTGCAGATTTCACATTACTATCATCTTTTGTTGCTTTCCTTAGGCCGGTCAAAGTGCACATGACTTTACGGACACACTGTATTTAGTTCAAATATATAGTTGCCATGAATTTGCAAGAAATGCCTTTAGCTACATACACTATGATCGGATTTTTTTAATCCAACAAGGAAGAGAAAAATCTTTTTCCCTCCACTGTTTCTTGGGGGTTTCTTTAGAGGCCTTGACATTTCTAAACAATAATTTTATAATCAAGACTTTATTATTGGGCAATTTTTGATCTTGTTTTCCTGCATTTTAATTTATTTTTAATTTGAACTATGAGATGGTTATCAGCATTGGTATATCCATTCTAAGGTACTGCATAAGAATCCCAAACTTAGTGCCTTGAACAATGCATATTTATTATCCAAAAGGTTCTGTGGGTCAGCGGCCTGGGACTGACTTATCTGAGCCCTTTGTTAAGATCCCTCAGGACTTTTTGCAAGCTGGGGGCCCCCTGAACCCCGTCCTGCAGCTCTGGGCTGTCTTCTCTGCTCACAGTGACGCCAGTAGAGCTGAGATCCGTGCAAGTGTAGAACCTAGGTCCCCCATTTCACCCTGTCTAGGTAGCTGGGGTGTTGTCTACAACATCTGGAGGTCACCTAGTTCCAGGCAATGGGGTCCTCTCGAGTCTGACAGTCATGGTGGTAGAACACCATTTTTCTTGTCACATAATGTAATTTAGATTAGTCAAACACTTGCTGTGCTGTCATTTTTGTACTAAAACTCCACCTCTCAGGGGATTGGCATCTCCATCACCTCTGCCCTATCCTAGTGGTGAAAACCACAAGGGTGTGAATCACTGGAAGTCACCACCCTGTGGGCACATTCTAGGGTTGATGATTCTCAAGAATGGATTTGTTTATTATAAGAACCTTTCACTTTCTTTTTTATTAGAAAACATCCTGTTTCTTTACCTTGCAGTTATTCTAGTTTCCAAATTCTAAAACTCTTGAATAAATCTCTGTCATTTATGTTTAGCCAAAGACTTCAAAGTCTTAGAGTTCGGGCAACTGAACTGTACCATATATATATATATATATATATATATATATATATATATATATATATAATTTTATATATATATAAAGTTCGGGCAACTGAACTGTACTATATATATATATATATATATATATATATATATAATTTTAAAACCACTAGCAACTATATGTTTACACTGAAAAAAATATTAAAATGAAATGGGCTAGATTAAAATAGTCCCCCACAATCTAAGGGCGAAGGACACAGCAGAAAGCAAGTCACTAGTTAACATAAAAAGAAGTTGAGCACAGTGGATGGAGCGTCAGACTGGGATGCAGAGGACCCAGGTTCGAGACCCCAAGGTCCCCAGCTTGAGCACGGGCTCGTCTGTTTTGAGCAAGGATCACCAGCTTGAACTCAAGGTCACCGGCTTGAGCAAGGGGTCACTCGATCTGCTGTAGTCCCCCCCCAATCCCCCCACCCCGGTCAAGGTACATATGAGAAAGCAATCAATGAACAACTGTAAAGCTTGCAGCTATCCTAATCGTGCAGGTTCTCACTGAGTTCGGAGAGATGGTAAAGAAACAGTGGAGCCTAAAAATGGTGGGCCATTTGTTTATTAAAGTCTGGCACCAGCCAAAGAGCAAACAGGCACGGAAAACACTTCCCTTTCATTCAGGGCTCCCCAAGCCGCTGACACATTCTCTGGTTCCACAACCAGGAGAATCTTCTCTGGTTCCTCCTAGAATCAAAGGCCCCCACAAGCCCCTCAGCTCTGCTTTCCCATCTGCATACCTTCCCTTTTTCCAAAACAGGATGGCCTCACCAAGATTCCTCCTCCAGCAAACATTAGCAAAACAATGGCCCCTCCCAAGCAGGAATGCAATCCACAATTTGTAATCAAACTGCCCTGCTCTGAGGGCAAGCACACAGCTGGCTGCCCAGTGTCATTTTGTAACAATAAAAGTCACTAAACTCAAAAAATACAAATTTTACAAACTCATTTGCTCAACAACAACTAAGGTGCTGCAACAATGAATTGATGCTTCTCACCTCTCTCCCTTCCTGTCTGTCCCTATCAGTCCCTCTCTGTCTCTGCCACAAAAAAAAAAAAAAAAAAAAAAAAAAGGAAAAATGTAATTGAAAGAAGGTAAGTTCAGAATAAGACTGGTCTAGTCTATCAGTAGTTGTCTCTGGAAGCATTAAACCATAGATGATCTTTGGGGTCCTGCACAACCATCTCAAGGAGGGTTACAGTGGGAGCTGAGAAGCTATGTGTGGGAGCATGCATTTGTGTTTCAAACTGCATATTCATATAAAAACGACCACTGAGGCGGATTTTGAGTCAAGTCAGTTCCTGGGAGGGATGGCTTAACTACAAAGGAAAAAGGGGAAGGAATGATTGGAGGGGGCTGCAAAAAGGGGAGTGAAAAGGAAGAAGTGAGAAGCAAAAAGAGAGAAAACAGAACAGGAGCAGAGGGAGAAGATGGAAGGGAATGGGTACGAGGGAGGTGGTGAAAGGAACAGGTAGATGCATGAAGCTTGGGCAACAGCTGAACGCAGAAGCATCTTCAGTCGGCAAACTTCCCTTCATCCCTGACCTCCACCAGGAGAAGCAGGAAGGTAAGAAGCAGAAATACTGCCTGCCGAGCATGACAAGGTGGCTGCACATCTTAGCCCAGCATCAGCATGACCACCCAAAGGGCTCAGCAGAGATGGCAGGGACACGAGGAGAGTCTCCAGCAAATGGGCAGTCCATGGGCACTGCACAGGAAGCATCGCTTCTCTGGATTGGGGCTATTTCGCAGCAAGATGGAGAGCACCCAGGAGTTTGTATAAATACAGTGTGTCCGTAAAGTCATGGAGCACTTTTGACTGGTCACAGCAAAGCAACAAAAGATGATAGAAATGTGAAATCTGCACTAAATAAAAGGAAAACTCTCCCAGTTTCATACCTATTCAGTGCAGTTCGATGTGGGCTTACGCACAGATTTTTTAGGGCTCCTTAGGTAGCTATCCCGTATAGCCTCTACAGACTCGTCACTGACTGATGGCCTACCAGAACGGGGTTTCTCCATCAAACTGCCGGTTTCCTTCAACTACTTATCCCACCGAATAATGTTATTCCTATGTGGTGGCACTTCATTATAAACGTGCCAATATTCATACTGCACTTTGGTCATGGATTCGAATTTAGCGAGCCACAGAACACAGTGAACTTTCCTCTGTACCGTCCACATCTTGACTGTCATGGCTGTGGGCTGCTCCGCTATATACACGGTGTTACTTCATCATCTGCTCATGCGCACATGCTGCCACACCATCCTACAGAAACTGGGAGGGTTTTCCTTTTATTTGGTGCAGATTTCACATTTTTATCATCTTTTGTTGCTTTCCTTAGGCCGATCAAAAGTGCACCATGACTTTACGGACACACTGTATTTGGAATTTGATGCTGAACTCCAGACCCACTGAATCAGCATTTTAACTAGATCTCCTTTTGATTTGTATGTACACTGAAGTGTGAGAAATATTGCAGGATTCTCTATGGATCCCTGGGGCAGCATTAACATTGGTTTACATTCAAATAAATGAAAAGCCAGCCACAGGGGTGTTCTAAAGGCGACCTGACATCTAAGTCAAGTGACATTCCTGGGAAGGTGGTAAGTCTTGAGACTCCCCTAAGAAATGTCGGGCTCTCCTGCTCTACATCCCCACGGGACTGTGCTGCCCAGGAAAATAGATGCTTGTTTTGGAAAGTGGTAGTGAGAATCTATCAGCAACGTCAGCAACGGTAATGAGCATATTGCTTTTTTCTCCCCCTTATATACACTATAATCTTAATGGTTTTATTAACAAGCTACTTTTTTTCAGTAGGTTATACCTTTGTTGACCAAGAAAATATTTTCAAGGGAGTTGAATGAATGTTAGTACATCATTCTATGATGACTAAGGACAAGTACATAGCCCTATTGACCTTATATTATGGCATATAGCCTTATTCTCATTTGTATGATGATCTTATATGAAGGAAACTGCCACAGGGCATGTTGTTAGTGCAGTGAGATTCACATGGCAGAAGCTGAAATCTATCACCAAATCACACAATAATCATATATAGATTGAAATGAGAAGTCCACGTCTTCATTATACTAAGCAATACATAGGATAATAAATTCATGGAATTTCTCTATGTATAGATCATAGTAACTGAATTATTTAGTTATTCTACTTCATTCTCCAAACTGAAAGGGAGCAGAAATAGTTATCCCAAAAGAAGAATCTTTGCTCTCAGATTATTATGAGCTAACTATTTTTTTAGAAACAGCAAACACCAGAGGAGCCCCGAAATCCTACCAGGCATTAGACTTTTGCAAGAGACATTTCCAGATACAAGGGAAGTCTCTATTGGTCAGGTGTCTTTCTCTTTGTGGGAGGAAGAAGATAATGAGTGAATCTCTAGAAACTCTTTTCAAAGGAGAGGGCCCTGACTTAAACCTGCATAACCACCTGACCCTGGTTGTGCTTTTCCTGGTCTCCTCTCATAGCCAGCTCCACCCAACCCAACATCTCTCTTTTGTCTTTAGCTGGAGATGGCATTGAAGGTCGTGGGTTGGGCCATTTCGGGGAGTCACTCAGTTTGCTGGAGTCCCTCGCATGTGTACAGGAGGTAGGCATGTTCATGAACTCTGTTTGCTTTTCCCCTGTGGATCTTTCCTTACAGATCTTTCCTCAGACTGGAGAGGAAAATTATTTTTTATCTCCTACAAATTACTTATTTAAATTCCACTTAATGCCCATTTCTACTTCATTTACATATTTTTAAACTAGAGAAGTAGACAAGTGATTGATATGTGAAAGAGCAGAGAGAAGATTTCTAATTTTTTTTTGAAGTAACTTATGAAGATTTGAAATAAATACCAGTGTATTGTTTTCATAGTAAATATTTATAACTCCATGACTATGAAAAAAAGTATCCTAGCTGGTTGGCTCAGCGGTAGAGCGTCGGCCTGGCGTGCGGGGGACCCGGGTTTGATTCCCGGCCAGGGCACATAGGAGAAGCGCCCATTTGCTTCTCCACCCCCAACCCTCCTTCCTCTCTGTCTCTCTCTTCCCCTCCCGCAGCCAAGGCTCCATTGGAGCAAAGATGGCCCGGGAGCTGGGGATGGCTCCTTGGCCTCTGCCCCAGGCGCTAGAGTGGCTCTGGTCGTGGCATAGCGACGCCCCGGAGGGGAAGAGCATCTCCCCCTGGTGGGCAGAGCGTCGCCCCTGGTGGGCAGATCTTGGTCAGGCGCATGCAGGAGTCTGTCTGACTGCCTCTCCCCATTTCCAGCTTCAGAAAAATACAAAAAAAAAAAAAAAAAAGTACTGGAGGTCATATTTTTAGATATCCATCTGGACTTAAAATATAAATTAGTACTTAACCAGAAGGGTGAAAAGGGAAAATTTTATTCTGTGATAACAATTCTCACCTGCTGACAGGAGAGTGAACATTTAATGTCATGTGCTATACAATAAAACCAGATGTGGCAAATTATTAGCTGACAAAAATGGTTACACTATTATTCATCCATTTTCTTAATTCTTTTCATTATTTTTGTGGTTTAGACAGTAGTATGTTTTAATAAACATGCATTTTTTTCAATTATTCTAACATCTAGTATTTACCTAACACTGTCATTTCTATTGTTATACCCATCTTACTTCTAGATGCTAATGCAATTTTATATACTTGTCCTAACTCTATTAATCAGAGTCAAAGATTAGTAAAATCATCTATAAGATGTACAATCTGTCTCCAAATTATATATCTTATGAGAAATACATTTTAAATGTCTACTAGCACGGAATAAATAAAAGTTAACTGTGAATTAAAAAATTAAGAAAATATATATTAAGTAGAAATAAATTTCACATGTGTATGGATATATGTGAATATATATTAGAGTATATGAATAAAGTATTTCTTAAGTGACTCCACAGTATAGGTTATATGTCAACAATACACATAGACTTTGAGAGAGGTAACCTGCTATTAAATACCTATAATGCGATGATAGGAGTTCTGTTCTGTTTGGGTGGTTTACAGGAAATTTTGAATTGTTAAGTTAGACTTTAATCTTTACAAGCATGTTTTAACAATCCACCTAAAAAAATAAGTCAGATGGTATTCTAATTCATCAGAGATAATGTTGGGTAGCTGGGAATGTTGACAGGAATACTCATTTGAGGTTCTTTTCCGACTTCCAAAATTTCAGTGTTGGCCTTTGAATTAAGCCTCTGCTTCTGCTTTCTCTGATTTTGTTTTTGACTGGACATGAGGTCTTACTTGAATCTTTTCTCTTGATTCTTGTGTGGTGCTGTTTCCTTTTTCTACTTAAAACGAGAAATTAACACTGGAACTCACTCAGCGGAGAACTTTTCTCCTTGTCCTAGCTGCAAGGCCATGATGAACTTGATCTTGTTTTGTTCTCATTAAAATCAAAGCGAAACAAAAAAAAATTGTATATATGTATGTATCGCCTTCATTAAAAGTAATATTATTTTACTATATGTACATCTATCTGATATACAAAAATTAAAGATATAGAAGAAACAAAATGCAACACTTCTCATTTATATTTTAGTATGCAAAACTGTATATTCAGTTTTGTGGAAACAGAGGGTTCAAAAGAGAACAGAGGGCCCTGACCTGTGGTGGTGCAGTGGATAAAGCGTCAACCTGGAACACTGAGGTCACCGGTTCTAAGCCCTGTGCTTGCCTGGTCAAGAAGGCACATATGGGAGTTGATGCTTCCTGCTCCTTCCCCCTTTTTTATCTCTCTTTCTCTCTCTCTTTCTCTCTCCTCTATAAAATGAATAAATAAATAAATAAATAAATTTTTAAAAGGAAACAGAAGCTACTTATTCAGAGCTTATTATGGTCACCTATTATAGACTGAATGTTTGTGTTTCCTCCACCCTCCCAAAGTCATATGTTCCAACCTAAACTGAAGGTGTTGCTATTTGGGCAGTGATATGTGCATGAGGGTGGAGCCCTCATGAGTGGGAACTGTGCCATTAGAAAAGAGGTTTAGAGAAGGAGCTTCCTCCCTTTCTATCCTATGCGTTGACAACCACTAACTCTTTTGTGGACATTATGAGATTGTCACAGTTTGTTTCCATATGTTCATCAGCTAGTACTTCATTGAGTAGTAGCCAATAAATGTTTATGGAATGACCAAATAGACAAATAACTAAGAAAACCAGGAATTCTTTCCTTTCCTGGCTTTATTTTTACTTTCTACAAACTTCCAAAAAGAAATCACTTAACTTAATTTTTATATATAGCTTTAGAACCTCCTAGTCACTGATTCTCTTCAGCAACAAAATTGGTTCCTTTATTTTGATCTTTTGAATATGTCCACTGTTCTCCCAGACAAGGCAATAACCCAAACTGGGATTACAAAGGAATTAAAGAGGAAAAGATAAAAGCACACAGGTGTCAGTAACTGAATCATCAACATTTGCATAAGAGGAAATGTACTATATACTTCTGAAAATGTTATGAAGATTGATCAAATCCTTACCTCCCTGAAAATGAGATTTGTACTATCAACTAAATTAGACCTCGTATGGTTTGTACCTGTGAATTTATTTTGATGAAGCCATGAGTTTAAGACAGCAAAATGAATTTTTCTTTCAAGTTGTTTATATATTATATAATTTTTTTTATCAAGCTCAAGCATCTTTTTTTTCTAATTTTGCAACTTTCTGAATTTTTTGACACATTTTTGGATAAGTAGGAAACAAATAAGGAGGAAGGATTCAAGTGTAAAGCTCTCTCGCACCTTTGCCCGCCCAGCTCTGCTCTTGTAAGGGGCAGACAGGAAGCAATGTGTTACAAATGTCCTGTGACCTCTCACTCCCTCCCCTGCAAGGCCAAACGAACCAGTCTACATTTATTACTTAGTCATTGAGTGTAATTTGCTAAGAAACTGCTCAGAAGTTAACAACAGTTAACAGCAGCTTGATAGCTGAGCTTCATTATTGCATAAAACCTCTGAACTCGCATGACTGAACGTAAAAGTACCTTTCAAAGTACAGGTACATCTCTCTTTGATTCAAACCAATAGGAATAAACTTTTTGTTTAATTTTTAAAGCTTTGTTTTCTTCTCTTTTTTAAAAGAGGGTGAAGATAAATTTCAAATTGCAATATTGAATAAATCAACTAAGTATTTGAAACAGTAATTCCCTAAAGAATTCTAGGGGACAATATAGTATCCACTACCTATTGATCTACCCATCTACCTATCTATACTCAAAGGATTTTAATATTAGATATTTCATTGGTTTTACAAGACATATAATAAAAATCTTGCTAATGTTCCATTAAGAAGCAACATCTATATTTAAATTAATCCCATTTAAAAACATCTGGAATTTTAAGCAACTTTCAGTATGGCACTGAAGGTTTTGACTAATCTTTCTAAAATATGATTGTTTTATTAAGAGCATCTGATTCAAGAAACTGAATTGGACTTTATATGGAAACACTGTAGAATGATTAGGCTGAAACTTTGCAATTAAGCTGTTATTTCTCAAATCTACCAACTCTGTGATATATGAAAGACGCATGAAGAAGGGTGGGCATGATTTTACCAATTCTGATATAACTGATACTTATGAACATAAGTGACAGGTCAAAATTAGACCTTCGAAGACATTCCCATTATTTCCTACTTCCCTAACAGATAGCATTCCAACTCTCTGATGTGCTAGTTGGTGATGACAAGGATTGTTTGTGAAATGATACAGTATTTAGTGAAAAGCATTCAACCCAATGGTTAATGCCTTGAGCTGGCACACATGGCTAAACTTCAGTGGTCTTCCATAGCCCATCGCTGGAGCTACTTTTCTATGTGATATGATCAATGCCTGTCGCTTTGTTAGGTAATGCTAAGCCCCTCTGGCCAGTAGGGAGGCCAGGACTTAGCCCATAGGTTCACCTCTCCACCCCAAACCAGCCCAATCTGAGACACAGCACCAAGTCATGACCAAAATGGACTTTAGAAAACTTATTTTTCAACAGTGAGCACTCTTCCTCAAATCCTCTTACTGTCTCTTCTCTGCTTCTCTGTTTCCCAATGTACTCAATGCAGAGTAACCATTTACAAGACAGGAAAGCTGTGTCCATATAAATAATGCACCCAAACTTTTATGACCCAGTTTATGCCACAACGTAAGTATTCACTCAAAGAGGGCAACACTGCATCTTGATGGCAGGCGAGTTTGAATTTTTAGCTATCTTTTTATTGATTTTCTTCTACAAAGCCCAAAAAGAATGGGACTAAGATGTTCATGTGCAATTGATAACAAGAGAGAAATATTCTTGCTTTTGTGTATTCAATAAGAAATAATAAAAATATGCCTTTGAAGTAGGAAATCCATTTTAGAAAATCATTTCAAGTCCTTATAGTCCCCAAATCACCCCATTTTATTACACTTAATAGTCAATTTCCTAACACAGCAGATTACAGTTAACATGGAAAAATATGAAAGCAAAATAAAATATGATCAACTGAGTTGGAAAAGTGGTTTTTTCTAGACTTCAATATATAAATAGTTGGCCATTGGTAGTTACCATCCAGCTGGTATCACCCGTGACCATCTGCTATATTATGTCACTGGGACCCAGCTGCAATGCTCAGTGTCGGCAAACCACTTGATGGGAATCATTCAAGATGCATCTTAAAAATGCACCAATTGGACTGACCTGTGGTGGCGCAGTGGACAAAGAGTCGACCTGGAAATGCTGAGGTCACTGGTTTGAAACCCTGGGCTTGCCTGGTCAAGGCACATATGGTAGTTGATGCTTCCAGCTCCTCCCCCCCTTCTCTCTCTCTGTCTCTCCCTCTTCTCTCTAAAATGAATAAATAAATAAATAAAAAATTTAAAATGCACCAATTAAGAAGTAAAAGGTAGACCTACACAGTTGATTTTTGTTTTTTTTTTTCCAAAATGCAGAGAGCACCAGAAAAAGTTTTCTAAATTCCCATGTTTTTGTATTAGATATTATAACTTGAAATTGGGAAGTAATTCTTCCCCGAACCCAGGGTTGGGCATGGAATTGACTTTGAACTATGGCATGGACACACAGCAACTGGTAACCCATGTGAAAGAATAAATCATAAAAGAAATTGTTCCATAGACACTTCCTATTGGAGAATCCCTATTCATCACATGTACTATCCTTAAGTACAAAGATAAATGTTATTGGTAGATGGATATTCGACCAGTTTTTTAACATGGCTGAGCACTGGGGCACTTACAATAGATAATGTATCATAGGAATGAATTAATCAGTGTTCTTAATGTCAAGAAAAAATGAGGTAGTGGCAGCAAATGCAAGGTTAAGACAGTAACTCTATGACAAATGGGTCATTCAATGTTTTTATTAAATTAAATATATTCATGACAAAATCTAACACTGTGATATTGACTGAATAATTTAATCTTGTCATTTTACAGAGTGGGTTGCAAAATAATAAATTGTTTGAGCTGAGTAAGCTATTGAATACTTTTAGACTCAAGAGAGTTGTGGGTTTCAAACAGAACCTGCTCTCTCATTGCTTAAAGTTGACAGATATTAGAGCATTCATAATAAACCTGCCGTGAAGTGTTATTTTTTTTTATTTCACTGACAGAAACATATCTATTTTAGGATGAAATATTGTCTTTCAAAAGGCCTAACTTATGAGGACCAAACAAACAAACAAACAAAAAATCACACACACACTCATCCCAAAAGGTTTCCTTAGACTTTATTTATTGGGAATAATAAAACTTTCATGATCTTTCATAAATCCAGTTAACTAACATAATGACTTTGAGTAAATGGTTAATATCTCAAGATTGATTGTCAAAGGGCTGAGTAAAGTGAGTACAGTTAACTAATTACAAATAATAAGCTAAGAGTTGGGTATAAAAAGTTTTGTTTAGTTAAGCTAGTGGTTCAATGTCATCTATTAACAAACTCATATGTTTCTCAGCTGAGCCTTTCTATTGTTTTCTTCAGACAAAGAAAACACAATCTTAAATCATTTGAAGGCAGGAATGAGATCTAAAACATGAGCATCAGGCAGAGAAGAAAAACAAACACGTATCTCTACAATTTCTACTATTTAATATACTCTCTTATACTGCCCCAGGCATCACAGACATACACAGACCAAGTTGAAATCAGAGAGCCAACATTCTGGGCTCTCTAGCTATTCATTTTATTCTTTCATGAGAGATGTTTTGTCACTTAGAAGTTAGGTAAGAGGGGGAATTATATAAATGCAACTATGTACTATGTCCTATTCTGGGTCTGGCTTCTTTCACTTAGCCATATGTATTTAGGATTCTTCCAAATTGTGTGAATCAGGAGGTCACACTTTGCAATTCTGGACATATTTAACTGTAAGGGTGCACAACAGTTCACTCATCCGCTCTTCTGTCAACAGACATCTGGATTATGCCCCGTAGTTGGTAATTACAGAGTTGCAATAAACATTCTTGTAAGTCTTTGTGGAAAAATATGTTTTCAGCACATTCAGTGGCTAGCTAGAAGACTTTTTTTGCTGGGTCAAAAAGTATATGATAAGTATATTACTAACTTTGTGAAACTGACTAACTCTAATATTTCTGCAGCATTTGCATTCCTACTAGTAATGTATAAGAGTTTCAGTTGCTCTGTAATATTGTCAGCATTTTGCATTGTCATATTTTTTAGCCAATATAATAGATGTTTTACTTTGATTTCAGTTTGCATTAATTAATTTAGGTTTTAATTTGCATTTAATTAAATATTTCATGATGTTGTGCATCATTTCATATACTTATATGATATCTGTGTATCTTTTTTAGTGGTGTTTGTTCATAATATATGATTCACTTTTCTATATTGCCTAGTATCCTACCTATGTATTTCATCAAGTATTAAGAGAAAAATGTTGGAATTTTATGGTATAAATTATGTATTTGTCTACTGCTCCTTTCAGATATACCAGATTTTGCCTTATGTATTTTGAACCCTGTTGTTAGGTACATACACATTCAGTGGCATACAACTTCTTGGAAACTGATCCCTCTATTTTTACACAATATTGCTTTATCCTTGATGATACTACTGGTTCTGAAGTCTAATATGTTCAAAATTTAAATAGCTACTCTGATTTTCTTTAGTTAGTATTTACACAATAAATCTCCATTTTTATACTTTCATTCTATGCTTTTATTGCTAATGTGAGTTTTTTGGGAATAAAAATATAGTTAGTCTTTAGAGTTTATAAAATTGCCAATCTCCTTTAAATGACGTCTTGAAAATAATTACATTTAATATAATTATTGACATGGTTGGAACACCGTTTCTTATTTGCTAGATAAAAGTAGTTTCTTCTCTTTGTTCCTTTTTATCTTTGTTGTTTATTTTTTCCTTCTCTATGGTTAACGGAGTAGTTTTAGACTCAGATTTACCTCTTCTATTGTCTATTATTTATATTATTTTAAAACATTCTATTAATTCTCCTATGAATTAAAATATAAATTGTTAATTATTTTTACTCTATATTTAAACAAGACCATAACTACTTTACCAGTAGAACTGAACCTTACAAGAGTATATTTCCAAGTCCTCCTTCCATTCTTCTCTATTATTGTCACATAGTTTACGTGTGTGTGTGTGTGTGTGTGTGTGTGTGTGTGTATAATAGATTGTTCTGTTTTAGTATTTAGACAGCTGGTAATATTTTAAAGTAATTTTTAAGAAACTGAATTTAATTTTACCTTCATATTTTCTCTTCCCAACACTCTTTGTGGTTTCTACCCATCCATATTTTTGGTTGATAGGCTACACCTCCCCTCCCCTCCACCTGCAGAAAATTCTCCAACATTTGTTAAAGATTAAGCATTCTCTGAAGGGATTCCCTCACTTCCTTGTTGGCCTGAGAAAATCCCCATTGTGAATGGTAGCATCTGCACACTGGATTCTGCATGAGCTCTTTGGTTTTGTCAGTTTGCTTGTATCTTCCTGCACTCTAAGGTTTTCCACCAGTGTGGTTTGGTGACAGATCTGGTTCTTCTTCCTCCTGAGCATGAAATGTTATGTTCCATCGGGGGAGGAAGCCGCTGGTCTAGATGAAGTCTCCCCAGTGCCTGGGTCTTCCTGGGGCTCTATAGCACCATGAGGAAAAGCTCTTTCCAGCACTGTCTCCCACCTTCCTTGTGAGGACCTGCTGTGGACTGTGGGGGCATACCCTGCGAGCACACACAGCCCCCTGCACCAGTGCCCCCAGGAGGGTCACTCTCCTATGCCGTCTCTCACCGAGCCCTTAGCCAATCCTTCAGAATGCCAGCTTTATCTTGTCACTGGCTGCTATGGCCTTGGCAGCCGGGCTGCCCGCGTGACCCTGGGACCCATGCAGACATGGCAGCTCTTGTTTGGAAAGCCTAGGCCCGATTTCATCCCTGCAGGTGCCGTCTGGAAATTCTTAATACTTCGCAGACAGAGGTGTCTGCGTTTTCATTCTGCACAATGCCTGGCAAGTTCTGAAGCTCATCAAATGTGTGTGTGTCGTTTAGTCCACACGGGCGCCCATCTTCCCGCAGGATCGGGGTACGTGATTGGCCTGCATTTCAGGTCTCAGAAGGGTTAAGAAAAACTCTTAATTTGAAAGTTTTTCAGAGTTTTTTTCTGTTTGTATAAATACAAAGAGAAGGAGCAAGACTCTTTCTAGCTTTCTACATTTCTAACCTGAGAATCCCAATACCCTTAAATCCCCTAGGGCACTCTGCCTATTTCTTTGACTTTTAACACGTCTGAAACGACTTAAATGGTTTTTAGTCATTTTTCTCATTAGATAGCCATTAAAACACATGCTTGAAAAATCATTTTTACTAAAATAAGACATTTTATTTTTTACAGGAACCAAATTTTAACTCTTGAAACAAAAGAGCTTTCTGTAAAAATAAAATAATTCTTATCAGTTGTTTTGGTTCATCATTTAAAACAAGTCTCATGGATGGAGCCTCTTCTTGTTTGGCTTTTGAAGATAGTGTCAGATAGCTCATGCTGCTAAAAGACAATGCCATTGGCTGGGTGGCTTAAACAACAGATGTTGATTTCTCATGGCTCTGGAGGTTATGAAATTCAAGGTCAAGGTGCTAAAGGTTTGGTTCTTGACAAAAGCTCTCTTTCTGGCTTGTGAATAGCCACCATTTTACTACACCCTCACAGGACCTTTTATTTATGCACATATGATGTGTATGTGTGTGTGTGTGTGTGTGTGTGAGAGAGAGAGAGAGAGAGAGAGAGAGAGAGAAACGGACAGAGATTATCAAAAGATACCACTCTGTGTTCTTTCTTTTCTTATCAGTATACTAATCTCATCATGAGGACCCCACTCCTCATGACTTCATCATAATCCCCTCACAAATACCCCACCTTCTAATACAATCACACTGGGAAGCTAGGCCAACATTTAAATGTGGGTGGGAACATAAACATTCAGCCTTTAATAGATACATTTCTGTATATATATGTCCATACATATTCAAGTTGAGTATTTAAAGGAGTTAATAATACACTAGCTTAAAGTGAAAGAGTCAGCGAGCCCTTTGGAGTGGCCTCGGGACACAGGCAGAACTAACTCTAATGGGCAGTTATGTAACATTGCTCTCCTCGAGAGAATTCAAGGACAAAAATACATGACCAACTAATAAAAGTTTAGCTATGAATAATATATATCGGTAAACAATGCATGCAAGCAAACTGCTGTCTCTGTATGCTATGATAAATAGTGGTCTGACCCAGGGTTTTATTATCAATGTGACAAATGTTTTAAACATCTCCAGTCCTATAGGCTTCTGTGTTACCTTCGGCACCTCAGAAGCTGTTTTCAAGTTAGAAGTTGGTTATCTACTTAAGTAATATGATTGAGAAAATAATTCTCATTATTTTCATCCTGGCTGTTCCTCCTAATAGAGTTATTTGAATTGGTTAGAAATGTTATTAAAGTTGTTCTTACCACAGCAAAAAAAAAAGTGTGTGTGTATATATATATATACACACATATATTAGTAAAATCAACCAATCAAATCGCATGGGAATGAGGGGATAATTAACGACCATGTGTACACAGCAATGACGTGTGCATCAGTGCACCAAATCTCGAGTGGATACAGTCTCCTTATTTCCAAATGCGCTTCCAAGTTATTTTTCAGGGAGACATGAAAAGATCTCTTTTTATGCTTTTGTTAAGAAAAACATCCAATGAAATAAAAGGTAATTGCCCTAAGGTTTTTACATAGGGATTATATGATCCACTCCATATAACTAATTTTTAGACTCAGGAAAAAAACAGAAATCATAATGAATTTTCAGAAACCGTGTACGCTTCTGTCATCAAAACTCGAATCAAGACACAGAGAATTACTAACAACTCAGAAGCTCTACTTCCATTCCCTAGACCTCAAAGGTAATCACTATAAGAATTTCAAGCAGCAAAGATTTTTCTGTTGTTGTTAATATGAGCTTTATACAAATAAAACTCCATACTGGGTGTGCCATTGAGCAATGTAGAATGATTTTAAAATACTGTACATTTTCTTCTTTTATACTATTAGAGTAAAAAGTATCTACACATTCACTTCTTAAATGTAATCCTGAAATGACCAGACCCAGAAACATCATTGTAAGATTTATCCTCAAAAACATTGCAAGACATGTATTGCAAAATACATTCAAATCGCATCTGCAGGAGAATGGAAAACAATGAATGATATGTTCAATACCATCACATGCAGTACAGTTATGACAGTGAACAAACTATTATTATATGCTTCAATATAAAAGAATCACACAAACATAACGTAGAGTGAAAGAAGGTAGTCACAAAAATGTGGGTCTGTGGTAATGGAAGTCTGTTGATATATGCCTCAGAAGCAGACAGAAATAATCCATATGGCTAGAGGTCAGCTAATGGTCATTGTGGCAGTAGACCCTGGAAGAAAGCATGTGGAAGGCCTCACGGATGTTGCTAAGGATCTATTTCTTGATCTTTTTGGGTATTATGGATTACTTAAAAAATTCCACTAAGATATAGTCAGGATTAATGCACCTTTCTGAATCTATACTATATTTCAATTTAAGAGATTCGTTTCAAGAAATGAAAGACATGAGAGCAATTTTTTAAAAAGAATAGACATGTATATAGATTATTAGGGATTGAGATGAGAATGTTGGTGAGTTAACTGAAATGAAAATGAACAAATCATATTATAATGAGTTTACAGATTATTGAAGTAAAGGACCAAACATATAGAACGACAACAGAAAAGGGAGACCTTCAGCTAGAAAATAAGATTTGAAACCATTAATTGAAGCTCTCCATCATATTCCACAAAAATAAAACAGGTGCTGGTTCAGACCCTAATTCAGTTTCTAAATATTAAATATAAAGAAAAAATAAACTGTAGAAATAAAAAAAAAATCCAAGACTTACACACATTGAAACTCTACATTCTGTTTAGGTTGGGTCAGCACCAGGCTGTTGTCCTGGTGTCACTTTCAGACCACCACCTTTCAGTCTCCACAGGGTCCCCATATTGCATGACGAATGATCTAGTCACCCTTACCTATGACAGGTCACAACTACACTACTTCTAGATGTTTCCAAAGTGACTTTCGCTTCTATAGGGAGTTAAGGGTGCATGTGTATTGCTGTTCTATCTCCATGCATTTTCAGAAAAATATGCACACACGACTCACAAAGCAGGCCAACAGTTTGATTGCCGTGAGATTGCTCTTGAGCTCGTTTTGACTCTTTCATGTGACTACAACCCTGGCTTAGCTCCTGAAACCATCTCCTCTCTTCTGCCTTCCAAAGAGCCAGGAACCCTGGTCTGCTTCCACCAGGGCAGGAAGTGCACGCATCCCCCAAGGACAGTCAGATCTCCCTGACTGTTGCTTTGCTGCCTCCGCTCATCCTGGAATTTGATGTGCAGTGGCCTTTAGAGCAGGGAAGAGAGATGTGGGGGTGAGGAAGCCGCAAAGTGACTTCCAGTGCCTTCGCAGGGCGAGATCCTCTGTCATCAGGCCTGATGTCCTTAGAGACCAGCGATGAGGAGAGGGACAGAAGGTCTGTGTATCAGAGCCACGGGCCCCGGGGAGTGGTTAATGAAGGGCTCGACCCTTGGCCGCAGGCCGCCTGGCTGCTGGCTGCCGCTCTGTTCCTTAGGGACAGTGTGAGAGTGGAAAGTCACTGGTCACCTTGTGCCTTCTGTCCTCATTTCTAAAACGGGGATGGAAATGATAGCATTGACCTCATAGGATTGTTGAGGGTTGATGTGTGTAATGCACTTAGAACAGAGGCTGGCCTATTGCATGTGCCCAATAAACACTGATGGTCCCAGGCCTATGTCTGTGACCAACGGAAGGAAAATGACAGCAAAGATTCCTCAATCAGAAAATAGAGAGTAATTCAGAAACTAGAGATTTTCTGAGGCAACCTAGTTTCGAACCCAATGAAGACCAGGGCGCCTCCACAATTACGCCATGAACCAACGAGAACGACATCAACGTGCGAGCAAGTAGATGCTGTCCTGCCGCTTCTGTTCACTAACCTTCAATTGATTTTGAAGATTGTGGCAGGAATGTTCCTGCTAAAAAGACTGAAAAGGCAAGGGTCTTCGGAAGTACAGGGTCTCTGTGCTATGCCATTCCTAAAAGCCCAAAGGAGAAAGGCTGGGCAACATAGCTTCATTTTGTGTGCCCCAACTTCCCCGTCAGAATAATACACTCTGCTTCTCACAGGAGGACTCACCTGGTGTAGAGTGTGGTGGGGAGGTAGGGGTGGAGACAGGGAGAGGAAGGACCAAGGAGTCAAGAGAAGGTCTAATGTTATAAGGAACAAATCATCCCTTTACCCTAGAACAGTGGTGAGTGTTGACATCATTGACTATTAGAAGGCATTGAGCAGGGTAAGCAACATAATAAGACACAGGAGAGATGTGACAATGAAAAGTGTCCTTGTGAGCTAAGCCCTTCCCACACATGTACTTACTTGAAATCCATCCTAGTCTACTTGTCTTCCCTGACCTACCACCACCTCCATGTTTCTGTCTATAACTGATTCGGAAAACACTGTTGTTTTACCTTACAACTGGCATGGCATCGATCCCAGGGAGTGGCTATTGTTACTGACTTAAACATAGCTGTTATTCTCTTATTTATTCCCTATTTTCATTGGGTTGACTTATGCTTCAGTCAGCTTATCCTCTAATTCTTATTCCAAGACCATCTCTCCTTATAGGTCACAGTGTTTAGGACAAGGGTTGCTCTGTTATAATTCAGGACTATGATGGTTGGTACCAGGCATATCAGGAGAGAAAAGGATAATCCATGAAATTAAAAACAAAACTCTGGAACTCTATAGGTTAGACTATGACTTCAAAGATTGCTACATAGCAACCTGATAGCAGAGAGGGATGCTAACAATTTTTAAGGCAACAAGTTAGAACTATTTAGGGGAAAAGGTAAAAATGTAGAGATGTTTACTGAAAATAGAATAGAATGTACGACAGAAAATGCATGACAGAATTGACTATGTAGCATGACATCACCAATAGTAAAAAAATAAAGAAAAGAAAAAAGTGTCTACGGGGTGTGTATCTTGGGATGTGATATTAGATAAGTGGGATAAGGAAGTCTAGGAGAAGAAATTGAGGAATGGGTCAAGAGGAAAAGGAAACTATGGTGAGAGCAGGCAATTTACAGAGTTAAACAGCTTTCTGTAAACACTGGAAATGATGTAGATGGTAGTTATTCAACTCCTCACACATGCACACATAGAGAAGACCAGTTATTGACAAGGGAGCAGCTCAGCAGTCAGCAGGTGAGAAAGTTGACCAAGTTATTACAAAATATGACAACGCCAATCAAAACTAATGATGAGACAGAACTATTATTAATTATGGTATAAAATTTGTTGTTACAACAAAATGAGCTCAAAAGACAGTGGCTCACACAAGACAATCCCCCCACCCTATAACACGCTGTGTGGGGTCACAGGGCCTTCAGTTTCCCAGCCTGATGGAGGCTCAACCACTGCCCACACATGACTCCCTCCTGTGGGTTTGAGAGCTTTGCTCCAGATGAATTTATTCCCCAAGCAAAAGGAGGGGGAAAAGATTGAGTGCATGGCAACATTTCTGCTCAGATCGTAAGGGACAAAACTAGTGATTTGACCACACCGAACCTCAAAAGAGGCTAGACATGGTAGTTTCTAAGGGGGTATCGGTGTGCGCTCATGAAATTTGAGACAGTGGAGGAGTGATCAGATACTGGGACATCACCAGCAGTGAGAGTCACAATGTCCACCCTTGTGACTGCATGCCGTGTGTGATGTGATTAATGCAGAAATGGGCCGATTAAAATCTCTCAAGTTCATAGGATTGTTTGAGTGGTAAACATAAAGAAATGAGTTTAAAGCTCAGCAGAAGAAAATATTTCAATTCACTAATATTATTATTTTATTAATAAGATAAAATGTGTGACTAGTACAATAAAATATTAATACATTTAATTCTACTTGAGCATTTAAGTAATTGGTCCCTTTACATTATTTAACAAAGACCAATATGACCTTTTTATATAAAATATTTTTAAAGCAATTATTTTAATAATAACACAAGTGCTTATAATAGACCTTTTTGTTAATAAGTATTTTGGTTACTAAAATAAAGGAATTGATTTTCCAATATGCTTGAGTCTACTAGTTTCATCCAGTGATGTATTTGGAACGGTTTTTTATTTATGGCACCTGAAGTGTCCACCACCCCCACAACCCCACAGACTGTCACCTCAGGTCTTGCTGGTTAGTGCTGCACTGTCTGAGTGCTGACTGGCTTTCAGTACCTCCATGGGTCCCAGAAGCTTTGTAAGTCTGCTTTAAATCAGGTTCTAAATCTTCATTTTCCTGTATTGCTTGACAAATACAGAAAATATGCTTTAAATAAATAGTTTTATAAGTGATCGGCAATGTTTTCTTTTTCTGGAAAAATATTGCTGTCTCGCTAAAAAGTGCAGGATGTAAAGACTCAACATTTATGAAATGCTGACATAAGATGAGAGGGTGTCGTTAAGCTATCTGATATAAAATCAGCAACAAAAAATTCTCACGCCTCTCTGCGATCTCAAGGTAGGTGCAGATTTGCTAATCCTCACTCCTAAAATGGCAGCTTGGGGCTTCCTCTATCACACAAGGTCGATTCTTCAAAAGAAGCCAAAAAATGGAATCTCCATTTGGGTGGATGGGTTTTGTGGGGAGGGGTATAGAATCAATTGGAAGGTAAAAGTTTAGGGCAATATTTCATGTCATTGAAAAGGTATATAAAATAATCTTAAGACCATTTAGACATGAATGAGTAGTGGTATTAAATACAGAACTCTGGCTGCCTGAAAAGGTGGTGATGCAGTAGATAGAGCATCAGACTGGGATGCAGAGGAGCCAGGTTCGAGACCCAGAGGTCGCCAGCTTGAGCATGGGCTCATCTGGTCTGAGCAAAGCTTGCCAGCTTGGACCCAAGATTGGTGGCTCGAGCAAGGGATCACTTGGTCTGCTAAAGGCTCACGGTCAAGGCACATATGAGAAAGCAATCAATAAACAACAAGGTGTCACAATGAAAAACTAATGATTGATGCTTCTCATCTCTCTGTGTTCCTGTCTGTCTGTCCTTATCTATCCCTCTCTCTGACTCTCTCTGTCTCAAAACAAAACAAAACAAAAAAAACCTCTGGCAAGGTACTGAGGAAAGAAAGACTTCAGTCGCATTTCAGTCTGACACAAGTTAAGAGTCTGAATGGATTTTAATGCGGCTTAGTCATTTCCTGAAAAAAATACAGCATTCATTCACATGGAAGAAATGAAGAGATCAGGTGCAGGCACGAGAAGCGAATAAGAAGCAATGGAATGAATGAAGTATAAGTTTGGGTGGCTTGTTCTTATACAGTAGAGACCATTTTGATACAGTCCAAGCCTTCTGACTGACTAGTACTGTATCTTCAGTCTCTGGGTGCTCACACATATTTAGACTTTTCAGAAACACGGGCAGTAATTAAAGGCAGAACAATACATTGAAACCACCTTTCATAATGTCCTTTCCTTTTTAAAGCTTTTTTTTTTTAAAAAAAAAGTGTATGTAACCAGGTAGAAAATGTAGGCAGACTCATGTGCTTACATTAAAACAAGATCAGTTTTACTTTTTGATCCCTGATATAATCCTCTAAATGAGTTAAATCCTTAAATAGATAAATCAATAAACAAGAAATTTAGAGAGTGGGTACATTGGATAGAGAGATTTAATTTGGCCTTTCAATTATTTAATTGTATTCTGTTGATATAAATATACAAATTAGATATCCAAAGATTTCCTAATATAGACTATTAGACTTTTAAACACTTTTCAGAATAATATACAATATATCAATTTTTAGCTTAATTATAAACCTCAAATCACATCAGACATAGTAAGAGAATTTAGATTTGGGGTATCTCTTGTATATTTTGAAATTTTAAAACATTAAAATTTATATATAATTCTATTAAATAGAAACTACTTAATATATATCTTTAATGTTTCCCAAAGGATGTACCTTTTATTAATAAATCTAATGTCACCTCAACTATTATATAAATTAATAAAATTTGCAAGGGCTTATTGAATGTACATCGTTTTTAGGATGTTTTAATTTAATAGACAAGATAGTTTTGTATTCTAGAATTTTACACACATCCACACACAATTAGCTATCAAAATATGTAATACTAAAGAGTATTGAGTGGGCAAATCAAAATGCAAAAATGTGACTTCCTTTGTTTAGGTTATTTCAGTAAACACTCCTGAGGGATGAGATGACCTCTCCCACCACAGAGCCAGACTGAAAAACCCAGGAAGACTCACGTGTTACTCTGTGGAAATGACAACCACTGCAGGGCTCCATTTTGGCTCTTCTGCATTGCCCAGGTGGTAACCAGGCGACAAGGAACTGATGTGGCCACTTTGATCCTTTCGCAATTTGTTAGCATGCAATAAGGTGACATCTAGGACCCTTCAAAATTCTTGACAACTAGAAATGAATGTAACACAGTATATTTATCACTGCAGTGAATTTTGCAAGTATGATCAGTTAGTGAGAA
This sequence comes from Saccopteryx bilineata, assembly GCF_036850765.1. Taxonomy (NCBI): domain Eukaryota; kingdom Metazoa; phylum Chordata; class Mammalia; order Chiroptera; family Emballonuridae; genus Saccopteryx; species Saccopteryx bilineata. Next base: position 4,683,318 of record NC_089500.1, read on the forward strand.
GATGAGTGAAAGGCAGAGGAGATCTGCTGGTGTTTTAGAATTGATTTGAGAGAGAGAGAGAGAGAGAGGAGTAACATCAATTTGTTGCTCCACTTCTTTATGTAGTCATTGGTTAACTCCTGTATATGCCCTGACCAGGATTGAACCCGCCACCTTGATTATGGGGATGATTCTCTTAACCAACTGAACTACCCAGCCAGGGCCAAAAATGAACAATTTTAGAGGTACTTAAGTGATTGCTTCAGAATTCAAGGGTTCAAAATTTATTGTCATCATGTTCTATATGAAAACTCTGTATCGGTGAAAATAAATGAGCAGCACAGGCTCAAAATGGTGAAAATAATATAAAACTCGGTGATGAGAAACACGTAAAAAGAGCCCGTCTATGTTCCAGTTACTAATAATCTACCTGGATAGCCCAATCACTGATGACACACTGATGATTTTCCTTGTTGTGCACTAAAACATGTTAAAATGTAACATGAATGAGTTTTGTTGTGTTTTGTTTTTCTCCCGACGACCTGATTAATGATTTTATTTACCCGTTTACCTGCATTTCCTCCCTCAGTTCAGTGTTTCATTTCTCAACATACAACAGTGAATTGTCAGCAGTAAACTGGATTGACTTCATTTAGCTGATACAACTACCTCTTGGTCACTGCCAGGTACTGACCTTGGGTATCAGGACACCTGTCCATGTGTCCTCTTGGGTGCAGCAAGACAACAGACCATTGAATGCCTTTCCCAGTCTCCACCAGGAGAGGAAAATGTTGATGTAATGTGTGTGCCTTGGAGAATACTTAGTGTTCCGCATGCTATGTGTTTGAATCTTGATTAAAACGAGCAGGGGACTGATGTCACTAATGACCAGTTAATTAGTGGCCTCACACAGTTCTTAGAGGAGATCGGCAGTATGCGACAGCATTAGGCCGAGATGTAATTTCCCAACTTTATTCTTATTAAACTGGCCTCATCTTTTCTTCCAGCCTTTGGTTTTAATGAATACCCGGTATATATTTCAGGACAACGAACAGTGCTGAAAGCACAGTGTAACCTAGCCAGCTGCCAAAAGGGGGCTGCTGATAACTGTGCCTCTCTATTCTTGTCAATTTAAAACTGGAATGACTGACCTCAATTCTAACAGAATTGAAACGAGGGATGCCGTAGGATAGATGATGATGTCCTAATCAGCGTTTTCTACCCCAAATTTCACGGTCAAATGCTCAGAACGTCTTTGCAGCCTAATCACATCTCTTCTCTGGCCTTTCAGGGACAGCCACTTTGTGCCCATAGTGAGCTTACTTTTCTAGTGTGTGGGGGGGTGTTGATGAGTGGAACCTGATAATTCTACAAAAACAAATGTTCAGACAACAACATTCAATTTAGTGGCTTAACCCCATGGAAGTGCAGACCCTGAGTAAGATCCTGGGTGTGGATACCAGGTTTTCTAAAAACAAAAGCCATGCATCTTCACTTGGACATCGACTCAATACATAGAGAAAATGATACGATATAGTGAGAGGAAATGAAAGGTATTACTAAGAGCATCTCTTGATAAATTCCATTTAGATTTTTTTCCCCTTGGTGTATTTACATGACTTGGGGTTCAAAGAGGGAGAAAAAAGAGAAAGAATGTTTATGACTTAAATATAACATTTTGAAAGGCCTAGACATTCTCTGTTATAAGTGATATAATTAAAAGGATTCATGAGTGTCATGCTTGCTTTAAATATTGATACATACCACATAACCTTTTTTGAAGGAGAATTCATTCATGCTATTGACTGCATTAAGTATCTTCTTTCAAAAGCATTCTCAGAAATATAATAGCACATAATTAAAGTGACCCAAAGGAAGACATGAAATATAGATTTGTTTATGTTATTCTTTAAATCTTAATTTTAAGGGAAGTCCCGAACACAGTATCCTACTTGTTAAGAGTTTTGTGAGCTTCAGGAAATGTTAAATATTTTCATACAAACTTTCTGGAAAGTTGGCTTCTGAGAGAATGCTGACCTGCTCTTCTCCCAACTCCACCAGGGGCTGAGTAGGGAAAAGAATTATATTAAATTGGGGAATGAACTAAAATGTGCCCTTAAATATATTCAGCAGATATTTGCTCTAGCTGGAAAATGCATTTGTTCTTTTCTCCAATTTAAATTTCTGTAGTCTTGGTTCTCTGCTTTTTAGACTCCATTACAATGAGAAAGTTAGAGATACAAGTAGGTGTTTCATGGAATCGGGGCTGAAAATATGCTACTACGCTGGAATACCACTATGATAATTAGTAAGTAACACAACAACAAAAAAACACAAGAAAGTTGATGCTCAAAATTATAGCACAGTTCACGGTCCTTTAAGATGCAATAAGACATGGAAGAGACCTCTTTTGTGTGCATGGTGAACATGTGGGAAGGAAAGGAAAAAACAGGAGGAGCCAGAGATAATGACGGACACCTTCAAAAAACAATGGCCCTCTGAGCCCTGTGAAGGAGGCTGGGAAAAAGGGAAGTTGCTTTGACAGAACAGCAGGATATCAGTTCCAGCAGATGTCTAGCCAACAGTATGGTTGAGCATAACTTGCCCGTCAAAGGAGTCCCTCATACTGCAGGAGGGAGCCACCTTAGAATCACTGCCCTAAGTCATTAGCAGAGTAGTCCATAGGATGCAGAGTCTTGATGTTAACATGGTAGTGGGCTCCCAACAAAGTGCCTGTCGCTGTGTGTCAATGATGCCGTATAGACCAGATCCGAGTGCTGCATTTTTCCCAGTCACCACTAATTGCACCCTCCTCTAGTATCATACATATCTGTTTCTCCACACACGCTGGGGCACTGAGAAGAGGGATGTTGAAGGAACAGGCTTTTTACAGTCACCATCTTTGAAACTGACCTTGGGGCCTCTACTGGTACTCATGTCCTCTCACCTCCACTGTTTATGCAGCATTTTCCCATACCCACAGCTCTCAGAGGAACTAGTTGTCTGAACATTCACAGTTATCTCTGCCTGGGGTTACTCCATGTGTCCTTTCACAGTTATGATGAGAAGGGAGCTCCAGGAGAACTCAAGTCGATCATTTCTGTTCTAGATGTTTTCCTCCTTGAATGCATGGTATAAAATTCACCCCTCTTGCCAATATGGGAACTCCTACTCATTCGTTGTCCCTGGCAGTAGCTATAACCTTAGATGAATGGGGTCTTTTGGTACAAACCCTCCTTGGGGAGTGGGAACTACAATGGTGTGGAGCCCAGAGATATGGGATGAGAAACAAAGTCCCTGGTGGGAATGGTGAGCACAACCATTCACGTGTCTACCTCTAGTCCCTAGTTTCCAGTTTCTTCTTATTGAGCTAAAAGCACCATACGGAAATCCTTGACATATACAGATATGGCACCTGAATGGTATGGCCACATCTACTCAGAGTATGGCCTCTAAACTGGTCGTTTGAACCTTCCTAGAGGTCCATTCCAGCATTCGAGGAAGCCAATCTCTAATATGACTTAGTCTTCTGTAGCCATTCTCTGGGCTTCGTCTGCTCCACCATCCCACCCACCCCTACCAGGGACCAGACTGGTGAATAAAACAGAGATATGGCCCTGGCCGGTTGGCTCAGCGGTAGAGCGTCGGCCTGGCGTGCGGGGGATCCGGGTTCGATTCCCAGCCAGGGCACATAGGAGAAGCACCCATTTGCTTCTCCACCCCCACCCCCTCCTTCCTCTCTGTCTCTCTCTTCCCCTCCCGCAGCCAAGGCTCCATTGGAGCAAAGATGGCCCGGGTGCTGGGGATGGCTCCTTGGCCTCTGCCCCAGGCGCTAGAGTGGCTCTGGTCGCAGCAGAGGGACGCCCCAGAGGGGCAGAGCATCACCCCCTGGTGGGCAGAGCGTCGCCCCTGGTGGGCGAACCGGGTGGATCCTGGTCGGGCGCATGCGGGAGTCTGTCTGACTGTCTCTCCCCGTTTCCAGCTTCAGAAAAAATAATAAAAAAAAAACCAAAAAAAAACAACACAGAAATATGATGCATCCCCTAAGCGTGAGTGGTGACACTAACCTCCTCCCTCCCAGCTATAACGTAATATTTGGTGTTCCCTTCCCATCTTGATCTGAGTGCCATTTTGGAGCTTTCTCACACTGATGGGACAAGAAACCAAAGATCACGGCAACTGTGAGACATTTCAGTCCCAAATTCACACTTGGGTACTGGAGAAATGGCCAGTGAGTCACTGCGGACATGCGGAACTACTGTGAGCCACATTCTAGTGAGGAGTCTGCCTGAGCCCACAGAAATGGGGTGACGACGTTAACGCTTTGGTCCTCCATCAATCAATCCAGTGTTTTTTCATCGGGGCCACGTTTCTTCATTTTCTGCTCAGTGAAATGAAAGACCATTTTAAAAAACAAATGGTGATATGTTTAAACTTACTGGTTCTCTCCATATAAAATTCGCATCGCAGGGAAAATGTCACGTTCTCTTATGTGAAGACTGCTTACTATAATCCATGTTTCAATCTAATACGATCAACTCTATTTTAAAATTCTTTGACTGTTTTAAAGCAGCAGTGTACTCAAATTTGGTGATGGCAGTCACCATGGCAACCACAGACCTCAAAGGCCACCTCTGTGGAAAGTCCAGCTGTTAGAACTTGGAGGCACTCCACTGTAGATCTCTCTAGCTCACACCTGCTGTGGTGAGAAAGACATCAAATGTGGCCTCCAAAGGAGAGAAGATTGGACGCATTGCCTGTACTCCTGCAGATATGGACACCCAGCAACTCTGCTTTGAGACAGACATAAGTCTAGCAGTAAGCAGATTATTTTTATTTTATGGTAAATGAAAAGCCCCAAACTTAAATTACATATTTAAAAAAAAGCATAACAGAGATGGGGAATTTCTAAGAAGGAAAAGGAGAGAATTAATAAAACAATTCAAAACACTTTTCCTAGCTCAAGAAAAGGAACTCAATGATTTTTTGAATGTCTCTAAACGTATGGTGTTACCTTTTTCTATAGTTAAATTTTAGCTCAGTTTTAAATGAGTTTAAATTTACCAATAGTAAAATTAACCCATTTGACTGTGAAAACAGAGGAATTACAAAAAATATAAAAAGGATCACCACCAGCACGACTGAGATACAAAACATTCCCACAGCTCCAACACATGCACGCCTGCCCCCCGGAGTTAATGCCACATCCCAGGCTCTAACCAACACTGATCTGGGTTCTGGAGCTCATTTTCCCTTTCCTAGAACGTCTTCTATACAACGTGGCTTTTTTCACATACAAAAAGCTCTGGAGATTAATCCATGTTTTTCATATGTTGAGTAGGCCGTTCCGTTTTACTGCTCAGCACAGTCCTTTTATGTCATGTGTGCTGATTTGTTTACCCCTTCCTAAATTGGTGAATGTTTGAGTTGTTTCTAGCTTTGCCTACTATGAACAAAGCTGTTACTACTTTCATTAACAGACCTCTGTATGGACATATTTTACATTGCTTTTGGGTTACTATCCAAGAATACTCCGAGTGTCTGCACCATTGCACTTCCATCAACAGTGCGTGACAGAGCCAGTTGCTCTGCATGCTTTCAGTGTTTGATATTGCCAATTCTTTGTCTGTTTGATTTTAGATATTTAATAGTCTAGGCAGTGCTTTCTTATGGTAAATTTAATATGAATTTTCCTAATGAATACTGATAAAGAGCATCTTGCTTATTTTTGGTCTACAATCCTTTAATTATGCATCTGCTCAAATATATATATATATATATATATATATATATAAGTTCTTTACATATTACAAACACAAATGTTTTATCATATGTATGGTACAAGCATTTTCTCACATTCTATGTATTGTCTTTTTATTTTTATTTCAGTGTCTTAAGATGCTAAATAGTGATTTGAAAGACACTAAAAAGAAAAAAAAATTCTGATAAAGTCCAATGACCCAATTATTAGGGATTTTTATTTTAATATTATGAACTATAAAATCTTTGCCTATCCTAGTTTAAACAAAGATTTTCTATGTTTTCTTATAACACTTATCACATTACGTGTTTTCTTCTATGATCCATTTCAAGTTGATTTTTTAATGATATGAAGTATAAATGGAGTTTTATTTCTCTATGAAAATCAATTTGTTCTAGTAGATGTTGTTGGAAATACTATATCTTAACATTAATGTACCTTTTAAAAATGATTAATTTGCCTGACCTGTGGTGGTGCAGTAAATAAACCGTCAACCCGGAATGCTGAGGTCATCAGTTCAAAACCCTGGGCTTGCCTGGTCAAGGCACATATGCGATTTGATATTTCCTGCTCCTCCCCCTGTTCTTCATATCTCTTTCCTCTCTCTCTCTCTCTCTCTAAAAATGAATAAATAAAATTTAAAAAGGTTTTTAAAAATGATTAATTCTATTGATGAGGGTCTATTTCTGTGTTCTGTTTATTTTCTATTTATCAATATGAATATCCTTTCTCAAATGCTAACAATATTGATTTCTGTAAGTTCATTTTACTCTTGAAACTAGTGCCAGACATACATACATACATATATTGTACATTTTTTTTTCCAAAAACTGTTTCTGATATTTGGGTTTTATTCATTTATTTTTTGCATTCTCATAAAAGTTGTAAAATCTGCTTGAAAATTTCAGTAAAAGACTTTTAATGTCGATGATATTAAACCTATGGATCATTTTGAAATAAGATCTGTCTTAAGAGATCAAGTCTTGAATTCTTGGACATAGTATACCTCTCCTTTAATTTAGGTCTTCTTAAGTGTATCTTATATTTAAAAAAATTTAAGAGTACATATATTTTATATATTTCTTAGATACATCCCTATGTATTTCATGTTTTTTGATTGTAAATGGCATTCCTTTTGTAAATTTTTGTCATCAATTGTTATTAGTATGTGGTAATACCACATTTTCATATGGATACTATATCCTAAAATGTTGCTAAACTCATATATTATCTATATTAGACTTGTTGCAGATGATTGGCTATTTTCTACCTAAATCAACATGTCATCTACAAATAAGAATAAGCTTTACTTTTTGAATTTTTCAATATGTGTGTCATTTATTTTTAAACTTCCCTCTGCCATGTTTAACTAACTGGTTCTTTCTTCCACAATGATGCTGACAGAAAGGATGCAAGCAGATATTTTATAGCTTGTTAGTCATCTTAGGAAGAAAATATTCAAACTGCCACCATAAAATATGATATTAACTGTAGGTGCTGCTTGTGGATATGCATTATCAGATTGAGGAATGCCCTGTCTCATCTGCTAACATATGATCTTTAAATTATGAGTGAAATATTTATACTTATCTCAAATAATTTTTATTTATGTATGGTGACTTCTCCCATGGTGCTTTACTCATCTTACCTTATTCCTCTGCATTTTCTTTGAATAATTTAGGCCTTTCCTCTTGTTGCATTTTTTAAATTTTTAATTATTAATGTATTAAACTTATTTTTTTAATCTGGTTTATTCTTTTAAGTATGAAACTTCACCTTTTATGTCATCTTGGAATCTGAATAATATATATTTTTATGTCTCAATTTATTAAATCCATGTTGTTTTAGAGCTTAAAGAATTTATGATAGGCCCTGGCCAGCTAACTCAACTGGCTAAGAGTTTTGTCCTGAAATACCAAAGATGAGAGCTCAAGCCCTGGTCAGGGAACAATACTCAGTGATGGCATGAATAAGCAGAACACATCCAGTTCTCGCTCGCTCGCTCTCTTTCTCTCCCATCCACTCCCTCTCAAACAGCAATTAAAAAATCATTTATGGCAATTTTCTTCTTTAATTTGTTTCAGGGTAGGGAATGAAAATACATAATCATCTTTATTATTCTGATGGAAAATTGCAGCTACCTACATAATGATAGATTACAAATTGTTCATTACAAACAAAACATGGATATTTAGAAATATTTAGATATTTGCAGCCAGAGAGACTGAATAAATGTCAGATAGACTGGAAGTTAAAATGCCAGTTAACCGAAGTTTCTTGTACAATCATCAGTAGTGCCGAATTTTATGGAGTTTCTTTACATGACTTTTCTGTACCATGTACTTTTCTGTTTTCCATATTTTTTCCTGTACTGTATTTACATTTTCAAATGTGTATCAAATCTAAGAATATATGTTTTCTAGTGCTAGAACTTTATTTTCTTTAATTCTGCTTTTTCCTATTCATAAAACCTGTATTTTCATGGAAAAAAAATAGCTCTTAATAAACAGAAAAGAGTCTTAAAACAATTCATTTACTACTCCTTCATAAAGAATAAAAATTAATGCATACTTTCAGCCCTGACTTATCTTTACACACCGCTAAACCACCACAGTCAAGTTCACTGGATTTAATTTGGAAAAAGCATGATGCAAACAATTTGGGAGACTTTGGGGGCCACTTGTATTTTCTAAATTAATTTTCTCCTAACTAGAACAGAGCAAAGAGAAAAATAAAATGCACAGTAAGACTAAAACTGATTTTTAAAAATATCTTCATAAAAACCTTAAAATTGTTCTCTGGGGTCCTTTGGAAAATTGCAAAGTATGGTTTTGAGGCAGGAACTTTCTTTTCATCAAACTTTAATTTACAAAGTTCAGGCAATGAACAACAGACAGATAAACAAGTGAGCCCGAGGGAAAGACGGCATCATTACAAGGGCTCGGGCCTGAGACAGTCACACACGCGGGCACCCAGTTCCCTAGAATGGTTTTCACACCTGCTCACCCAAATAAATGTACATAGGATGTGATTTTCCCTGTGTCTCTTTCCCACTCAATCACCAGCCTTGTTGTTTAGAAACATCTTTTTGATGTAGTGTTCCTCTTCAACTCAACATTCCCTCAGCATAGACAGGAGTGATCTCAAGGTAACAAGTAACTTTTCCCAAGATTTCATTGCTTTAACAGCAATTTTCTTTGGCTGGGGGGGGGGGGGGGTGAATTAAATATAATCCATTAGAAAACCTTTTCTTTCCTCTATTCTCTTCTTCTGTTCTCTCTTTCTCCCTTCTATAATTTCAAAATTCACCTCATGTCAGTTACACAAATGTAGGTCAAGATCATGACTACAGCCATTAAGAAACATTAAAGTGAAACTTAGTGATTCACTCTGAAGGAATATAGAAACTTTTAAAGTTGTGTTTAAATGTCACCTACATACACACTCTCCACTCTGAGTCAATTTATTGGTTCTGCTAGTAGATGCAGTTGGAGTCGTGGTGTGTAGTGTGGATTTTTAGCCATTTTGAACAAAGAAAACGTGTCAGTAGTTAATGCAAATATGTGCATCATTATGGTTATAATCACATTTTAATTCTATTATAAAAAACTGTTTTTATGTCCACTCTTGTCCCACAATTGAGATAGGTAGGGAAAATAGGTGTCACCATGGGTGACTGACCCACAGGTCATCAAGGACTGTGGTGCTTCCCACAAGGGAGTAGAGGATAAAATGAGGTATAAGTTATAAGTATCGAGACAGTCTCTGATGGACAGAACTAACATTATTCACTCTGTTATCAATTTATCACATACTTTAACTAGTGTATGTATTTAAAACTTATTTTAAAGCTGTTTACTACTACCTCATGAAACTTTATTTTGAGAATGAATGCTGAATTCCCTAGAACTAAACACATTTTTCAGCCTGGATTTCTCATCCTAAATAAAAAAGTCATTGCTTTTCCAGTTCAGAAGGAAGTTTATAGAAAGGATGCATAGAGGAGACAAGATACATTAACATGAATTAAGAATGGAAGTAATTACATCTATAGTTTTATTTGTTTTCTCCATTGGACCTTGGACTTCGGAAGGACAGTGTATAGTTGCTGATGTCTTTGAACTTGCTGAATAAAGCTTGATAATAAGATCTCTACTTTGGATCACGTTAGACAATCTGATCCCATGTGCTCCTTCAGAAATGAATCTATTTTCTCGGGTTTCTTTCACATTGGGGATATTGATATTAATTCCTACATGATCTTGTTGTACCTTGCTCTGAATTTGTAAACTATTAAAATATTGTTAATATTAAACATCTTAAAATTTTCTGCTTCATGAGTATGTGACAGAAAGTTACTCATCATCATTATAGAACAGGGAACCTATGGCTTGCGAGCCAGATGTGGCTCTTTTGATGGCTGCATCTGGCTCGCAGAAAACTCTTTAATAAAAAAAATAACGTTAAAAATATAAAACATTCTCATGTATTACAGTTCATTCATTTCCTACCGCTCATGTTCATGGTTGCGAATGGCTGGAGCCAATCACAGCTGTCCTCCAGGACAACACCAAATTTTTATTGGATAATTCATAACGTCGTACACGGGTCGTTGTATGGCTCTCATGGAATTACATTTTAAAATATGTGGCATTTATAGTTTTCTCAGCCAAAAAGTTTCCTGACCCCTGTTATAGAAATCTTCCATCACTTGCATTATGCGTCTTTTCTTTCCCACAAAATTGATACAAAGAGAAAATAGAAGTAGTGGCTATTGATGTCGAACATCTTATCATGTGTGTACTTCCCATTTATATGTCCTCCTCGGTGAAACGTCTTAAGTTTTTTTTCACTTGCTAATTTGACTGTTTGCTTTTCTGCTGTTGAATTTTCAGAGTTCTTTATATTTTCTAGATCCTCGTTGATTGTTGGCTATAGGGATTCAAATGTTTTCTTCTATTCTGTAGCGTTTTTTATTTTTTTCTTTTCTTTTTTTTTTTTTTTTTGTATTTTTCTGAAGCTGGAAACAGGGAGAGACAGTCAGACAGACTCCCGCATGCGCCCGACCGGGATCCATCAGGCACGCCCACCAGGGGGCGATGCTCTGCTCACCAGGGGGCGATGCTCTGCCCCTCGGGGCATCGCTCTGTCGTGACCAGAGCCACTCTAGCGCCTGGGGCAGAGGCCAAGGAGCCATCCCCAGCGCCCGGGCCATCTTCGCTCCAATGGAGCCTTGGCTGCGGGAGGGGAAGAGAGAGACAGAGAGGAAGGAGAGGGGGAGGGGTGGAGAAGCAGATAGGTGCTTCTCCTGTGTGCCCTGGCTGGGAATCGAACCTGGGACTTCTGTACCCCAGGCCAACGCTCTACCACTGAGCCAACCGCCAGGGCCTCTGTAGCGTTTATTTTTATCTTCTTAAAATGATCTTTGCTGAGCAGTTTTTAAGATATTTGATGACATCCAATATATTATTTCTTTTATGAATCTTATTTATTTATTTATTTATTTATATTTTTCTGAAGTGAGAAGCAGGGCAGCAGAGAGACAGACTCCCGCATGTGCCTGACTGGGATCCACCCAGCATGCCCACCAGGAGGTGATGTTCTGACTATCTGGGCCGTTGCTCCATTGCAACTGAGGCCATTCTAGCAGCTGAGGTGGAGGCCATGGAGCCATCCTCAGTGCCCAGGCGAACTTTGCTCTAATGAAGCCTTTGCTGTGGGGGAAGGGAGGAAGAGAGAGACAGAGAGGAAGGAGAGGGGGAGGGGTGGAGAAGCAGATGGGCTCTTCTCCTTGTGCCCTTGCTGGGAATTAAACCCAAGACTTCTACATGCCAGGCCGATGCTCTACCACTGAGCCAACTTGCCAGGGCCTATCAATCTTACTTTTAGTGTCAAGTCTGAGAACTTCTTGTTGAGTTCTAGTTCCCAAGATTGTCCTGTACTTTTTTGTTCAGGTTTTATGGTTTTATATTTAAATCCATTATCCATTTGTATTAATTATTGTGTAAGATGTACAACCAAGGTTTAAGTTTATTATTTTGGCTATGGATATTCAATTTTCCAGGACCATGTGTTAAAAAAGCTATCTTTTCTCCATTAAACTGCTTTTGCAACTTTGTCAAAAATCAATTGGGCATATTTTTGTGGTTCTATTTCTGAGTTCTCTATTTTGCTGCATTGATCTATGTGTCTATCCACTCTGGATATACTTTTGATTGCTTTGGCTATGTGATAAGGCTTGAAATCAGGTAGACTAATTCTTCCCTTTATATATATATATATATATATATATATATATATATATATATATATTTCTTCAAAGTTGTTTTAGGTGTTATAGTTACTTTGATACTACATGTACATTTTAGAATAATCTTGTATAGCTTGATAAAAATTCTTTCTGGATGACTAGGTTATTTAATAAACTCTTTAGGAATATTCTTTGTTTTTTAAAAAAACTGTAGCCCTGGCAGGGTGGTTTAGTTGGTTAAAGTATTACCCCGATACACCAAGTTTGCAGATTTTATCCCTGGTCAGAGCACATATAAGAATCAGTGAAGGAATGCATAAATAAGTGGAACAACAAATCGATGCTCCTCTCTCTCTCTCTCCCCCTTCCTCTCTCTTAAAAAAAAATTCAATAAATTAAAAATAAGTTTGAAAAACTAAATTATATACCCTACACCCTATTCAGTTATTATTAACATCTCACAGAAGTATGGGACATTTGCCACAATTAATGAACCAATGTTGATATATTATTATCACCTTAGGTAAACCAAAATATGATTAATTTACACATTTATCTATGACAATATTCTTCAAGCAAAATATCAGTTTAGTTTATACAACTATTTGTTGAACAACTACTAGATTATAATCATTGAGCAAGACCATGACAAAGGAGATAAATATGATATGGTAATCTCTCCATGGAGTTTATCATGTTAGAAGGCAAGACAACATTATGTTCTTTCAAGCACAAAGTTCAATGGTAGCAAAAATTGCAATGGTAGCTTATTTTGTTAAATTAGGCTTACGTGGCCTAATTTTCTCAACAAAATTGACTAGGTAATATTAATGTCAAACCGAGGACTGATAGCTTTAAAATCATCCTCCAAATTTGTTGGTTAATGCTATCCATTGAAAATATCCTGCATATGTTTTAATGATCTGTCCAAGTTGAAAAGCTTCCTTTTCTTCTAATCCACTCAAGCATTTTATTGTCTTAAAGTTTTAATTTAGAATTTACAATGTATCATTGTGTTTAAACCCATAGGTTTGGATCATATTAATCAGCATTTTCTCCCCATTGCCAGAACTTCTAAACCAGGGGTCCCCAAACTACGGCCTGCGGGCCACATGCGGCCCCCTGAGGCCATTTATTCGGCCCCTGCCGCACTTCCGGAAGGGGCACCTCTTTCATTGGTGGTCAGTGAGAGGAGCATAGTTCCCATTGAAATACTGGTCAGTTGGTTGATTTAAATTTACTTGTTCTTTATTTTAAATATTGTATTTATTCCCGTTTTGGTTTTTTTTACTTTAAAATAAGATCTGTGCAGTGTGCATAGGGATTTGTTCATAGTTTTTTTTATAGTCTGGCCCTCCAATGGTCTGAGGGACAGTGAACTGGCCCCCTGTGTAAAAAGTTTGGGGACCCCTGTTCTAAACTATTGTAAACATGATTAATTTATTTCACCCTAGATTTGGTTTTCAGAGCTGAGAAAACGAGGAGTAACAGTACCTACCCCATGTCATTATTATGAAGATTCATAATGATATTTTAGAGTTGTAAACTTTTGCTATAATACTGAATGATAATTAGGCCAAATAATTTAATCTAAACTTCCTAATCATTTCAGAATCCAGTAGCGGGCTCTGACAATGAGTCCATTTATTACAAGTATTGGACAAAAAAGCCTACTTTTTCTTTTTTTCTTCCTCATGCAGTTACTGAATGAATGACAGAATCACACTGTGAAACAGTCAAAGAAAATGAAATCATTTTCTATTTTTAGATACTAATATTTGGGCCAGAGAGTTTAAATGACATGTATGATGTGACATTGTCACAGAAGCCAAACCACATTTCAGGGAGTCTAGCTCTGTTCCATGGGTATCTCTTTCGGCTGAGCCCACATGAATGTAACGCTTTCATCATTTTGGAAATATCTGTATGAATCATCTCCTTACCAATCATATTCTGACCTCCCCAGTCATGATGTCTTTCAGTCTGGCCTCTGCCAATACCATTCTTACTCACCAGATGTAGGATTCACTTTTCATTCTGTGTAATAAAGATATCCCCCTGGCTTCTTTGTTCCAGGTTTTTGCCACCCTCTCAACCAGTGTTTCACCATTGACTCGCCCCAAATTGGCAGGCGGGCCTCTTTGCTATCACCTGAACTTGATGTGAGCCTGTAGGTACGTGGAAGCAGGGAGCCGGGGTGCAATGTGTGTATGTTGTGTACCGATGGCTGAGAAAGGGACTGCATGCAGGACAGCTCCCCTGGCTTTGACGGGGTCAAGTCGTCTTCACACTGAGGCCAACAGGTTCTTTCCAAAGTTAGTGCCCTTGAGTGGATGCCAGAAACAGGAATGCTGTGAGAGCTGCCATAAATCTTATAATAGCCAATAGTCTTGGCAAGGTAGTGCATCCAAATAAAGGGTTTTTGTTTTATGTTAAAGGTGTTGTTGATAGGTTGATGAATGGCATGTGTATCAAAACCCACTTCTGTGTCACTCTTATGCAAAATTAGCTTTTAGCCAAGGAGGAGATGAAGTGTTGTCACCAAGTTTTAAAACGTGAGACAGAATTTATTCTCCGAGGCTTCTCTTCCTCTTCTGAGCAGGGCAGAAACTGCTCCCTGCCCTTCATACTCAGGCCGGTCACGCAGCCCCGCGCAGGTTGTCGGAGTTCAGCGCACGCACGTGGGGCTGAACTACAGGCTAGAACGAGCACGGCCATGGAGGACCCAGGTTCTGTCTTGTCCCTCCATGCTCCTGTCATTCAAAAGCAGCACAACTGCTGTGTCAGGTCAGGGTCGATCACCCTGGCCAGGGGCTCAGCTCTTGTCTTTGCCTGCTGGTCTCAGGAAACAAGGAGTCCAAGCTAATGGTCAATGTAACGGGACCCTGACAGTGGTTACTAACAAAAATGTGCCCCTTGGGCAGCAGGACCTCATCCCCTGCAGAACCCATCGTGCGGGGGCTTCCCCAGGAGTGGCCCTCTGTCTCCTGTGTCCCGTCCCAGAGGTCAGATCTGAATGCCTGTTGTCACACACTGGTCAAAAGTACCTCCAGGGAAGATGACCCTGGCAAGCAAATGTCAACCACTGGCCCAGTTGAATCTACCTCTGTATTGAATCATTTTTCACAATACGCTCTAAAACGAAATTGTTGACAATAATTATGATTAGTAAATACAATAACTATCTCTTGAAGAATGATTTTCTCATCTGTTTATTTCATTTTTTTAACCTGGAGGAAAAGCAAATCTCTTTCCTTTAATTTCCCCCCAAGCTCGTGTACGCCATGCTGAAATGCCGTGCAAAGTAACATGAGCTCTCCAGTTAAAGTGACAATAGATTAACCAGAAAAATTCACTGAATTTAAGGCTTGATTACTATATCCTGCAGACTAATTTTTCTAAATTGCTTTCAGGATATTAATGATTTCTTAACAAATACAGAAGATAAATACATTCATTTAAAAGAGGCCTGTTTAATGAAACAAAACCAAATTAATTCTAAATTCCAAGAATTAAAATGTATATTAAGAGAAAAAATACATGAAAATAACTAGGAAAAAAAGGGAGAAGAGCTAAGCTTACAACAAGCTCTAAATATACAGTACTTAAGTGATTTCCTTCATTTTAAGAAGTCTGGGATGACGTCAGAGTAATGGCAGGGTAGGAAGCGATATTGATAAATCTCCCCCAAAACTCAACAAGATCTTCAACCAGAAACAGAAAAACCTATCCTTGGAGCCTCCAGATGTTTCGCAATACACCCAAAGGTATGGTCGAGTGAAAAATTGGCTAAATATATAACCAAACCCCAAAGGAAATAGGGAGTAAGAAATGCTCCACCTTCCTCACTAACCTAAACAGGGCGGCTTTCTCTGGGAACTGTGAATATAGAAACTGAGGCGGGCAAAGGGGGTGAATAGATCCAGGCCGCGGCACAAACGGCTGAACCAGGCTATGGCATGGAGATCCAAGCCGAGGAAAAACTGTTCCTGTGGCAACCCGGGCAATACAAGCTAACGCTCGCGCCAAACCCAGACAAAGAAAGACAAGCGGGGCAGCCATTTTACCCGATCTCCTGGTCGGCGTGCGCAGATAGTGGGCGAGAGATTCCTTCCAAAGCCCCGGGAGTGGGTGCCCGTGTTACCCCACAGAGAAGCAGAGTCACAGGCCTTTGTGTGGGCTGAAAGCAGAATATCTGGGCAGCACCAGTGCCCTGGGAAAGCCGCGCACGGGAGGGAGTGAGAACTAATTCCAACGGTGGAACTTTTCTGTGCTGGTGGGGGTTTCACTCAGAGGGAAACGCGGCCGGCCTGATATCCTGGTCTGCGCGCTCAGATAGAGAGAGATTCCTCCGAGTGCCTTGGCAGTGCGCGCCCGTGTTATCGCACAGAGGGGCAGAGTCAGGGGCCTTTGTGTGGGCCAAAGCGGAATCTTGGGCTGCCCCAGCGCCTTGCAAAAGCCGCGCACGGGGATGGAGCAAGAGCCAATTCCAATGCTAGAATTTTTCCATGCGGTTGGGGGTTTCACTCAGAGTGTGAGACTGCCGGCCCGATATCCTGGTCTGCGCGCGCAGATAGTGAGCGAGAGTTTCCTCCAAGCGTCCCGGGAGTGGGCGCCTGCCTGTGTTACCAGACAGAGTGGCAGAGCCAGAGGTCTTTGAGTGGGCGGAAACCCCGCCTGATTATGCTAGCAGCTCTGACTGACTGAGCCTTACCCAGAGCCCTGTGCTGAGTGGAAATAGAGTGGGGAGTTGCCAGCTCTTTGAACCTCTTACTATCCAGGCAGAGGCAGCACTAACCCCATAGCTGGATTATCATGCTACTAATTGAGGAAGGAAAGATTAGGAAAAAGGCTGCAGGAACATGGACTCTCTCACTGTCGGGGCCTATAATTGCTAATGAGCCTCGACTGCCAACGAGACTAAAGCACAATACATGACATTGCCATAGAGACTTATCAACTGCAAACCTCTACCTGAGCGTGCCAAAGGGGCAGAACCTGGGGTACAGAGTCACTGAACAGGAAGAGGGAGAGAAAAGAAAAAGCAAGAAGATAACCTCTCAAAATCAAGAATAATCTGCAGACTTTATAACCTATCCCATTTTATTATATTTGTTCGTTTGTTTCTCTTATCTTCATTCTTGATATTTTTTTTCCTCCTCCAATTCGGCCGATTAACTCTCTGCCGGTCTTACTCTCTCCTCTCCTTGAACTACACTACCCATAAGTGTTACATCTCCCATTATCTTTTCTTTCCTCTTCCTTTCTCTCTATGAGGGTTGCACTCCAAAACCCTTAACTCTCTCTCTCTCTCCTCTTTTATCTTTTTTCTTCTTTTAGTGGATCCCTCTTTTTTTTCTCTCTCTCTCTTTCTTTTCTCCCTCTATATTAGTTTCTTCCTTTCTCCTTTACATCTCCTCTCATTCAAACCTCAATAACAAACAAATTATCTTATCTGGGACTCAAACTTATGTTTGTGGCATTTTGGGGGGTTTTTACTTCACCTTTATAACTCACTAGCAGTGCTCCCATCCTTGGCTCTCCATTTTATCTAGTTCTTGATCCACTAAATACAATAGTAATTTTTTAATTTGTCTCCCCATTTTTCTGTTTCCCTCATATTCCTCTCATCATAACTCTTAGTCAACCAACACCTAAAAGCAAATCATTTTATTCTTGACCCAATTTTTTTCCTTATATGCTTTTTGTGGGTCCATACCCCTTCTTTTTTCTTTTTCTTTTTCTTTTTTTTTGTTGCCCCTTTATTACTTTTCCCCAATTCAGGCCCTCCATTACAGGCATTGTTTGTTATAATTCACAGTTCACCACAAGATTTTCTCAAGAAAGAGGGGAGAGGAGAGGATAGGAAAAAAGGAGGGGGTGAATAATTTCCTTTTTTTAAATTTTTACTTTATTTTATTTTTCTTTATTTCATTATTATTTTTTTTAAAAAAAAAACAACTCTTTTCAATTTTTTATTTTTTTAACTTTTTATTCTTTATTAAATCTCATTAATACTATCAACAAATCCACCCTCAGATGCCATTAAGGAAGAGAAAATCGAATATCATGGATACAAAAGAAAGAGAGGTAACACAGCTAGATGAGGCAAAATCTATGGAGAAAAAATTTAATATATTGGAAACCTTGGAGCTAAATGACAGAGAATTCAAGATAGAAATCCTAAAAATCCTCCGAGATATACAAGAAAACACAGAAAGGCAATTTAGGGAGCTCAGAAAACAACTCAATGAACACAAAGAATATATGTCCAAGGAAATTGAAACAATAAAAACAAATCAAACAGAGTTGAAAAACTCAAATCACAAGCTGAAAAATGAAGTAACAAGCTTAGCTAATAGAACAGGTCAGATAGAAGAGAGGATTAGTGAAATAGAAGACAAGCAACTTGAGGCACAACAGAGAGAAGAAGAAAGAGACTCAAAAATTAAAAAAAAATGAGATAGCCCTACAAGAATTATCTGACTCCATCAAAAAGAATACCATAAGAATAATAGGTATATCAGAGGGAGAAGAGAGAGAAAATGGAATGGAGAACATACTCAAACAAATAATAGATGAGAACTTCTCAAGCCTGTGGAAAGAACTAAAGCCTCAAGTTCAAGAAGCAAACAGAACTCTGAGTTTTCTTAACCCCAACAAACCTACTCCAAGGCATATCATAATGAAATTGACACAAACCAACAGCAAAGAAAAAATTCTCAAGGCAGCCAGGGAAAAGAAGAGTATAACATATAAAGGAAGGCCCATTAGATTATCATCAGATTTCTCAGCAGAAACTCTACAAGCTAGAAGAGAGTGGACCCCAATATTTAAAGTCCTGAAAGAGAGGAACTTTCAGCCACGAATACTATACCCATCAAAGCTATCCTTCAAATATGAAGGAGAAATAAAAACATTCACAGATACAGAAAAGATGAGGGAATTTATCATCAGAAAACCCCCATTCAAGGAATCACTAAAGGGGGTTCTCCAATCAGATACAAAGAACAAAAAAAAAACAAGGCCACAACTAAAAGCTCCAAGAAGAACACAATAAAACCAAATTTAAACTGTAACAACAACAAAAAGAAACGGGGGGAGAAGATGGAGATTAACAATAGCAAAGGACGATGGAGTGCAAAGGTACTCACAAAATAGTTTGCTATAACGAACAGGGTAGGAACCCTTTTCATTACTTAAAGGTAACCACCATTGAAAAAACCACCACAAAAACACATGAGATAAAAAAGATAGCAACAGAGGAAAGATGTATGGAATACAACCAAATCAAAACAAAAGATAGAAAAACGAAAGAGGCCTGACCTGTGGTGGCGCAGTGGATAAAGAATCAACCTGGAAATGCTGAGGTCGCCAGTTTGAAACCCTGGGCTTGCCTGGTCAAGGCACATATGGGAGTTAAAGCTTCCAGCTCCTCCCCCCCTTCTATCTCTGTCTCTCCTCTATCTCTCTGTCTCTCCCTCTCCTCCCTAAAATGAATAATAATAAAAAAGAAAAACGAAAGAGAAGGATCAAACAAGACACAAAACTATCAGAAAGCAAGATATAAAATGGTAATAGCGAACTCACAAGTGTCAATAATTACTCTAAATGTAAATGGATTAAACTCACCAATTAAAAGGCACAGAGTAGCAGAATGGATTAAAAAAGAAAATCCAACTGTATGCTGCTTACAGGAAACTCATCTAAGTAACAAGGATAAAAACAAATTCAAAGTGAAAGGCTGGAAAACAATACTCCAAGCAAATAACATCCAAAAAAAAGCAGGCGTAGCAATAATCATATCTGATAATGCTGACTACAAGACAGCAAAAGAACTCAGAGACAAAAATGGCCATTTCATAATGGCTAAGGGGACACTGAATCAAGAAGACATAACAATTCTTAATATATATGCACCAAACCAAGGAGCACCAAAATGTATAAGACAGCTACTTATTGACCTTAAAACAAAAACTGACAAAAATACAATCATACTTGGAGACCTCAATACACCGCTGATGGCTCTAGATCGGTCAACCAAACAGAGAATCAACAAAGACATAGTGGCCTTAAACAAAACACTAGAGCACCTGGATATGATAGACATCTACAGGACATTTCATCCCAAAGTGACTGAGTATACATTTTTCTCCAGTGTACATGGATTAGTCTCAAGAATTGACCATATGTTGGGCCACAAAAACAACATCAGCAAATACAGAAAAATTGAAGTTGTACCAAGCATATTTTCTGATCATAAAGCCTTGAAACTAGAATTCAACTGCAAAAAAAAGGAAAAAAATCCCACAAAAATGTGGAAACTAAACAACATACTTTTAAAAAATGAATGGGTCAAAGAAGAAATAAGTGCAGAGATCAAAAGATATATACAGACAAATGAAAATGACAATACGACATATCAGAATCTATGGGATGCAGCAAAAGCAGTGACAAGAGGGAAGTTCATATCACTTTAGGCATATATGAACAAACAAGAGTGAACCACTTAACTTCACACCTTAAGGAACTAGAAAAAGAAGAACAAAGACAACCCAAAACCAGCCGAAGAAAGGAGATAATAAAAATCAGAGCAGAAATAAATGAAATAAAGAACAGAAAAAGTATAAAAAAAATTAGGGAGTGACGTCACGGAAATGGCGCCGTGAGCAGCGCGCGTCCGACAGATCTCCCCTAAATCACAACAAATTTATCAACTAGAAACAGAACAATTTATCCTCGGAGCATTCCGGAGTTCCACACAAACTGAAAGTGAAAGGACTGTTATCACTTGAATCTGAGAGACGAGGGTGTGGAGGAAGCTACCGCAGGGACGTTCATTCAAGCCGCGAGGGAGTGCGCCTGTGGTGAGTCAGCCCACACTCGGGAGCCGTGAGAAGCCGCAGGCATGCGCCCGGTCGGGTTGCAGAGCGAGCACCGCCCACACTCCGGAGAGGCGAGCAGCCACCGGCGTGCCCGGTCCGGTTGCAGAGCGAGCACCACCCACACTCGGGAGCCGCGAGCAGCCGCTGGCGCGCACCCGGTACGGTTGCAGAGCGAGCACCGCTAATGTTCCCAGCAGCCCGCGCACTGCGAGTGAGAGTCGCCAGCCACCGGTGCCCGGAGCACCCCATTCGCATGCGTGCCCTGGGCATTCCACGCGCCCAGAGTGCCCTCCTGGCAGGCCGCCAGCGGAAGGGCGAGCGGGAGAGGCACCAGGGTGGTCTTCCCTATTTGGGAGATTCTCTCCGTGGGCGGGGCACCTCACCCAGCCATTCAAGCTAACAATCAAGCGTTGGGGGAGGGGCGCGCGCAGGCAGCCTAAAATACCTTCGGAAGCACAGCTGCAACCCAGTGACTGAAATTAGCTTAACCCATGAAATCTGCGCACCCTCGGTTCTAATTGATAAGATCTCTCTGAGTTCAGCGACCCAAGACAAGAGGCGTGATATTTTTTAGTGCCTCTCGCTAAAGGGGCGGGGGCAACTTCTGATTGATAGAGCCTCCATATTCAGGGATAAATGCTAACAAGAAGGACTTGGCAGATAATAAGATCTATACTACACTAGTCGCAAGCAGAGACTAGTGCCTCTTCTTCCCAGCCAAAACAGGCTACAAAGTGTGGAAAGCCTGGGTTGAGAGGTCCAAATGAATGATAGGCGCTGAACAGTCACCTTGACAACAACTGACTCCCACCCCCGCCTGATTACACTGGAGGCCCTGACTGCCAGAGCCTTTCCCAAAGCCTTGCACTGAGTGGGGATAGAGCAGGGATTTCCCAGCTCTTTGAGCCTCTTACTCCCCAGGCAGAAGCAGTTGCAGCCTTATAGCTGGATCACCAGGCTGCTAATTCAGGAAGGGGGGACTAGGAGAGAGAATCCAGGAAAGCAAACTCTCTCATCGTTGGACCCTGCAAACACCAACAAGCATTGACTACCAGCAAGACTAAAGCCAATTATATGACATTGCCATAGAATCCCATCAACTGCAAATCCCTACCTAAGTGTGACACAGGGGCAGAGCCTGGGGAACAGAGTCACCGACCAGGAAGAGGGAGAGAAAAAAAAAAAGGAAGAAGTTAACCTCTCAAAATCAAGAAAAATCCACAGACTTTACAACTTGTTCCACTAATTTTTTTTTTGTTGTTGTTTGTTTCTTCTATCTTATTGCCTTTATTTCCTCCACCTCGGTCCTTCTATTCTCTGCCCATCTTATACTTCCCTTTTCTTGAACTACACTACCCATGAGTGTTACATTTTATTTCTCTTCTTCATCCTCACCCTCCTTTAAGGTTATATATACTCCAAAACACTTAACTCTCACTCTCTCCTCTTTTGTTTTTTTTTTGTTTGTTTGTTTTGCTTTATTTTGTTTTTTCTCTTGCTTTTTATATTCCTTCCTTCGTTTTTCTCTTTTTCTTATTTTTTCCTTTCTATTCGTTTTTTCTTTTCTCGTTTTACTTTCCTCCCATTTAATCCTCAATCACGAACAAATTAGTTAATTTGGGACTCAAGGCTTTTTTTGGCTTTATTTTTCTTTTTTGCTTTTGTTTTTGTTTTTTTCTTGTTTGTTTATTTTTGTGGCATTTTGGGTCCTCCCAACCCAAGGTCTCCATTGTATTTAGTCTTCGCTCCACTTAATACAACAGAGTTTTACTTATTATTTTTATTTTTTTCTTCTTTATTATTCTTTTTTTGGTCCTTTTTTCTGGTTCCCTCTTATCCCTCTCATTATATCTCTTAGTTGACCATCACTTACAAGCAAATCATCTTATGCTTGTCTAAAATTTTCTTCCATTTTTTTTTTTTTTTTTTTTGCATTTAGTAGGTCCCTACTCCCTTTTTTTGCCCCTTGAACTCTTCACCCCAAATCAGGCCCTCCATTATAGGCACGATATTTCCCTGAGGAGGGGAGAGGAGGGAAAGAGAAGAAAGAAAAAAGGGGGAAATAATAAATTATTACTGTTTTTTTTGTGTGGGGTGTTTTACCTTTTTTTTTTTTTTTTTACTTTTTATTCTTTATTAATTCTAATTAGTGCTATCAACAAGACCACCCTCAGATGGCAATAAGAAAGAGGAAATCGAATATTATGGATACAAAAGAAAGAGAGGTAACACAAATAGATGTGGAAAAATCTATGGAGAAAAGACTTAACATATTGGAAGCCTTGGAGCTAAATGACAGAGAATTTAAAATAGAAATCTTAAAAATACTCAGAGATATACAAGAAAACACAGAAAGGCAATATAGGGAGATCAGAAAACAACTCAATGAACACAAAGAATATATTACCAAGGAAATTGAAACTATTAAAACAAATCAAACAGAAATGAAAAACTCAATTCACGAGCTGAAAAACGAGGTAACAAGCTTAGCTAACAGAACAGCCAAGATTGAGGATCGGATTAGTGAAATAGAATACAAACAACTTGAGGCACAACAGAGAGAAGAAGAAAGAGACTCAAAAATAATAAAAAACGAGAAAGCCCTACAGGAATTGTCTGACTCCATCAGAAAGAATAACATAAGAATAATAGGTATATCAGAGGGAGAAGAGAAAGAAAATGGAATGGAGAATATACTCAAACAAATAATAGACGAGAACTTCCCAAGCCTGTGGAAAGAACTAAAGCCTCAAATTCAAGAAGCAAACAGAACACCGAGTTTTCTTAACCCCAACAAACCCACTCCAAGGCACATCATAATAAAGATGACACAAATCAATGACAAAGAAAAAATTCTCAAGGCAGCCAGGGAAAAGAAGAGTACAACATATAAAGGAAGGCCTATTGGATTATCATCAGATTTCTCAGCAGAAACTCTACAAGCTAGAAGAGAGTGGACCCCAATATTTAAAGCCCTGAAAGAGAGGAACTTTCAGCCAAGAATACTATACCCATCAAAGCTATCCTTCAAGTATGAAGGAGATATAAAAAAATTCACAAATACAGAAAAGATGAGAGAATTTATCAACAGAAAGCCCCCACTCCAGGAAATACTAAAGGGGGTTTTCCAACCAGATTCAAAGAACAAAAGAAAACAACACCACAAGTAACAGGTCCACCAAGAACACAATAAAACCAAACTTAAACTGTGACAACAAAGGAAAAAAAGGGGGGAGAGGATGGAGATTAACAGTATCAAAGGACGATGAAGTACAGAAATACTTATAAGATAGGGTACTACAATGAATATGGTAGGTACCCTTTTCATTACTTAATGGTAACCACCCTTGAAAAAACCACCACAAAAACACTTGACTTAAAAAAGGTAGCAACAGAGGAAAGAAGTATGGAACACAAACAAACAAAAACAAATGATAGAAAAACAAAAGAGAAGAATCAAACTAGATACAAAACTAACAGAAAGCAATTTATAAAATGGCAGTAGGGAACCCACAAGTGTCAATAATTACACTAAATGTAAATGGATTAAACTTACCAATAAAAAGACACAGAGTAGCAGAATGGATTAAAAAAGAAAATCCAACTATATGCTGCCTACAAGAAACACATCTAAGCAACAAGGATAAAAACAAATTCAAAGTGAAAGGCTGGAAAACAATACTCCAAGCAAACAACACCCAAAAAAAAGCAGGTGTAGCAATACTCATATCTAATAATGCTGACTACAAGACAGAAAAAGTACTCAGAGACAAAAATGGTCATTTCATAATGATTAAGGGGAAGTTGAATCAAGAAGACATAACAATCCTTAATATATATGCACCAAACCAAGGAGCACCAAAATGTATAAGACAGCTACTTATTGACCTTAAAACAAAAACTAACAAAAATACAATCATACTTGGAGACCTCAATACACCGCTGATGGCTCTAGATCGGTCATCCAAACAGAGAATCAATAAAGATATAGTGGCCTTAAATGAAATACTAGAACACCTGGATATGATAGACATCTACAGGACACTTCATCCCAAAGCGACAGAGTATACATTTTTCTCTAGTGTACATGGAACATTCTCAAGAATTGACCATATGTTGGGCCACAAAGACAATATCAACAAATTTAGAAAAAATGAAATTGTACCAAGCATATTTTCTGATCATAAAGCCTTGAAACTAGAATTCAACTGCAAAAAAGAGGGGGAAAAACCCACAAAATTGTGGAAACTAAACAACATACTTCTAAAAAATGAATGGGTCAAAGAAGAAATACGCGCAGAGATCAAAAGATATATACAGACAAATGAAAATGAAAATACGACATATCAGAATCTCTGGGATGCAGCAAAAGCAGTAATAAGAGGAAAGTTCATATCACTTCAGGCCTATATGAACAAACAAGAGAGAGCCGAAGTAAACCACTTAACTTCACACTTTAAGGAACTAGAAAAAGAAGAACAAAGACAACCGAAAACCAGCCAAAGAAAGGAGATAATAAAAATGAGAGCAGAAATAAATGAAATAGAGAGCAGAAAAACTATAGAAAAAATCAATAAAACAAGGAGCTGGTTCTTTGAAAAGATCAACAAAATTGACAAACCCTTGGCAAGACTCACCAAGGAAAAAAGGCACAGGACTCAAATAAATAAAATCCAAAATGAAAGAGGAGAGATCACCACAGACATCATAGATATACAAAGAATTATTGTAGAATACTATGAAAAATTATATGCCACCAAATACAACAATCTAGAAGAAATGGATAAATTCCCAGAACAATACAACCTTCTTACACTGAGTCATGAAGAAGCAGAAAGCCTAAACAGACCAATCAGCAGGGAGGAAATAGAAAAAACTATTAAAAACCTCCCCAAAAATAAAAGTCCAGGCCCAGACGGTTATACTAGTGAATTCTATCAAACATTCAAAGAAGACTTGGTTCCTATTCTACTCAAAGTCTTCCAAAAAATTGAAGAAGAAGCAATACTTCCAAACACATTTTATGAGGCCAACATAACCCTCATACCAAAACCTGGCAAGGATGGCACAAAGAAAGAAAACTACAGACCAATATCTCTAATGAATATAGATGCTAAAATACTAAACAAAATACTGGCAAACCAAATACAACAACATATTAAAAAAATAATACATCATGATCAAGTAGGATTCATCTCATAATCTCAAGGATGGTTCAACATACGCAAAACGGTTAACGTAATACACCATATCAACAAAACAAAGAACAAAAACCACATGATCTTATCAATAGATGCAGAAAAGGCTTTTGATAAAATACAACACAATTTTATGTTTAAGACTCTCAACAAAATGGGTATAGAAGGAAAATATCTCAACATGATAAAGGCCATATATGATAAACCAGCAGCCAACATCATATTAAACGGCATAAAACTGAGGACTTTCTACTTTAAATCAGGAACAAGACAGGGTTGTCCACTCTCTCCACTCTTATTTAACGTGGTGCTAGAAGTTCTGGTCAGAGCAATCAGACAAGACAAAGAAATAAAAGGCATCCATATCGGAAAAGAAGAAGTAAAGGTATCACTTTTTGCTGATGATATGATCCTATACATCGAAAACCCAAAGGACTCCACAAAAAGATTATTAGAAACAATAAACCAATACAGTAAGGTCGCAGGATACAAAATTAACATACAAAAGTCCAAAGCCTTTCTATATGCCAACAATGAAATATTAGAAAACGAACTCAAAAAAATAATCCCCTTCACGATTGCAACAAAAAAAATAAAATACCTAGAAATAAACATAACAAAGAATGTAAAGGACCCATTTAATGAAAATTACAAAGCATTGTTAAGGGAAATCGAAAAAGATACAATAAAATGGGAAAATATTCCTTGTTCTTGGATAGGAAGAATAAATATAATCAAAATGGCCATATTACCCAAAGCAATATACAAATTTAATGCAATTCCCATCAAAATCCCTATGAGATTTTTTAAAGAAATGGAACAAAAAATCATCAGATTTATATGGAACTATAAAAAACCCCGAATAGCCAAAACAATCCTAAGGAAAAAGCATGAAGCTGGGGGCATTACAATACCTGACTTTAAACTATATTATAGGGCCACGATAATCAAAACAGCATGGTATTGGCAGAAAAATAGACACTCAGACCAATAGAACAGAATAGAAAACCCAGAAATAAAACCACATATATATAGTCAAATAATCTTTGATAAAGGGGCCAACAACACACAATGGAGAAAAGAAAGCCTCTTCAACAAATGGTGTTGGGAAAACTGGAAAGCCACATGCAAAAGAATGAAACTCGACTACAGCCTGTCCCCGTGTACTAAAATTAATTCAAAATGGATCAAAGACCTAAATATAAGACCTGAAACAATAAAGTACATAGAAGAAGACATAGGTACTAAAATCATGGATCTGGGTTCTAAGGAACATTTTATGAACTTGACTCCAATGGCAAGAGAAGTGAAGGCAAAGATAAATGAATGGGACTACATCAGAATAAAAAGTTTTTGCTCAGCAAGAGAAACTGATAACAAAATAAACAGACAGCCAACTAAATGGGAAATGATATTTTCAAACAACAGCTCAGATAAGGGCCTAATATCCAAAATTTACAAAGAACTCATAAAACTCAACAACAAACAAACAAACAATCCCATAAAAAAATGGGAAGAGGACATGAACAGACACTTCTCCCAGGAAGAGGTACAAATGGCCAACAGATATATGAAAAGATGCTCAGCTTCATTAGTTATTAGAGAAATGCAAATCAAAACTACAATGAGATACCACCTCACCCCTGTTAGATTAGCTATTATCAACAAGACGGGTAATAGCAAATGTTGGAGGGGCTGTGGAGAAAAAGGAACCCTCATCCACTGTTGGTGGGACTGTAAAGTAGTACAACCATTATGGAGGAAAGTATGGTGGTTCCTCAAAAAACTGCAAATAGAACTACCTTATGACCCAGCAATCCCTCTACTGGGTATATACCCCAAAACCTCAGAAACATTGATACGTGAAGACACATGTAGCCCCATGTTCATTGCAGCACTGTTCACAGTGGCCAAGACATGGAAACAACCAAAAAGCCCTTCAATAGAAAACTGGATAAAGAAGATGTGGCACATATACACTATGGAATACTACTCAGCCATAAGAAATGATGACATCAGATCATTTACAGCAAAATGGTGGGATCTTGATAACATTATAAGGAGTGAAATAAGTAAATCAGAAAAAAACAAGAACTACATGATTCCATACATTGGTGGAACATAAAAAATGAGACTAAGAGACATGGACAAGAGTGTGGTGGTTACCAGGGGTGGGGGGAGGGAGGACATGGGAGGGAGGGAGGGAGAGAGTTAGGGGGAGGGGGAGGGGCACAGAGAACTAGATAGAGGGTGGCATTGGACAATCTGACTTTAGGCGAGGGGTACGCAACATAATTTAATGACAAAATAACCTAGACATGTTTTCTTTGAATATATGTACCCTGATTTATTAATGTCATCCCATTACCATTAATAAAAATTTATTTAAAAAAAAAAAAGAAAAGAAAAAATTAATAGAACAAGGAGCTGGTTCTTTGAAAACATCAACAAAATTGACAAACCCTTGGCAAGACTTACCAAGGAAAAAAGAGAAAAAACTCATATAAACAAAATCCAAAATTAAAGAGGAGAAATCACCACGGACACCATAGATATACAAAGAATTATTGTAGAATACTATGAAAAACTTTATGCCACTAAATTCAACAACCTAGAAGAAATGGATAAATTCCGAGAACAATACAACCTTCCTAGACTGAGTCAAGAAGAAGCAGAAAGCCTAAACAGACCTATTAGTAGAGAAGAAATAGAAAAAAACATTAAAAACCTCCCCAAAAATAAAAGTCCAGGCCCTGATGGTTATACCAGCGAATTTTATTAAACATTCAGAGAAGACTTGGTTCCTATTCTACTCAAAGTCTTCCAAAAAATTGAAGAAGAAGCAATACTTCCAAACATATTTTATGAGGCCAAAATAACCCTCATACCAAAACCAGGCAAGAGTGACACAAAAGAAGAAAACTACAGACCAATATCTCTAATGAATACAGATGCTAAAATACTAAACAAAATACTAGCAAATCAAATACAACAACATATTTAAAAAATAATGCATCATGATCAAGTGGGATTCATCCCAGAATCTCAAGGATGGTTCAACATACGTAAAACAGTTAACGTAATACAGCATATCAATAAAACAAAGAACAAAAACCACATGATCTTATCAATAGACGCGGAAAAGACTTTTGATAAAACACAACAACAATTTTATGTTTAAGACTCTCAACAAAATGGGTATAGAAGGAAAATATCTCAACATGATAAAGGCCATATATGATAAACCATCAGCTAACATCATATTAAATGGCACTAAACTGAAGGCTTTCCCCCTTAAATCAGGAACAAGACAGGGTTGTCCACTCTCTCCACTCTTATTTAATGTGGTACTAGAGGTTCTAGCCAGAGCAATCAGACAGGACAAAGAAATAAAAGGCATCCATATTGGAAAAGAAAAAGTAAAGGTATCACTTTTTGCAGATGATATGATCCTATATATCGAAAACCCCAAAGAATCCACAAAAAGACTACTAGAAACAATAAGCCAATACAGTAAGGTCGCAGGATACAAAATTAACATACAGAAGTCAATAGCCTTTTTATATGCCAACAATGAAACAATTGAGAACGAACTCAAAAGAATAATCCCCTTCACGATTGCAACAACAACAAAAAAATACTTAGGAATAAACATAACAAAGAATGTAAAGGGCTTATATAATGAAAACTATAAACCATTGTTAAGGGAAATCGAAAAAGATATAATGAGATGGAAGAATATAACTTGTTCTTGGTTAGGAAGAATAAATATAATCAAGATGGCTATATTACCCAAAGCAATATACAAATTTAATGCAATTTCCATCAAACTTCCAATGACACTTTTTAAAGAAATAGAACAAAAAATCATCAGATTTATATGGAACTATAAAAAACTCCGAATAGCCAAAGCAATCCTAAAGAAAAAGAATGAAGCTGGGGGCATTACAATACCTGACTTCAAACTCTATTATAGGGCCACGACAATCAAAACAGCATGGTATTGGCAGAAAAATAGACACTCAGACCAATAGAACAGAATAGAAAACCCAGAAATAAAACCACATATATATAGTCAAATAATTTTTGATAAAGGGGCCAACAACACACAATGGAGAAAAGAAAGCCTCTTCAATAAATGGTGCTGGGAAAACTGGAAAGCCACATGCAAAAGAATGAAACTGGACTACAGTTTGTCCCCCTGTACTAAAATTAACTCAAAATGGATCAAAGATCTAAACATAAGACCTGAAACAATTAAGTACATAGAAGAAGACATAGGTACTCAACTCATGGATCTGGGTTTTAAAGAGCATTTTATGAATTTGACTCCACAGGCAAGAGAAGTGAAGGCAAAAATTAATGAATGGGACTACATCAGACTAAGAAGTTTTTGCTCAGCAAGAGAAACTGATAACAAAATAAACAGACAGCCAACTAAATGGGAAATGATATTTTCAAACAACAGCTCAGATAAGGGCCTAATATCCAAAATATACAAAGAACTCATAAAACTCAACAACAAACAAACAAACAATCCAATAAAAAAATGGGAAGAGGATATGAACAGACACTTCTCCCAGGAAGAAATACAAATGGCCAGCAGATATATGAAAAGATGCTCATTTTCTTTAGCTATTAGAGAAATGCAAATCAAAACTGCAATGAGATACCACCTCACACCTGTTTGATTAGCTATTATTAGCAAGACAGGTAATAGCAAATGTTGGAGAGGCTGTGGAGAAAAAGGAACCCTCATCCACTGTTGGTGGGAATGTAAAGTAGTACAACCATTATGGAGGAAAGTATGGTTATGGTGGTTCCTCAAAAAACTGAAAACAGAACTACCTTATGACCCAGCAATCCCTCTACTGGGTATATATCCCAAAAACTCAGAAACATTGATACGTAAAGACACATGCAGCCCCATGTTTATTGCAGCATTGTTCACAGTGGCCAGGACATGGAAACAACCAAAAAGCCCATCAATAGATGACTGGATAAAGAAGATGTGGCACATATACACTATGGAATACTACTCAGCCATAAGAAATGATGACATTGGATCATTTACAGCAAAATGGTGGGATCTTGATAACATGATACGAAGCAAAATAAGTAAATCAGAAAAAACCAGGAACTGCATTATTCCATAGGTAGGTGGGACACAAAAGTGAAACTAAGAGAAATTGATAAGAGTGTGGTGGTTACGAGGGGGAGGGGGGAAAGGGAGAGGGAAAGGGGGAGGGGGAGGGGCACAAGGAAAACTAGATAGAAGGTGACAGAGGACAATCTGACTTTGGGTATGCAACATAATTGAATGACAAGATAACCTGGACTTGTTATCTTTGAATATATGTATCCTGATTTATTGATGTCGCCCCATTAAAAAAATAAAATTATTTTAGAAAAAAAGAAATCTGAAAACTTGTTTTATATCTTTTATATCAGATTGAATTTCAAAATTGTAAATTTTCACAATTTCTCATGAGATATTATGCAAGTTATTAAACTAGTAGAGAAAATAGTATTTTACTCAAGTTACGGATATAAATTTATCAAGTGATCAATCTATTATTACTAATATAGATTTATATAGCAGTGACTGTACTGGTTAGTCATCAATAGATGGAAATGTATCATTATGCTTCTGGAGCTAAATGAAAATTAAGTATGCCAAGAAAATAGTGCACATAATAGGATGCTACTGTAAAATGATTATTAATTATTAACAAAAACAGCCTATCATTTTCACTTCATGCTGAATCTAACTAATGCTCATTACTTGAGGGTCTGGACTGTGTCCCCAGGGGTCCCTCCTATAAGCTCAGAAACACAGAGTCATCATCAGCCACTGAAAACCAGATGGGGAGCACATTCACATGAAAGGAATGGTGTGACTAGTGAGGTAGGGTAAAGAAGATGTATGCATAAGAGAGTTGCCCCGTGTTGGCATCAGAACCTGAGCCCTGAGTGTGCAGGGCACTTGTGTAAGAGTGTGACCAAAGCCACCACACAAGAATGGGGTAAAGGGGTTGGCCACAAGGACCGCACTTCCCTGTAGGGTGCATAGCTCAAGGAGGGCATTTTTCAGGTCACTTCAAATGGAGGAGCACAAGGTATCCATTTGTGTGGACTGATGATGGCTTCTGAAACAGGAACCATACGAGTCCATGCCCTACATGCTAGGTGTCACTAGAGGAACTTGAAACCGGTGACACCCTGATGGAACCAAAGTAGCAACAAACCTTTAAGACAATGCAAGTTCATCTAAATTAATGCAAATCCCTGTTCCAAAGAGGTAAAAATGGGCATGTACATTTGCTAGGATATGAAATGCTACCTTATATCTGCTCTCTCTTGGACATTACCCACTTTTCCACCAAAGACTATGAGGCATATGAAAACAAAACAAAAAACAACTATGCAGAGACAAAGCAGTTTGCATAACCAGACTCGGTGATGACACAAATGTGGGAACTATCTATTACCAAATTTTAATAACTATAACTTATTTATTAAAAGTTCTGATGGAAAAGATAGACATCATGTGATCATTTCCATGATAAACTAAAAGAATCAGATGTTAGTGATACAATAAAAATGACACACACATGCACAAACATACAAGCACACACATACAATAAAGATGAATAAACTTTTAAAGTGATTGATTAGACTAGGTACCATCTCTAAACTTGAAGAACAGTTTATAGAAAGTATCTAAACTAAGGCAATAAGCAAAAAGAAAAAAAAAGAGTGGGGAAAAACTGGAGAGCATATACCACCATTTGGACAATAACAAATGGATACGCAGTATTCAGTCTCAGAAGGAGAAGAATGTTAAAACAGGCCAGGAGAAGCACATGGAGGAATACCAAGTGAGAAGTTTCCCAATTAATGACAAATACTTAACCATAGACCTAAGAACCTTAAACAATACCAAAAAAATCCCTGGATACTCCTCTTTTCTCTGAAAGACCTCCCCCCCCCCACCAGATGCATACATTTAGGCATATCCAATTCACACTTCACAAACCAAAGACAAAGAAAAAAAATTCAAAAATACAAAGATAATAGAACAGAGGATTTTACTGCAACACCTGCAGCACAGGAAGGCTGAGAATAAACAGGCTTCCCACAAACATTCAAGAAGAATGATGGGCTACACAGAAGGCTGAAAGGAAACGAGACTGTCAAACCAAGATCTATACGCAGCGAAAACACTCACTCCCCACCAAATGAATGAAAAATCAGCTTTTCCAACAAACAAATACATAGAGATTTATTGTTAGTAGACTAATTCTAAAATATCCGTCAAAGGAGCCTGTTCAGGAAGAAGTCGTATCATATCAATCAGATGTTCAGAATTACACAAAGCAACAAAGATTGTTGGAAAATGTGAAAATGAGGATAAAATAAATTTTCTTTCTTGCTAATAGCTCCACAAACAGATGACTAAAGAATTGGTATAACAAAGTATTTTGAATTTATAACATATGTAAAAATAAAATATATGCTAACAATAGGACAAAAGGCAGAAAAGAAATATTAGGAACAAACTCTATTTGAGTTTATTTTTTTTAATGTTACCTCACATAATCTGATAGTACTTAGAGAAAGACTGACATTAATTAAGAATGTGTGTTGGCCCTGGCTGGTTGGCACAGTGGTAGACCATCAGCCTGGCATGTGGTCCCGGGTTCAATTCCTGACCAGGGCACAAAGGAGAAGTGCCCAACTGCTTCTCCAACTGTCCTCCTCTACTTTCTCTCTGTCTCTCTCTTCTCCTCCTGCAGCCAAGGCTCCATTGGAGCAAAGTTGGCCCAGGTGCTGAGGATGGCTCTATGGCCTCTGCCTCAGGCATTACAATGGCTCCAGTTGCAATGGAACAATGCCCCAGATGGACAGAGCATCGCCCCCTGGTGGGCTTTGTAAGCCATAGATTAACCACTAAAAGTTTTCAATATAAATAATCAAAAGCCAGTTATAGCTGAATTAAAAAAACATGTCTAGAATGTTAAAGAATCTGAGTGAGATTTTACCATACTTGTAAACTAATAAGTTTGCCAGCCAGTGTTTGGGATCTGGTAGAAGGCAGAGGCAAAGGAAAATTTTTAGCTCATATAACTTATAACACTAAAGTGGTTGGCTTTTTTCTCACTGTACTGGGAAGTCCAAGAGCCACGCACTGGTGAGAGTGTCTGGAAAGAGCCCCCTACTTGGGAAAGGGACAGTCACCTTCTCTTTGTGTCCTCACATGGCAGGAAGAGAGAAAGCTTTCTGGTATCTCTTCTTACAAGGACACTAATGCATCAGAGGGTTCTGCCCTCATTGACCTGATTACCTCCTGACGGTCCATCTATAAATACCAGCACCTTGGGGATTAGGATTTTAACACATGGATTTTGGGGAGACACAGACATTCAGTCTATAGCACTATCCTTCAAGCCTCAATGTCCACAGGGCAAGGTGTTAAGTGTCATTTAAGGCCCATCTGTTAAAAGAAGGCTACAGTCTAAACAACCCAAACTCTATGTTGAGAAAAAACAATATTCTTATTATGCTTGATAATGTGGGCACAGAGGAAGCTACTTTCTCTGTCCTCCTACACAAATATGCTTGAAAGAACAGCAAAGAAGGAGAGTGGTCAGATCCTTTGTTTATAAGATCTGCAGAAATGCTAGAGACACGGGAAAGGTTTTCTCTTAACAACAAACAGCAACACTTCCAATTAACCAAGAGAATTAAATAACAACAACAACAAAATAAAGGACAAATCAAAAAGTATACAATAACTAGTGAGGTCATACATTTCAACGTGCTATCTGTAAGAAACATCCTTCAAACATGAGGATGGATGAAAAATTAATGGAGGCAGAAGGTGCAACACAAACTCCAACCAAAAGAAAGCTGATGCATCTACATTAATGACCTCGGAACAAGCAACATAATCAGCGAGAAAGGCAGAAGTTGCATAACTGAAAAGCTAGCCATTCTCAAAGAAGGCATAGCGGTCTTCACCGTGAATGCATCCCACAGAGATTTGAAACACACAAAACAAAAGCTGATCGAGGTGAAAGGAGAAATAGACATATCCACAAATAGTTTACAATATGCTACTTTCAGCAACTGGTGCAGTCATTCAGACAAAAATGTGTAAGTGTACAATGATCTGAATATACTACTGGCCACCTTGACATTTCTCCCAGGGACAGAGTAAGCCAACCCACAACACAGAACACACATTCTTATCACGTATGGCTGGAATATCTACCAAGAGAAAACATATTTTTGGAGAGAAAACATATTTTTGACAAAAAAAAAGAAAGAAAAGAAAGGCAAATTTAAAAGAAGAGAAACCATGCAAGTTACGCTCTCAGAGCATGATGAAATTTAACTAAAATTTAGTAACAGCAAGATAACCAAAAAAGCTCCAAATATATGGAAATTAAATTACACACTTTTAAAGAACTCATAGATCAAAGAGAAGGTTTAACAGCCAAGTTATCAAAACATTCGCTGGAATGAAAATGAAGTGTAACAGGGATTACATGCCAAAGTATTTTCCTAGGAGGATACGAGGAACTTGTGTACCAGGCAACCCAAAGGCCACTCAAAAGCCCATCAGGGGTATCAGTGGTAATAAGTACACGGTGCTAAGTCCGCACAATCAATCCTACCTAGCAATAAAAAGAGTAAAGTACTTATCAGGTTGAAATAATGAACGAAAGCAAATATGGTTAGAGAAAGAAGCCAGGACAATAGATTTCACCACATAGCATTTTTATAAAATTCTAGGAAATACAGTGTATTGCATCAGAAGGAAAGCAATGCTGACCTGGTAATTGGAGGGGATTTCTTCTGGGGTGATGGAACGCTTTTGAGGGTGATGGACATGTAAGTTGTTTCTAATTTGTGATGATGGTGCAGGTGTATAAACATTTGAAACTACAAACTTCCAATCTATGCAGTTTATTTTATGCTAATTGTACTTCAGAAAAGTGTTAAAATAAGTTACTAAATAAATAAGCATGCTTTTAAGTAAATCAAATCCTTTATTTTGTTTCCCATTTAACCTATCTGAAATCAGGGTGGTCTTATAATGGATGACATGATATGTGGCCAGTTACTAAATTCCATTCTCTCAGCTCCAAACCTGTCCTGTTTCTGCTTGATATTAAAATGAGGGCTCCTTAAACCACATTGTTGTTTTATAAGTCATGTCATATTATGATTTGTCAACAGCATGACATAGAACAGGGGTCGGAAACCTATGGCTCGCGGGCCAGATGTGGCTCTTTTGATGGCTGCATCTGGCTCACAGAAAAATCTTTAATAAAATAAATAATAACATTAAAAATATAAAACATTCTCATATATTTCAATCCATTCATTTCCTACAGCTTATGTTCATGGTTGCGTGTGGCTAGAGCCAATCACAGCTGTCCTCCGGGACAACACCAAATTTTTATTGGATAATGCATAACGTACACAGGTCGTTGTATGGCTCTCAAGGAATTACATTTTAAAATATGTGGCGTTCATGGCTTTCTCAGCCAAAAAGGTTCCTGACCCCTGACATAGAAGAACCTCATACATTAACTAGAATTTGGGGGCAAGTTGATGTTCTCTCCTAGAGATCAGTATCATCTTTTGAAAACCATTGGTGGGTACCACGGCACATTGGTGATTTGAGCTTACATCATAGACTGTGTGTATCTGATCCACAAAATTATAATATTGGGTAAGTTTAGTAAGTATTATAGCATCAATGGAAATAGCATATAATAAAATTGGGCTCTAGAACGTCTAGGGCACAAGTCAGTTACGCAACCAGGTTGTTCAAACTCCTACAGTGACTATTGTGGCACTGAAAGTCCCATCTGTAGTCTCATGGTCCCCTTCTCTACAAACAGTTGATATAGGAGGGAAAAAAAACTAAAAAATATTTGGGTGTAGTTCAGAGATGGTTGGTCAAAATATACCAGCATTAATCTAAAAAAGGAAGGCTGGGTCTTCACAGTGTGACTCAACAGTGGCCTGAAAAAGAACGGTAACTTCAAGGTACATTCTTCAGGTAGGAAGTACACTGTACTTTGGATGTCCGGTCCTTTCTGGACTTAGAAATGGCCAGAAGGAATGATCTACATTGACTCCTGTGAGGTTAAGTCTCAGGCTCAATGTTGTGTGACTGGGAAAAATAAGGTTTGATTGGTGACTAAGAGATCTGGGGTAGAGTTGTCTGGTCGACTGCCTCAGCAAATGTAGAGAGCACAAGGTTTGCATCCAACATGAACACTAAAGGACATCCAGCCCGAGGAGGCTCTCAACACCCAGGACAGCAAGAAGCCTATTCTGTGAATGTGTCAGTCTCTATTACCAGCCACCTCGTGTGTGGTCACAGTCCATGTGCAAAGTGGCCATGGGGATGAGAACGAAGACCATGCAAGGAACTAATAGCAGAGCTGACCCTCACCAAGGACTATCTGGCTCATGCTTCATACCTAACCTGTCAACAGCAGAGATTAATACTGAGCTCCCACTATGACATCCTATCTTGGAGACAGACAGACATCGTTGATAAATAACATCGGGACCCTTCCACCCTGGAGGAGGCAGGGATTTGTTTGTAATGAAATAGGCAGGTAATCTGTACTTACCCTTCCCATGATGCTCTCTGCCAGCATGCATCATCGACAGGTGTGAGGAGTGTCTTATTTATGGTCGTGGTATCATGTGCAACATGTCTTCTGATCCAAAACCTTATGTCTGAGAAACCAGAAGGAGTCTTCTCTTCAGAAATGTGAGTCGCAGCCCTGTTGAGCGTCCTTGTGAAAATTTCTAAATTTCAATAATTCTAACTTTTCCCCATTGATTCTTGGCCATTTTTGCAGATATAGGTATATATATTCAATGTAATCTAAATTATAGTTACTTAATACCTTGAAGACAACTATATTTTCTCTGTTCAAGTAACTACAGTGGTTTCTGTTTTTCCCAAGGCCTTGATGGATATTATATTTTAATTAGTGTCATAGTTTTTTCCTTCTTTGTACACAAAATTATGCATCTTTAATTAATGGTAACTTAAGTTTTATGTAATAGGGGACTTAGCATAGTGATATCAATTTTATTTTGCATAGTCAATTGCTGACAGTAGTACAAAGTACAGTAATATTGGAATTAATTTAGTTATAATTATTTTGGCCAGGAAGTGATTATATGTATAATAAAAGATATGCAAGGGGAAAGGGGATAGATCTGAATTTGAAATTAACAAATTGTTTTTTTTTTATTTTCAATGTGTGATTTTTAAAAATATTTTTTGGACAAAAGCTAAATATATAACAAAAAAATTTTTAATTAAAATTTGCCAACCACAAAATTTATGTAAAGTAGTTTCTATCCACCAAAGAATCTTATTTTACAAATAAGAGTTAGTAGATAACTTTCATCTGTGATGTAAATATTAATCAATAGTAGTTTGTATTAATTTTGGTAATAAATTAAATTTTAGGGAGGCACATTATCCATTTCTGTCATCTACATATACATTTTATCTGGTGGAATAAACTAGTACTCTTCTAAGCAATAGCACAGCATAAAAATCTGCTTTTCTTAATGGGCTACAATATTACACTGAAAATGGGCACCCCTTAGGAAAGGTGAGCCTTTGATCATATTATTATGCATTTTCAAATGACAAATTTACCTTGAATTACCTGTTAATACATTATTCATTCAAAATTAAAATACCATTCATGAATTTTATAAAGTAAATGACTAGTCTTGTCCCAGAGCAGCAGACTCTGATACAATTAATTTACAAGTACATTTATGTTCTACTTTTTCCAACCCCATGCCTTGCCTTTGCCTTGCTTTGCCAAACAATTCAAAACGTGTAATAAAAGGTATGGTGTTACACCAATTATGCCCAAACAGTAATTACAGAAACTGACACAAAATCGTTGATTTGTAGGTGCCTATGCTTCTCTAATAGAGCTTGTTAATGAAACCGAGTTCTGTTCTGGAACATTGTTTAATGTCACACTATTTTATATTATGCTAAATTATTGTCAAACATAAAACAGGAAACAGCTTCTATGGAGTCTTAAATTAATCACACAACTATGTTGCAAACTTTTTGATTTGTGATTCAATACAAATTGGAGAAAATAAAATTGAGAGTAACACAATGTAATATGTGGGCATCTGGGTAAGTTGGCAAGTAAGTTGACGAATTGCAATACACAGGAAATTAAAATATGCAAATCTGAAAACATCTGCATCTTACAAAGCACTTTAAAGATCTGAAAATAAAATTAATAGCTAGTTTTGTTTAGGTTCCTTTTTTTGAACATTTTCTCAAATCAAATGTATATAGCAATACAAGTTGATTCATCTCATTGCATATTCCCTTTCAAATGGATATTTATTTTATTTTTATACATAACCAAAGTAGTATCTATACATAAGAGACAGTGTGAAAAATGAAGAGTATATCTAAATCTGACTAAGAACATATCTATACATGGATATGTTCCACCATGAATTGAGATTAAACCGAGATACAGTTTTGAGGTATACTTTCTTTCTAAAAATATATCATGCATGTTATTAATTGAATATTATTTTTTAATATTTTTAAATTAAAATATTATATTATTTTACAGAGGTGCTATAATTTGTGTACCCAAACTGATTTTATTAGACACTTAGATGCCATTGTTGAAAATCAGTGGTTATGTACTGAAAATTTTCAAATATTGTATGTATTTAAGGTGATCTTTTATAGATTAAGAATACATATTTGAGTGTTCTTTGTTTATATTTTTCCTATGATTAATAAATAGGAGCTATCCCCTCCCAGATTTTGCATACCTAAAATGTACCTCCATACAGTGTTAGAACATGAGAAAGAATTGGTATTGATATTTTGTATCCCAAACTTAAGTTTAATTTTATGTATGCTCTCTCAATGTCTCTTTTTCTTTACTATTGATTTTTAGCGATAGAAAAAGGAAAGGAAGGAGGGAAGGAGGGGAAGAGAGAGAGAGAGAAACATAGATTTGTTTTTCTATTTATTTATGCTGTCATTGGATGACTCTTGTATGTGTCCTGACCAGGGATCAAACACACAACATGACATGTTGGAACACCAATCTAACCAACTGAGCTACTGGACAGAGCCTCAACATCTCTTAACATTATTTGTCAAAAGAGGGATATATGAGGACATTTTAATATTTCTCCCATTAGAAAAAAATTTATTTAGCATAATATTAGAAATATGTATCTGAACATGATTTATTCATAAATACATATTTTTTTCATTAAATTAAAGCATATGTAGAAAACTGCCCATATCATAAGCAAACAGCTCAATTGTTCATCCCATCACCTAATTAAAACATTTTCCCATTTCATTTATTAAGAAATATGTTTGTAATACATGTCACATTCTCTTCAGCTGGACTCTTGAAAAGAAATTTTTATCTAATTTTATGCTATCAGAAAGCTGAAGATTCTTCTCCAGGCTATCGACCTAACCTTTGCAAAAGTCTTGTTACGATATGACCAAAGATTTAGCATGACGGCTAAGATAATCAGATACCTCTTAAAGCTTCACAATAAAATGGATTCAGTCCGCCTAGCTGGGCACCACTCTGTGCCAGTGAACACTTTGTGTACGGCAGAAGAGTGACAGAGAGGAGGTGACTCTGATAATCACACTGTAAACACGTCCAGGGCTGCACAGGTCCCTGAGCAGTCTGATAAGCACCAGGATACAGAGATACATCAGCATCCTCTCTTCCACAGTGTCTGAGGCCCAGGAAGGGTTGGACAAAGGAAACCACCAGGGGGCCAGCATGTTAGAGCTAGGATTATGCATTAGCTGACCTTTGTATCTTTCTTCAAAATTCAGGGTTGAGTTTTTCCTAATCAAATTGTAAACAAGGGTCTTTCATAGTTATACACTCTAAGAATTAGGAAGGATTTGGGCAGCATTCCAGTTTGTAGACAATGATCAAATCAGCTCCATAGCATCCATTGTTTTGTGAAGGTCTACAGTTGTATCAAGAGCACAATGTTTTAAAAACATATTAGTTCAATGTAATTGAAAATTTTAAGTTCTTAAACATTGCATTAAAATCAAATCATTACAATCAGAATTGGTTGAAATGAAATGGTTTTCTGGGGGAAAAATTCCTTAAATGATTAAAGAAACAAAGACTCAGGCATGGTTTGTATGGCTTTTCCTACAAGTTATGATGGAAAATATATATATATATATATATATATATATATATATATATATATATATATATATATATATTACATCACTCAAGTAGAAGGAAAAAGTACTTTTCAACCAATAGGGAAGAAGAGAGTCAATATTGATTTCTATACTGATGAAATAATCTTGCAATTTTGTTTGACAGAACTGCTCAGTCAGTACTCATCCTTCACCCTGAAAGAGATATTTATATAGAACATGGGTATTTCTAAATAATTGGGGTAAAATCTTTTTTTTGCTTAAATCTGTATAAAGAAACACCAGACTGTCAATTCATGACATTTTCAAAGATTATTTCATTCCAA
This sequence comes from Saccopteryx bilineata, assembly GCF_036850765.1. Classification (NCBI taxonomy): domain Eukaryota; kingdom Metazoa; phylum Chordata; class Mammalia; order Chiroptera; family Emballonuridae; genus Saccopteryx; species Saccopteryx bilineata. The sequence continues at coordinate 4,724,997 of NC_089500.1, forward strand.
GAAAGACATAAATATTGAAGTACATACTATATCTATAAATAACATTGTTTTTACGTATTCATTAAGCTATTTTTGAGTTAATAGAAATATTCAAACATGACCAAAATTTCTCTCCTTCCTGAAATCTTCAATATCTATCCTTTTATTTGAAACACATTTTATTTTTAAGCATCACTCCCTTGTAGTATTTATTTTTTGTCATGTATCCAGCTTATCTCTGTAAATTTATGATTATAGTTCTAGGATGTAAATTTCATCAGTCATATATTTTTAGATCCTTCCTTAGGAGTTAATACAAATGATTTGCTTACAAGTTTATGTCTGAATTATCTTCCCTAGAAACGGGGCTGATGTGCAGCTGGGGACAAGTTGTGACAGTTGAAATCCATTGGTTACAAAACCTGTCCTCTCTTTCAGTGGAGTTGATGTCAATCTTTCCCCTATTGCAATAGTCTGAAATTCTTCCTTGTCTAACTCCTTCCAGTGCAATTCCTCTTTTTATATATGTGAGTGTAAATATATATATGTATGTATATATATATATACATGCATATGTATATATGTGTTCATATGTATATGTACATATTGCTTGGATATTGACAGGGTGCAACATATCAAACATATACTTGTAATGGTTGTCAAGATAGCTGGCCTACATAGCTGTCATTCATCAATGCATGGTTTGAATAAGTTATACAAGTTTCTTAAACTTCTAACACAAAAGTCAAACTTGTCACCTAACTTTTTCTTAACATGGCCTACAGCATAAGCATAGGGTGAGCTATTCTGTTCACTATTTTGAATATGATTCATTACCCAAAACAGAATTCACTTTTCCAGGCTTAACTGCATAGTTATCCTTCTAAATATACTTTATATCTAACTACATATTTTTAAAATCATAATTTAATGCTATAAAGTCTATCAAATAGAAAGTAAAATTTTAGTTCAATTTTTTTGTGTGTGTCTGTGTTTTTCTGAAGTGAGAAGTAGGAAGGCAGTCAGAAAGACTCCTGCATGCACCCAACCAGGATCCACCCGACAAGCCCACTAAGGGGCGATGCTCTGCCTATCGGGGGCACTGCTCCATTGCAACTGGAGCCATTTTAGTGCCTGAGGCAGAGGCCATGGAGCCATCCTCAGCGCCCGGGCCAACTTTGCTCCAATGGAGCCCTGGCTGCCAGAGGGGAAGAGAGAGATAAAGAAAAAGGAGAGGGAGAAGGGTGGAGAAGCAATTGGGTACTTCTCCTGTACGCCCTAGCCAGGAATCAAACCTGGGACTTCCACATGCCAGGCTGACGCTATACTGCTGAGCCAACTGTCCAGGGCTAGTTCAACTTTTATTGATAGATATAGAGATGTTCACATTTATTTTATGTAAAATAAATGTTTGTAGTTATGCAATTTAAAACATTTTAAAATTTCATTTTATTCTTATTATTATAAAATTTATCACCATAACATTAGTTAATAACACACACACATTTACTAACATAATTTTGAGGGTAAAAAGTAAAAGTAAATTAAAAATCTTTCTTAAATTAAGACATTTTCCAACAAGGTTACATTTTAAATGAGTAAAATAACTTTTGAGATAAATGATTTGTTTGTTTTTCAAAGGTCACTTGTTTGAGGGCAAGTGACAGGATAAACAGATATAATTTTTTTCTGCATTAAGAACTTCACTATTCAAATGAATAAATCATGTGAGCAGGCCCAATTATTACACTAGTGTATTTCTAATAACATAGAAAATAACTAGTATATGAGTATCACAAGTTTTAGTTCTATAATAGTTAGTATGGTTATTATTTACTAGTAGAATATTTGGTTGACTAAGTTTTTTACAGCAAGAAATTACCAAAAAAGACTTAAAAATAGGATAAAGAAATTTATTTTACCAATTTTTATAAGATTTATAGATATAGTGCCTTGTTTATCAATAAGCATGTTATTAAACTTATGTAAAATTTTCAAGCCCTGGCCTAGTAGCTCAGTGGGTTAGAGCATTGTCCTGATATGCCAAAGTTGTGGGTTCAATCCCTAATCATGGCACATATAAGAATCAGCCAATGAATGCATGGACGGGTGGAAAACAAACTAATGTTTTTCTTCTCTCTCTCCTCTCTTTCTTAAGTTAACACTCTAATCTCTCCCATGACTAATAGGAAAAAATTAAGTAAAAAAAGACTTACTGTATTGGAAAGTACTAATATTTAGCAGAAAAAAATGCATTTTAAGTTTTGTTTGGATATTTGTTGTGGATGGATCTTTACAGTGTTCATTTTGTTATAAGGTCTTGATGTGAAATAGACCTAAGAAACCAGTGCATTACTGGTATCTTCAACTCAACATGTATTAGTTTCATATACCTTCATCCTAATTGGAAAATATTACCCCATTTTAAATTAGCAAGTATAGCATCTTATAGTGGAGTGACATAGGACTTGTAGAACAGACCACTGATGGCGTCTGTCACTGCCCACTGCTTGGTCCCTTCTCATTGCTCCTGGCCTCACACTGGTGTTTCTGGCACAAGAAAGCTCTGTGCTTGGCCCACCTGGGAGGAGTGCATCTTGGTTTCAGCCATATGTTAATCCCCCATGAATTTTACTTCATTGCACAGAAAGACTTTCAAGATCAATCCAATCTCATATCTAAAATGATAGTAAACTTTTCTGCTTGCTTTGATGGCATGCTTCTGGGAAAAGTCTCCACTGATTTTGAAGACTCTCCTCTTAGAGTCAAAGCAATGTAACCAAAAGTTATTCCCAGAGCCGCATCTACACACCAGCCACAGGTCCTGTGCAGGACAATCTACAGGTGTGATATATATTCCTGTATTACCATGTTAGTAGGCAGCACTGTCTCTACTGTTCTTAGCTTCATGTGCTTAGAGACTCTCATGTGATTTGCATTTTAATTCTAAATTTATTTATTTTTGCTACAATTTTCTAATTTCTTTCAGTACAATTTTCAACATACAATCTGATATCTTTCAAGATGCTGAAAGGGGTAAAGTAAAACTTCTACAGACCACTTTCAAGCAGTAAATTTAACTAAACTCTCAGAGTTTTAAATGAGAAAAAAAATCTGGTAAAAAGAAAATGGTGGTTGTAACTTCCTGCCTTGCGTTGCAATCTAATTTGGGATTCACTATTCCTTTTTTGCATTGTGCCTGTAGTTTTGTTTATTATTTGTCATGGTCTTTTATTTACCTCTGACAGCTCTAGGTATTGGCCATGAGTCTATTTTGGACTGATATCTGGAATTTTAAAAGTCAAGGGCCCGCTGCCATATTGACAAGCACCTTGATCTCTTCAATTTCTGGGCAGTAATCCACACCATCATCTCGGCTTTTGGAAAGAAGTGCTGCAGCAATTTGAAGTATATTATGGATTCTATTCCGTTACGTTCCATTCCTTTCCATTCCATTCCATTCCACTCCGTTCCGTTCCATTCCATTCTGTTTCATTCTTTCTTCCGTCTCTTTTGGAAAAATAGTATTTCAAGTACTTGAAATACTATTGGCTAAAAGTTTATTTTTTAATCATATTTTTAAAGAGTGAACAGAAGAAAAGTACAAGGATTATGATCATGCCAATAACGGTTACCTTAAGGGGGACCGCGGAGAAACCCCTGGCCGGGGCTGGGCGAGAAGGCGTGTGGGTGTACATCTGCCTTCACCACCTTTGCAGACCTTTGGTCTCAGCATTCTTCCTTGTTAAAAGATAGGACGAGATGAACTCTAATGTGACTTAGATGAAAGGGAGAAAAATCTGATTATAGAATTCCTAAAGGGGTACAGGTCATTGAAAAGAGTTTCAATAAGGAAAACCAAACTAAACAAAGTAAGAAGTGATGCGGTACCATCAGGGTGCGCTCCACGCGCGAGCCTTTATTCTGCTGTGGAACTATCCGGCTTATGCTCTGTGGCCTGATTGTATATTTCTGTCTAGAGAGCCCTGATTGTGTGTTCTGGGGCACTGTTTTCCCCGAGGTAGCATTCTGTTGTATCTTATCATCACCAGTGGTTTTCTAACTCACCTCCAGACTGGTAATACCGTTGCTCCCATCACAGCATCCACATAAAGGAATACTTGCCATGGCAATTGCTGAATATCCTATCCTGCTCCTTAACTGTCCCTTTCGGAAGGGATGGATTGCTAATTTTTTGTGTTCATCTTTTTTTTCTTTATATACAAGAATACATCTTACAAACAAGTAGCTTTCACAGAAAGATTCATAATCTTAAAGGACTCTAGGCATTTATTTTAATTAGTTCTAAGACAAGTTGTCTCAGTCTTTTTTTTTTACTCACCACTATTTATTTTATAATTAAACTATTTCACTGAAAGAAGACAAAATAGAAATATTTATATGCAAGAACAGTATGACGAGTAACAATTATTTTACTTTAATTACCTTTCTAACAGAATAAATGTTCATTGTTTCCATTTACATGTTAATCCATTTGGTATTTAAAGTTTAAAAGATAATTATTAATAACAATTTTATATTCACAGAGTGGGCTTAGATAAGAAAATGAACAACTAAATTCTCTGAACCAAAAGTTTAAAGCCCAATACATGCCTCTCTAGACAGCAGAGGTAGTTCTATTATAAAGTGTTTATTATGAAGTTAATAAGATAAGCCATGAGTACTATAGGGGCAGGGAGTATCAGAAATTAATTACAGATTTCAACATACATCATAGTTATGGAAAAACTTGAGAGGAGGTGTGAGAATTAATCAGACAGACAAGAACTGATTAAGTTAAAGTGGTGTCGGCTCTAACGTCTATACAAACCTGGAAATAGTCCAAAAGATACACAGTTATTTGAGGTCTCTGTTGAAAATAAGGTGAGGTCCATAGCCTATTAAAGCTAAAGAAATTGTTGAAAGATAGAAAACAGGCAGGGTTAGCCTGGAGAAGGAAACAGCTCACAAGTGTCTGGAGGAATAGGCCACCTTCTGAAAGAGAAAGACGGGGTGGGGGGGGGAATCATTGGAGCCTGGAGAAGAACGTAGCCAGGGTCAAAGGTGACAACTTCACAAGGAAACCGATCCCCAAAGCCTTCACAGATCCACCCATGTAGGACAGGCTGTGGCGAGCAAGGGTGTCTGCCTCCAGGCAGGGGCGGTAGGTGTACAGAAATGCGTTGGGTAAGCAGACTTACATCCTTGGTTGTTGGGAGTATGCAAAAGAATGAAAAGCATCCCACCTGAGAAAATGAACTTTTTGTGGACAATGAACACCCTTTTGTGCCCATTGCTGATTCAGTGTGTGACTATCTCCCCTAGACTGCCCTCACTCCAGGCAAGGACGTTTTGAAATATTCAGGAGTTTTAAATGTATCTTGGGAAAATCCACCCCACCCCCCAAAAAATTCCTGGGACATGTTTGTTATTGTCACATGTCACATTGCTTAGTATGAATTGCTTTTAAACTAGGGATGCACTTATATTTGTGACATAAATTTTTTTTCATGCAGTTTCTGCTTATCTGTAACAAGATGGTACGTGATTTAATTTAAGAGATTCCTGTGAGGTAAGCTTCTCAGATTAAAAGTCCTGTTGGCCTGCCCCTGTGGTATCTCTGAAGAAACCTGGTATTAGAGATTGTCACCTGAAGAAAACAGGAAAAGGGATGAAGAAATAATGCATTGCTTTTGTACTTGAGCAATTAATATCAAGTTGAAACAAGTGCTACACAACAACACATATACTTGGTCAGGCAGGGATGGGTAAAAAGAGGCACGCATTTCAGTACTGCCCTGTCTCCCTTTCTATTGCTAAGGCCATCAGAACTCTAAGTTTTTCCTTGTCTTCCCTCCAAGGGGCACTGCAACATGTGGGTTAAAATCTCGACCTGGCCCTGGCCAGTTGGCTCAGTGGTAGAGCTTCAGCCTGGCATATGAAAGTCCCGGGTTTGATTCCTGACCAGGGCACACAGGAGAAGTGCCCATCTGCTTCTCCACCCTTCCCCCTGTCCTTTCTCTCTGTCTCTCTCTTCCCCTCCCGCAGCCAAGGCTTCATTGGAGCAAAGTTGGCCCCGGTGCTGAGGATGGCTCCATGGCCTCTGCCTCAGGCGCTAGAATGGCTCCAGTTGCAAATGGAACAACGCCCCAGATGGGCCAAGTATCGCCCCCTAGTGAGGATATTGGGTGGATCCAGGTCAGGCGCTTGCTGGAGTCTGTCTCTCTGTCTCCCTGCTTCTCACTTCAGAAAAGTACAAAACTATAAAAAAATAATAATAAAAAAATAAAAACTCGATATGGAGTTTGACATATCTAGATGTAAACTTTCCCGTCTTCTGTTCCCTCACTAAGTAACTTTAGAGGGCTCACCTGTTCTCAGTTTCATCAACTCTGAAATGGGAATAATGATCATCACTTTGACAATTCTAGGTGAAGACGACAAAAGATAATGAATTGAAGGCACAGTCTTCTTAGTGTATCAGAACCCGATGAAAGACAGGTGTTGCCATTATTAGTGCCTGTTCTTTAGTAATGATTTTTTGAAGACTAACCTTTTAAAAGCTGTCTGCTTCCTCACTTTTAAAGTGAAGTT